>NW_001889876.1:476567-733668 GCF_000143565.1 Laccaria bicolor S238N-H82
TTCCCGTAACGTAAATCTATATAAACGAATAAATCTGACCCTTATCGGAGTTTGAAATGGGTACCCTGGCTTGCGATTTAATCAAGCAAATAAACCGTAATGCCAACTGATTAGATTTATTCACCTCAGAATCACCTGACATGAATAAACTTACTTCCCTCTCATCTGAGCTGTTTTGAGGACACACAGGCCCATGGATGGGTGTATTATAGTTTATGCTCAATCATATCAGCCAGAAAGTAGGACACACAAAGAATGAAGCCGAAAAATGTCAACTTGAGCTGAACATGCTGTGGTTCTGTGAGTTATGTGCTGAGAAGATTGTTTGTGGAAGGAAAAACAGCTTCGGAGAGGAAATTTTGGAACCAGAGGACGTTGGCACTACTAATAAACTCCGTAATGGCTTCAAATTATAACGAGAGAGCAGAGTGCCCTCAGCCGTAGGAGAGTAGAGAGGGATGAAGTAGAGCTGACTAAGCTAGGTGGGAAGAAAACGTACCCAGGAAGGAAAGGTGTCATGATGGCAGGGTTGATTCCAGCGTTTGAAATCTATTCGAGGGGTCTGTACCCTCTGAATAGATTAAGGTTTATAACTGGGTGCCAACCAGGGCCTCCATCAAAGTCGAACCCTTACAAGACTCGGCATCCCGGCAACAGACCCTAGATCTCGTCGATTTATTTAAATCTAGCGAATTTGTGTTACGGGAAGTCACCCATTGTAAGCCATTATTAGGTTAGGGGTGCCTTGAGTGCCTAATAACCCTTATTAGGCCCCAGGGAAATTTCCGACACGTCACGTTCTTCCTTCGTCGTCGCGCTCTTCCGAGTCGTTGTCGTCGTCACTGTCGTTTTACTCGCCATGCCGCGGATTTCGCCTTCACTTTTCCGTCTCGTTGCACGCCCTCCCCGCCTACCTGTGGTTTCCATCATTGTACGACCAATCCTCAAGTCATCATCCCCCCTTCCGTCGCCTCTTTCCCGCCGATTCCCCAACACTTCTCTTCAAAAGCTACTGCCCTGCACTTCATCTCCCATTCTTGGATCTCTTGTTCAGGCCAGGTTTGCACAGAGAGGCAACGAATACCAGCCATCTCAGCGGAAAAGAAAACGCAAGCACGGTTTTCTCGCACGGAAGAGATCCCTTGGGGGTCAGAGGATCCTTTCTCGACGCCTTGCAAAAGGTCGAAAATATCTTTCACATTGAGGAACATCTTTCTCCGTATGTAAATTTATCAACACTCCGTAACTGTATCAAATAAACCTATTTTCTCTTATCTTTCTACAGGCCTGCCTTTGAAATTCAATCTAGTTATGTGACAACTATGTAGCACGTTGTTACAGTTGTGTTATGTGGCAAGTACTCTTCTGGTAGACTGAGTCGTATTGAATGAAAACGGTATCTTCAATCCATCTACAGCAACTTTGGATGGTCCTAGAAGGTCATATCCTTGAGGTGGTGAAAGGGGAGAAGATGGACTATACTCAAACCCCTGCTGGATTGAAGAAAGCAAGGCTGATATTGGTGTTTTAGCCGCCAAGTTGAAGTTCGCTGAAACACCCAATGAGGGGGTGCTTGGAAGCTCTGCTGCAGAATGGTTTGTCAGACCTGTTTCTGTGGCGTTATTGTTGTTGCTCGCATTCAATGCCGCGCTTTCCCGTTCAGATTCTTCTACGTCGGTAAATGTTGCAACATCTCCGACTGTATGTTCCGTTCCTAGCGCGTCACATTCATCCGCGTCATCGTGCGCGTCGTCCACAGACATAGGTTGTGAAGTCGCTGGACTTGGAGGTAGTTCGACTGCAGCGGGAGTCGTGGACCTGCTGGCCACGGTCAGAAGCGAACCGGCTTCGGCTTTAACTGGAGGCTGGGGAGCGTGTTCAGGTTGCGTCGTTGTTTTCTGGTTTACCGGACACTTCCCCGTAGTCGGCTTGGTTCCGCGGAGGGCGGGTCGACCCCAAATGGGCTTCGCTGTTGGCACAACCCTTGTTTGCTTCACCTTACGGCTCGGAGATATTTTAACCCTTGCAGTCAGTGGTAGCGTGGGGTGTGTGGCCGTTTGGCCCCTAAAGATTGGCTTCCCTGCCTTCAAAGGATGCGGTGCTGGAGGGGCCACGAGCAACTTGGAAGCTGTTTTTGCGACCACTTTGGATGTAGCTGTCTGCTCTTTAGGTCGAACCATCGGTTGAGACGGGACTTGACTCTGAGTTGAGCGTTCTGGGAGTGGAACTCGACGTGGCCCATTGGCACCTGTTGTGTTGGCGGTAAATCCGGGAAGGGTCTTGGCTCGTGATGGGAGTGTAGCGCTGTCGACGACTCTCCTCACAGAGCTTGAAAGTGAAGGGCCGGCAATTGGATCAATAACCTGGTTTGTGCGTTCGATGTTCCCCGCAGCTGGTGTTGAACGAGAGATAGGTCGGACAGGAACATATTGTGGTCGGGAAATTTCTTTTGACCTCTGCCTATTATTTGCCATTGGCGGCTGGACAGCTTGACCGCCTGCAGTAGCTGGGGTCATCGCAGGAGGCTTGTGGGATCTAGTACGCATGTCGTTTGAGCTACACGCAGGCACCTTCGTCGGCATGTGCCCAGGCTTAGAGAATGGCTTTATTGCGGGTAATTGTTTGATTGTTGAGGGACCCCGAATGTCCAAATACTTCCGCATCGTTGGAGTAAGCGGTGCAGTGAAACTGCAAAGTAAAGTATGCATAAATAAAGTTTTCGTTCTTGATTGTTGATTACCCACCTTTCTACTCTGTTCGGAAGTAAGATCTTGTACGCAGAAAACATTTGCTTGCTAAGCTTCCTAACCTCAGGGTTAGCATCTCTTGTCGTTCCTCGAATGATCGCTTCAATGGCACTTGCTCTTGTGTCCTTCTCTAAGTCGGGAGGATTACAACAATTCAAGCACGCCAGGGTTCCTTCCGCTGCAACTAGTCTCAAGGAAGAGGACTTATCCTTGATAAATTGCAAAAAAAAATGGAGAAAGGAAGGAAGCTGGGTGGCTTGGATAATGGACATGATTGAAGAGCGTGCGTGGTTGATGATAACTTTGTTTGTTCGACCACAGAGAGTAAGGAGAGGGGGGAGGAACAGGGGTAGGAAGGGTTCAAATGAAGCACCTAGGACACCCGCAATGCTTGCAATAAGATTTGATGCAGCCATAGACAGCCGTGTCCTTTCAGAGTTCATGGCTTTCGTGACGGGAAGGTGAAATGGACGAAGTATGTTGACCAGTTCAGAGGGAGCCTTAATGAGAACACATTGACACAAGCCGTTGAGTGAGATCAGAGCTCGAGTGATCCGTTCCCAAGTGTCTTCGGTTTCTACAAGACACAACTCTGGCCTCAGACGATCGACTTCAGATTTGAAAGATATAATATCGTTTCCCTGGAAGATATTCAGTATATTTGAAGAGTAGAAGGGAAGATTCGTACCGTTTCCGACATTTCCGGCTATGCTGAAAGTGCTGGACAAGATGAAGAATGGTCACAAAATATGAACAAATCTGAGCACTTCGAGTCATGTGACCGTGTTGAGAGTGATGTTCAGTGTCTTTGAGTGCGCTGAGCAGTGTGGTTTCTAACACAATGATAAGAATCCAGCCTCCAGGACCCGGATTTGTCTATCTACTTGACTAGAATACATCAAGCGAGTGTGGACAGTCAGCAGCGACATGCCCATGGCTTTCACAGTCTTCACAAAAAAGGTCTACAACTGTCCTCGGCGGCCATGTCGTAACGGGTGTACTAGTTTTCTTTGAAGCCCCATCTTCCTTCAATAGGTCACAGTTGAAGATGTCATGCCCTGGCCGCTCGCAAATTTCGCATACATCTTGCCCCGCGCCGCCAGAACTCATCGTGTTAGATGATGCACTGCTCAATCGATGTCGCGTACCGTTTGTCTCTGTGCTGTTCTTGGAGGACTTCTTGGCTCGTGCCGCCTTATCCTTTAACCTCTCCACTTCTTGCTCCAACTCATCCTAGAAAGTGGAGTGGTATCAGCCCAGCCCATTGGACGACATCTATCTTTGGCGCGCTTACTTCACGATATATCTGAATGTCGGTGCATCAGTAGAAGTCGAGACTACTGTGAATGATGGCAAACCTTCGCTTCAACCAGAGTCTCTAACTCACTAATCTCCTTGTTGAGCTACTCTTCGTTGTGAGCATACGAATTAACCACAAAAGGAATTACAAACATCATATATCATTCGAGCATGTTTTATTTCTGATTCAGATAGACGTTTTTTGAGCTGTTCTGTTTCGGCCTGCACTGAGATCAGATATGTGGATCGCATTCTACGCAGATGAACATACATCATGTCCGAGAGACTGCTCCTTGAGACGCTGTTCGAGAGAGTCAACATCCTGTGAATCGGGGGATGTGGTATTTTTGACAAGATCTCTGTCTTCCAGGGACGAGCTATTGTGAAGGCTGTCCTCAAGTAACTGAACTTCCTAAAGTTTTTAATGAACTAGGGATAGATTGCTGAGCATACGGTGGGAGAGACGGACCTGACGAAGCTGCTCAGCCTCACAAGAGAATAATTGATTCTCAGATTCCAAGAGTTTGATTCTTTGAGCAGCCATTATACTCTCCTTCTGAAGCTCTTGGATGATGTGCCTCGTGTGAAGGTTGAGATGGGAGCATCGAGGTGACGTATGGAGACATACTTGAGACCAGTTACTTCTTCTTTGGCAACAGCTGAATCGAATTTTGACGGCAATGAAGCTGAGGACTTAAGTCCATCATGAATCTCATCAGTCACGAAGACATCACGATTGACTTTTTTTCTTGTTGCCTCAAGTTCATTCGTACTATCATCTAATGCCCGCGTCATGTCAAGGACCTTGGCCTCCAACGTTGCCTTTTGTTGTTGGAGCTAAAAGAGCCATTGAGACAGGGATACTCCAATGTATAGACGACTCACAGTGGACACTTGTGATTCTAAATCAACATCCCTCTGATTAACACCAGGGCGAAGTTCTTGTAGCATGTCAGTCAACCGCGAAATTTCCTGCTCACTTCTCACTCGGTCAATAGAGGCTCGATGAGTCAGTTCGGCTACCCGCGAGGATAAGTCACCCTCACTGCTGTCCCCCACCAAGCTATCCACATTCTGAAAGGTATGAGGACCGTGAACTGTTGTGATGTGACCAAACTCACCGCTATCTCTGCTCGCAGAGCTTCAACCTCGGCGCGAGCGTTCTCCAAAGCTACAGTGCTCTCTCGCAGGGCTTCCTCAATCTCTTCAACTCGATTGCGTGCAGTTAGTTCTGAGGTAGTCACGCGCTCCACCTCTTTCCTCCCTTCACTCAATTCCTTCTTCATCGCGTCTTCCTTCTCCTTCAAACGCCGCATTCTCTCCCGAAAGGCGGCTTCCTCTTTTTCGGATGCAGCGCGCGCATCTTCTATAACATCTTCCATTGTTGAAATTTTTCGTTGTAGATGATGGACTTGATCACGAAGGGTCTCATTATCTATTTGAGTTGCAGATGATGCAGAACGAGAGGCTGTCGGAGAGGGTTCCCGCCCCGCCGAGTGAGCTGCTTCCAACGAAGTGATACGTAACTCGAGTTCGTAGCGTTGAGTGTCAGCTGAGCTAAGGCGCTCCTCGTAGAGAGCTATGGTTTCCTGGATAGTAGTCAGAACTGGCTGTATACAAGAGAAGGACAGAGCGATACCTGTCCAGCAATGCGTAGCTCATCGATCTGTGCCCCCAACTCCCTTTTCTCCTCCTCCAACTCCTTGGACATTGATTCCAACTTTAGGTTCAACAGGGCAATTTCTGTTTCTTTGACCTCCAAATTCTCGTTTTGTTGATGAACCAAATGTGACCGCGCCGTGAGGGATGCTTGGAGTTCTTGAATCACAAGGACATCCTCTTCCGCCTTTTTTTGGAGATTTGCAACACATAATTGATCTTTAAGTTGTTGTGAATCTCTTTCAGACGTTATCCTCTTCAAATCTTGTTCGAGAAGAGATATCCGATGGGTATGCGCTTCGACGTTACTGTTGGAAGCAGCTTGTCCCTCTTCAAGGTAGGATATTTTAGCGATGGCTTCGTCACGTTCCCGTTCTAAGGACTCCAATTGTTCAGGCAAGACTGAGGCAAATTCGTCGCCTGACGCCAACCGCAGTCGTTCGTTTTCATACTCAAGAGCGTCGATGCGTGACTGCAGTTGCTCAATCAAGCTTTGCTCATCCATGGTTGTTGATCGAAGGGATGCCGAAGACTGTGGACGGGAAGATGAGTTGAAAGATGTGTCTTTGGATATGACCAGGGGATTATCATCTTGCAACGCCTTGCCCTGCGCTTCGAGATAATCTAAAGAAGTGGCTGAGCTAGGTTCTGAATCAAGAGAATAGGAGGATGCGAATATTGGCGAAGCAGGCGGGGGCATGGCGACGGCGCTGGGAACCCGGGCACGAGGTGTACTCACAGAGGGGCGATTTCTCGAAGGCAAAGACGGCAAACCTGTATTACCAGCCGTTGACATTCTCCCGCCTAATGAGGGCTTTGGAGTAGATAATGGAGATCCCAAAGAACGTGTTGGTGATGAAAGCATTCGTGATCCACGCGAAGGAGAGGAGGATAGGAAGGAGGAGGAGGAGGAGGAGGAGGAAGGGGGAAGAAGAGCAGGACTAGGTGATTCACGGTTTTTTCCTGTTGGGCTTTCCATATTTCGAGAATCGCGAGAGCTTAGCTGTTGTGCGGTCATTGACATATACTTTGACGCTCTTGACCCTGCTGTAATTTTGTCCGTTAGGGAAACGTCGATTCCTTTAGAGGTTACGGGCTTGAATGCGTTTCTGGCACGAGGGTTTGTAGAGGGTGTGGTTGCCGAAGTACCCCGACCATTTATATTGGATGGGGTCAATCTTCCACTGGCGGAAGGCGTGGCTCGGCCGTTTGCAAACGAAGCGGATGGAGTTCTCGTGGCCGAGGGGAATGAAGGCGTGACCCTACCAGATAGTGCAGGAGTAATACGACCTCTCGAGGACGCCACCGACGAGGGTCTTTGAACTGTACCGGGTCCCACAGTTGGGGGAGAAAGTTTTGTTGTTGCGACAAAGACACCACAATTCTGAGGGCACGAGAAGTATTTCTTTCTGATGATTAGATTCAATTAGTCAGAGATCTGCGCGGGACATCATTCCAACCGGTGAAAAGGACACCTGGAAGAAAAAGAACGAAGGTTCAGTTCAATACTCACCCGTTAACAGTGCCATTATTTTTCCCTTTGCCTGCAAACCCTCCGCCAAGCTCAACGCCAGCCCATAAACCTGGTTTGCCTTCGATCTCACCCACATACTTCAACAAACCCTCAAAACCTAGGGATTCTATTCGAACATTGTCACCGATTTCAAAAGACCTACTAACGCTCCTTGCAAATACTTCCGAGTGTCGACTAGGGGGACGGCTTGGAGGTCTTGCAGATGTAGGAGTCTTTGCTCGTTCAGTTGTTCTGGTTGAGGCACCGATTGCCGAAGATGCTGAAGCGGCTGAGTTTGGTCGGCCTACAGAGCGATGGCCTGACTGAGTCGTTTGTGGAGCGAGCTGAGGGGACAACGAAGAAGTCGAAGCAGCGTGTGGTTGGGATATGAATCGATGTTGGGCAGGGTCATTGGCCTTGATCGCATCAGCAAATGCGCGAGAAATATCATCAAAAGAGTCGGTGGTATTTTGGTAGACACTGGAAGATGAACGGGACCTTCCAGGAGTTGGGATGCTGCTGATACGACCAGGACCAGGTATGCCAGACGGGCGAGATTTTCCAGGTGTTGTCATTTTATGGTGAGCATGAAATAAACCCTTCGGCGACGTAGGCCACAGCGACGATAGGTGGTGGATGCGGACGAGCTGAACGTAGACGGTGCGGTACTTGGACAGAACTATACAAAGTCACTATAGTATGGTACTATTTTAAGCAATGCCTCAGTCACGTGATATGAAACTGAATGTTCAATATTCAATCTGAATCTCTGAATTGCACAGAATACGACAGGATTGTGAAATATATATCCTAACCACGCTTCTTCGAGACACCAACAGTCTTTCCACGTCGGCCTGACATCCAGATGTTAATTCGACCCACTTTCAGCATCAACAGAAAAACTTTACCAGTTGTTTTAGTGTGCTGCCCTCGCACCCGCAAGCCCCAGAAATGCCTCAAACCACGATGCGCCCGAATTTTCTTGAGGCGTTCAAGATCATCACGTAGTTTCGAGTCAACGCCATTGGACAGAATTTGTGAGTTTTTTCCGTCCACGATATCCTTTTGCCTGTTCAAAAACCATGTGGGGATTTTGAACTGCGTGGGATTCTGGATGATTGTCACGATTCGCTCAAGTTCATCAGAATTGAGCTCTCCAGCACTAAAACCAAGTTAGAACTAGATGAGACTGTGGTGGATATCACGCGCCGTTTATTCAAGTCAACATCAGCCTTTTTGCAAACCAAGTTTGAATAGCGACGACCAACACCCTTGATCTCCGTCAAAGCGTACATGATTTTTCGTTTCCCATCGACGTTGGTGTTGAGCAAACGAAGAATGTGCTGTGAATGGCATGGTAAGCGACGATGTTTTCCTATCACCGAAGACCTACTTGGAATTGTTGGTGAGCCTCGGGTACAACAAGAGACATGATGGTGTGGCAGATAACCTAATATTCGGTCAGCAAGAAGTGCAGTGAACGTCATCCGCATCCCAAAAATTGCATCCAACTTCTAACGACCACCGGTACGTTGCAACGACCATTCCATTTTGTGTAACACGGACATCAAGACGTAGGGAATGACTCTCACCTTTCAAGTTCGTGAAGATGACTGCGTTGCTCCCTCGACGATGGAGATGTTGTCCTCTGTCGCTCTTGTTTGTGCGTGTTTGATCAGGATGGCTTTGCTTACTGCTATCTTACATTGATCTTACATCTTGCCACCACTATGAGCGACGAAAAGGTTCTTTTTACGTGTCTTTCATGCTCCATCGCCTTTCCATCTCCAGAAGAGCAGAGTACGTTTTTTATCCACCACCTTTATCATGTAACCGACGCTTTCAGGGCTCCATTACCACTCTGATCACCACAGGTATAATATGAAACGTCGTGTCGCATCCCTTCCTCCAATCAGTGCTTCCCTCTTCGCCCAGAGGGTATCAGAAAGAAAGGCTGAGACCGCCGTCACATCTTCTTTGAAGGATTTTACCTGTGATATTTGCAGGTATGTGTGCCAGAAAATTGTCGACCCAATCCTGACGTCTTTCAAGCAAGGTTTATGCGACCGAAAATGCCTACCGGTCTCACAATCAGTCAAAAAGGCACAAAGAAAAGGAATCGAAGTCGATTGGCATCCAAGCCACAGCCCAAGACGCAACCCTGGCACCTCAAGTTCAAAAGCCGTCGCCCAATTCGCAGGCCTTACCCATTCCTCGTGACTTCAATCCTCCAGAGATCCAGGACCTGAGCGATGGCGCTAACTTTGAAGTTGAAGTCAACCAAGCCATTGATGAAAAAATTGCGGCTGCCCGATCTAGGCTCTCCCCCGTGCAGTGTCTTTTCTGCACTCAAGAGTCCACTTCGCTTGAAAACAATCTGACCCACATGTCACTTGTCCACTCATTTTTTATTCCCGATGCAGACTATCTTATCGACATCGAAGGTGTGATAAATTACCTCGGGGAGAAGATTGCTGTTGGAAATGTATGCATTTTTTGCAACACGAAGAGTAGAGAGTTCAGAACCTTAGAAGCCGTTCGGAAACACATGATTGATAAGTGCCATTGCAAAATTGGCTACGAATCCGAGAACGATCGCCTTGAAATCTCCGACTACTATGACTTCACCTCTTCATACGCCGACATCACAAAGCCAACCAAGCATCGCGACGCTGACAATGCAGCCTGGGAGGACGTGTCGGATGACGGTGACGAGGAAGATGTTGATGAAGTCGTAGATGAGGCCGAAACAGACGTCAGTGACTCTGAAGACAGCCTTCCTGACAATCAAATCACCTATGGTGACTCACATCTCGAACTCGTCCTACCTTCCGGTGCCAGAATTGGCCACAGAACTCTCCGTAGATATTATGGACAGTCTTTCCCTGGTGCCATAAGATCAGGGAAATCGGAAGACCCGAATTCTGGAGCGGCTCTTGTTCGACGGCTGCTCGCAGACAAGAACGCAGCTTTAGTCCCATGCAAGGGTGGTTTTGGCGCATTTGGCAGTGGAACTCAAGTCGTTAAAGCAAGGAACAAGGGTGAAGCACGTGAAGCAGGACGGCATGTACGGGAGTTCCGAGACCAAAAGCGACGAGAAGACTTCAAGACAAAGGTTGGGTTTATCCACAACTCACAGAAGCATTACAGAGATCCATGTGAGTCTCTTGGCTTTTCTTTCATGGCGATCTAACGCTGATTGGTGCATAACAGTGTTACAGGTGTGTCGTTCTGTCTTTTACAACTTCATGACGTTAACAATTTGTGTTGTCATAGTAGTAGCAAAAAGATTGCGATTATGGTTGTATTGCTCAAGTTTCATAAACGGGTTCAATAACATTAAGGTCTTCCAATTAATGCAGAATACAAAAAGAAAAGAGAGGGTATAAGGCGGGTTGAAAATAATTCAGTATAAATAAGCTGCAGGGACGACCCCCTCTCGACCAGTTTGCACATCTCGAGCGTACCACCACCTATCAGAAATTTGGATGAGCAAAAGTTCATCAAAAAAATGACACACTTACGCTGGATCTCGATCGTCTAATACTTCTACCTTCGAACCAGCAGAGATAGGCAGTTCACCCTCCCCAGTCCCATCAAATGAGTACCTGGCATGGGCAGGTCTGCTCATTTCCTCCGAAAGCATCCCTCCAACAGCATCGGATGGGGTTTCAGTACGCACATAGTTACTCGCATCTGGACCGAATGGATCCTGAGCAACTTTTTCCTCCGTATTGTAGTCCGCAAAAGGAGTTGCGCCTAATATTGTTGTACGCGTGGCGGCATTGATGTGCTCGAGTAACGACGACGGCCGGTGATGAGTAGAATCATCATCGTCCTCCACCTCAAGCTTGCTCACTTTGTCCTCTTTGCGAGAGAACAATGTCCACAGGATACCAATGAGGGCTAGAAGAAAAACCACGCCGGCAGCAATCGCGATCGAGATCAAAATTACAACTCCAACGGCGAGGAAACCTATGACAAGATTGATCATGGATGCTCGTTAATCAAAGCAAAACTTACGGTGTTGGTTAAAACTGAACGTTGAAAATGAGTGGAATAGTGATGCCACAGCTCCCGAATCACCTGTCGGTGACGTTGATACAATGTAAGGAATAAGGTTCTGTCCGTCATATAAGGCAGAAGATGCATTTCCAAAAACTGGATCTGTTAACATGCCCGATATCATGAGCAAACGGTCAGCCTCGATGACAGAGTTTCCAGCATGAGTTTCTTGAATAGGAACCATGATTAATTGTGCAACATTGCTGCCTGCTTGCAAGGAAGAACCTATGGAACGACGCCGTTTGATTGGGTTTGGAAAGCGAAAGAAAAAGTCACAACGAACCTAAAGTCGTCCATTTAATACCATTCCAGAAATATAAGGAGGTTGTTGAGCCGTCAGGCGATCTGAAACGCTCGTTTGAGTTTTCAGCAGCAGAAAGAACGATCTAGTGTCACTCACAGACCCGCAGCGAAAATACTGCTAGCATTTCCACCATTTACTTCGACCGCGGTCATGGGACCCGGAAGGTCCGCATTCGTGCCTACTGAACTCCAGGTAGCGTTGGCGAAGCTGAATTGCACAACATTCGAGACTACGTTGTCAGTCAATGCAATGGACCCTGCGGCGATGAGAGTGTCTTGATCTTTCTGTAGAATAAACGGGGGTAGTAAATAGAGTGTAAAAATAGAGGCAGGAGGGAGAACTCACGCCGGCGTATGCTACAGATGCGACCTCTCCTTGGATTCCGTTTCCAAGAGAATTCCATTGTATCGTACCCGTGTCAAAAGTACAGATGGATTGACAGCGAAGAGAACCGGCCTGAGCAAATGATCCCGCCACGATTACAGTATTGGCCTTGGTAGCAGATTTCGTGATAGACCGAACAACAACGTTAGATCCAGAGATGCCTTGCAAAGGTTGTAGCCCAGTGATGTCCCACTGATCCTTTTTTAGGTCGTAGATTGCGAGTCCGTTCACATTTGTCCCAGGTATAGTAAACTCACCGCCAACGTACAGGTGATTATTATCCACCAAAAGCGCTCGGACTGTTCCGTTTGGTTGGCTGCCATTTAGACCTCGTATAAACTTGGACTGAGGGTTGTACAATCCAACACCTCGTGATGCTACGGAGCCAGAGAAGAAAGAAAAATTGCCACCCATGATTACGATCTCTGTGGAACCATTTGTCCAAAAAGCGCCTGCGAGGACAGCTGGAGCAGACGCAGTGACGGAAGATGGCAGGGATATTGGTTGATTCGTTTGCCTGGAAAAAATGTGAGACACTGTGAGTTGCGACATCCAAGATGTCGCACGGGAGATGTGATTTCTTCGGCGTCTAGAGCTGGAGTTCGTAGATATCTGGGAGCTGGAAATACCAAGTTCAGCACCAAGAGGCGTCACCTGGGGGCCGTCGCTGCCACCATTTTTGAGCATAACCATCCCGGCAGCACCAAATCTCTGGGACGCAACAACATTACCAGCAACGAATTGTGACGACGTGCCATTTCCAATGAAGGAGAGGCTCCCTGCAACAAATCCACCTGGGTTTACCCATGAATTGCTCTTGATGTCCCAGGCAGCAAAGCCAGCAGCGATTATACCTGTCGCTGTGTCAGAGGATGCAACGGTGAAGTTTCCAACTACTTGTAGTTGTCCGGATAACAATCCGAAACTGTTAACCTTGCCATTGACGCCGGCTCCCAAAGAACTCCAGGTGTTCTTTTGAACATTATACAGTGCGACACCTGCGAGGCTGCCGTGCGTGGATCCAGATATCGTATCCCGAAAAGATCCTCCTACAAACAATTGATCACCATAGAGAGCAAAGGAGGTCACCGGACCATCTAGACCACTTTCCGGAAGCGGAGAGAGCGCCCCATTCTTGAAAATAGCAATGTTGGAAGATCCTGAAGCTGCGCCCGATGTTAGGGAAAACGCGCCTCCGAAAAAAATGGCCCCGGATGCGTGGTGCGCGACAGCGTTGATGATCACGTTGTTGGATGTAACAATTCCTCCAAGACCATTCAAAAGGTCAAACCCAAGGGAATCAAGGGATGTCAGGGTAGAATTGGGAAGGCCGGTGGTTCCGCCTGATGTCACTGCTGGAAAATTGAGAGGCCATTCAAGAAACCCGAATCCGCGATGAGCGCCCTGGGTACTACCATTGGCACCCCCAGATGAAGCGGAAATGTTTGAAGAACGTAGCACAAGTTCTACACGATCTGCGACGAGTTCATACTGCCCCGATTGGCCAGTGCCTACGGGAGTATCTGCTAGTGACATCGAGATCGTAGTGACGAAGGCTGGAGATGACGGGAGGATGGGGCCGCTATAGATGAGAGCAGCGGTGTCGGCCGTGTTCTGTTGACTGATGGTCGACACAACCGGCTGTAAGCCCTCTCCAGGAAAAACAGTAACTTTCACCGTCGTTCGCATGGCACAATCCTGAAGATTTGTGCAACCCGGAATCAGCAAATTGATATCGTAATTTCCTGCAGCTGAAACGTATGGAATCCAGGTAAAGCTTGGGCCTGCCGAAGTCGAGGTCCCTACTTCGACCACAGAGGTGAGGACGGTTTGAATTGTTCCCGCAATGTTGGTGTTGGCGACTTTCGCAACCCACTGACCAGTGCTCGTGGTATTGGACGGATTCGGAGCAAAACACGAAACGCCGTTATTAGCTTCTACGGATGAGGCGAATGCACCAGATGACAATAGTTGTAGAAGGTGCAGGCCCGGGGAAGCACCCGTAAACTCTGAGAGTTTGATTTGAACTCCGGTAATCGACATCGAACTAGGGAAAAGAAAGTCTTGATAGAGGATCGAGGCGTCGGTGGATAATGGACACGGATTGGAGCATGTGGTGTTTTGACCGGTCGTTGGATCAATATACTGAAGGGTTTGAACATTGTTGTCTGGAATCGTTGTTACACTGGGATTAAAAATCAGAAATTGGAGAAACAAGAAGAAAGAAGAGAAAGGTTACGTGAAGCCTGTTGTTCCATGATTGTTCTGGAAGGTATTTCCTAGGCGCACTCCATTGGCAGATATGAAAGAAAATGTCCTTATGGTAATGACAGCAGCATTTTGATCCGCCGCTAACCAGGTGTTACCTGCACCGTCTGGACCAGATGGGCAGAGAATGTTATGTATATCACTGAATCCAGTTGCGTCCGATGATGGAGATCCGTCAATCTCAGCCTGCCCCAAAGGAACGGGAACCAGAGAGGATGAGAATGGAGTTGCGCCCGCGGAAAATGGGACATTAGGATTGTTAGTTCCATTCAAAGCGGAAGTTCCAAAGGAGGTTGTGAAAGATCCTGCAAAAAACAAACTTGTTTGGGAAGAGTTTGTTGTGATGGAGTTGACTTTGGCCTGCGCGCCTGTGAGGCCGGAGAAAGGTGGTTGTACCCACATGTCAGTTGGTACATTCCAGACAGCGACTGAGGAAGCAGGCGACGTGAAGTTCCCTCCCACCCATACTTTACTATTCTTCGCATCACAAAATATCGCCCCGACCTCGCCATTGGGCCCATTAGAGCCAAGAGAGGCAAAGGAACCTGAGGATGGCTTGTATGAAGCTACGTTTGACGCAGACACGCCATTAATAGAGGTAAACGAGCCCGAAAAATAAAATGTGTCTCCAAGAGTGCAGCCTGCGAGTATACTGCCTCCGGGATTAGTCGACGCGAGAGAAGTGAGGGAACCGTCGGAAGAGCGGGAAAGGAGGGTTGATGTGGTCGAGTCGAAGGAGACTGAAGAATTGTGAAAAAGATCGAGGCCTGCAAATGCGCCAGCTAGCCCAACTGTGCCCATGCGGTCAAAATCGACTTGTGGAACGCCGTAAACAACATTTTGACTGGAGACGAATGTAAGGAGGAGAGGAAGTGTTAAGAGCATCTAGGCATGTACACGGGGTATAACGCGGGGTATACGTTGGGAACGATCGCGTTGTTGAGAAAGAGTGTCGCTGGTGGCGAGCAAAAGTAACTTGTTGCCACTGGGTTGGCGGTTGCCAACAGTTGAACATGCAAAGTACTCGTATAGTCAACAAGATACAACAACCCTAACCCTAAACACATGCTCCTCAATCTACACCTTGGCAACAACACCCTTCACATCCACCCCCATACCAACAGCGTTCAGAAAAGGCGAAGACTGGTCCAATGCCCTGTCCCATTGCTCAGCACACAATTCGTACACACCAGCCAGCACTTACTGCGGGTATCGGTATCGATGCACTGGTAGCTTTTTTGCGTCTCTCATAAGCACTCCCTCTTTTGAAACTTCCAACTGCTGCGCGGTGTGTTTTGTATTCACGTCCAGCCAATGTTCAGATGGCGAAGTGTACATCGCGATCCACCTTGTCAAGTAGACATCCTCTGCACGTTCGGGCAAGTATTTATACCCTGCAACACCCAGCAAGGAAAATAAAACAATGTTGCGCCAAAAGGGGCTTCCAAAACCTGGAAAGGTGGTATGTCAAGCGAGTCGAGTTCCGTGACTGAATGAACACCGACCCTCCTGAGGATAAGCAGTGGTGTCATGATCTTCCTGGTGGTGATGGGTTGAAAAGGGACGACGACGTTGAGCTGGGAGGGCTGCTAAACGAGAGCATGTCGCCACCGTTCTTTTCGCGACCAAGGAGAGCGACATGAGGGTAACTTGAATGTAAATTATGGATTCCTCCCGGGGCTTGCCGTAGAGCAAAAGAACGGAAACTCAAACAAATGACAACACACTTCTACATAAAAAAGACGATTCTAAGCAATACGACTCAAGGCTAATCCTTTGTGCAAAGTAGATAAATCGTCTAGGCGACGGCAGTCTCGATGGTAAAAAGAAACTCACTGTGGTCGATACGGCAAAGCGTTCTGCCCTCCTTTTACGCCTCTCTAGTTCCTCTGGGTCTATCAACTCCGTCGCAGCTGCCCTTTTCTGGGTTTTGTAAGGAACGGTGGGCGTAGGCGCAACAGGGTTGGCGACGCCGAATCGAGCAGCACGAGTGGAAAGCTTCGCAGGATCCTGTGCAAATAATTGAGTGAGTGAATGGCAATTCAAGGGGTGAGCGAACATCTGGGAGTGCCGCTTGAGGAAGTGGTGCGGCAGTAAGTTTTCCTGTGCTTTTGGCTGCATTTTCGACTAGAGGGATCCCAAAGCGCGCGGCGCGTTGCTTACGCTTCTCGAGCTCTGAGTCGACGACTTTAGGAGGCGAAGGAACGGGTATGGTTGAAGGGGGTGCTGGAGGCGGCTATAATGTGGATCTATGGGTTGCAACAAAAGGGGCAAGAGACGGTGAACAAACAGGTTTGGGAGGGTCAGCAGGTATCACAGGTTGGGGGTCGACTGCAAGGAGGTCTGGCTGGTCAACATTCCAATCGACGCTGTTGGACAGGTAAGAAAGCAAGAGAGAAAATGAGATTGAGACGAACTCTTCTGGAGGAGCAAGGAGGTCATCGGATGGTTCGTATTGACGGTGGTAGGCGTCAAGAGCGGGCTGGCTGGCGAGGATTCGAGCAATGAGTTCAGGCTTTGTGACCTTTGTAGGGATGGCGACTGAGGCGGCGACGAGAATGCTTTTGAGGTCGACGACCTTGAGTGCTTTTAATTTCTGATCCATGGTCATGGTTGTTGTAAGTCAATATCAAATGTCATTTATTGAAATGTCATACACTTTTCATCAACCAATCACCACAATGCAAGCCAATCCTGTCCACGACCAGCCCGACCTCGGCAACGCCCTCGACAACGCCCATGATCTAGATGACAACCAAGATCCCCTCTACACACCATTCCCCTATAACCTCTTTCCCAACCCACACGACGTCAACCATATCGACGAGGAGCCTCTCTATGTCAATGCAAAGCAGTACTTTCGCATCCTCAAGCGTCGCGTAGCACGTACTCGTCTCGAGGAACTTCACCGTCTCTCTCGCCAGCGCAAGGTATTTCCTCCCTTTTCTATCACGCCCTCAATACCTCAATCTTTCACTATAGCCTTATCTTCATGAGTCTCGCCACAAACATGCCATGCGACGTCCTAGAGGTCCGGGCGGTCGCTTTCTGACCGCAGACGAGATTGCTGCCCAAAATGTTACAGCTCTGGCTCACCCTGTCCCGACTGCCTCCAACGACAATGACCATGACATGGATGAGGGCGATGACCTCAAATTCGATGGTCGGAATCCCCCTCCTGACCCCATGAGCGTAATGAATCTAAGCTACCGCCACCACCTTTCACTTTCTCAGCCCATCTCACACCAATCCCCCTCGATGTCTAACTCTCAGCACTCGCACGCTGCTGTCGCTTCCCACTCATTAAGTATACATCCACCCCACCAAGTTCCTACCATGTATCCCCATAAAGCTACCCTCTCAACCTCTACCTCTGTGATTTCAGCTCCGGGAACGATAAACACAGCCCCGGTTACCCTAAGCGCTCCGTACTCAACTGCAGTTCAAATGCACCATGTCCCTCATCCACACGCTCATGCAAGACACCACCATTTGAACATCAGCTCTTATCCTCAATCCTTATACCCTCCAGATTCCCCCAGCACGAATTCGAACTCAGAAAGAGAACACTCTACGCAAGTCATGATCCAGTTTGGCGCTGCTGGTTCTTCGTCGATATGATTCACAACTTGTATTTATTATTAAAATCTAGTTTGACACATATAATTTTAACCGCTCCTTTGGATAGGATAGAGATCGCCCTCAGTCATGCTTCAACATCCATTGCATCATCTTCCTTGCTTCCCTCCTGTTGTAGCAAAGGCTGGTAGAGAACAAGCGCCTGAGTGGGCGCTTGAGGGAACCTTTTTAAACCATCCCTCCAAATATGATCGAGAAGCGTAGGGTTAATGCAGATATGTAACGACGGTGCTTCGTCCAGCTCTCCTCCTTTTTTCAGGCTGCCCTCCCCTTCGTCTTCCTCCGTGAAACCGTCCAAGTCTGTGACAATTATACCTTGGAAGAGCTGTCAGCAGTGAGTCGTGATGTCATTCAATGAACGCACGATCAGGTTCTGGTTCAGACCATGACGATTCCATCTTTATATCTGGTTCTTCAATAGAACTAGGCCGAATGATTTGAAAAGGCTGGAGATCTGAAGACGGTGGAAGAACATTGAGAGGGAGAGTGATGTCTTCCATTGTAGAATACCCAGCATCATTAACATTGGTCAGCGCGCCGTTGTCGAGGGAAAGGTTCGCAAATCCACGCTCAAGGACGCTGCAACGCGGCTTTTTCGAAGAACGAACATCTGTTTCCGTTCCATCTACCGCGTCATCGAGATGCTTGCGCTTTGTCGTTTGAGCGTCAAACCACGGATGACGAAGGGGCACACTTGACGTCCAATGTTGATACGCTGCCATTTCCTGCAACGAGCAGATGGTATGTGTAGTAGTATTGGCATCAACGATAAATGAACTTGAGCGTTTACCGGAAGCTGCCGAAATAAATAGACCATAAGAATCGTAAAACTTTGACCGTGACCGCGACGCTTACCTTGCAGGTGAGTCTCAATAAAATAGGGGATACAGGAAGCGGAGGTACGCTGCTCCGAAACTGGCGATCTGAAATCCGCTCTCAGACGCGCCTTATGTGAGCCCCGATCAACCACAAACGTCACTTTTTTCCTCCGTTGGCTACAACGGCGGAGGCATTGTTAGCCGATCTATTGGTACATTCCTGCATGTTTGCACAACAAAGGACGGCGTATCCGAAAAGGTGTGTCCATGGTTGCAAGCAAAAGGCCAGTCTAATTACAACTTTTGCAGCAATTTGCAGACGGAAGGAAATTTGTCGTTGCACGGTGGACGTATATCGATAGAACCTTGCCGTTGTTCATCCCACGGAAGTGAATGTCGATCGATCAGAGCTGCGGCATCCAGTTGCTCGTCGTCTGCCATGCGCAGACAGCCAGCAATGTTGTGATGAGCAAGTCTTGAAGCGAATCTACAGACGACTATATGCGCATATATCGAGACATTGCGGATATTCGAGGGTTACCCCTAATGCATATATTTGGAAAGGCCCCTGAATTTTTGACTAGCATGTATTTTCCCCTTTAAATCATTCTCTTCCTCCGCTCTCAGTCAACATACGCCATGGTCGTCCACTCCCCACCGTCACACAACGACCCTTCTACCCCGCCACTCGCAATGCACGCCCCGCGCCCCCTCGCCTCCCAGAAGATTGATCGCGGCCTCAACAATGCTCAAGATCATCTCGCCCTTCCCTCTCCCAGTCCTTCCGATGTCGTCAAGTCTCCCACTGGCATCATACATGTTCTCGCGTACACACCTACAGAGGGGGAGCGTGGTGTTCCCATCACCGTCCGTATTCACTTTCATCCTGACCTCGCCGACGCCATGTATGTTCGCCTCGTTGTCGGTCAAAAAGCCGTCGCCACCAAAGTTCGCGAGTTGCCTGGTGTCGACTATGGTCGGTGGCAGCTGGATGCTTCTGCACCGGCGTTCGATCGAGACCAAAACCTCTCTTCTAAAGTTCTCATCTCAGTTCAAGCCTTAAACGATGATAATGCCATTCTTGATTCAGTAGTATTTGGCGAGTTTTCATACTGGACCCCTGGTAGGTGACGTTTCACCGCTCTTAAACTCCCTTCATTTTTCATTCTTGGTCTCAGATCATCCCATGCGCAAGTTACCCAGATTGCAAATCCCAACAAGTAACACCTCCCTCCGCCGCCGCTCTCTACCCAATCTCTCCACTCCTTCACCTACCACTTCCGATCACCAGGAACAGTTTCCAAAGGTTCCACAGCGCAGGGTGCGTCTTCACCGTCGTATGAAGGCTTTGATGCGTACAAAGCAAGCTTCGATGTCCGGCGATCATGACCAGGATGATCTCTATGCTCAAACCCCCATTCTCGACCTTGCCACTCCTTTAGCGAATATATGCGCTGGATGGTCAGCTGCAGAGCTCCAGGCAGGCCGACGTCTTGTCCGGTTTTCAAAGGTTCAGGACGGTCGTAGACTCATCGTCTCTTGTGAACCGATCAGGCAGGAAGATTATTGCGAGGCCGACAGCGTCATCTCCTGCATCTATCGCGAGGAAGCGGACACCTGTTTTGTCACCTCTGTCGACGTAATTTATCTTCTGGAGAGGCTTACCAATGGGGAATTTCCGGTCGAGGAAAAAAATAGGATTAGGCGCAATCTCGAGGGCTTACGTCCAACCACAGTCTCGAAACATAAGGCTGGATTTGGCGATTTTTTCCAGCGTATCATGGAGTTTCCAGATCCTAAACCGAGGAACATAGAGAAGGATCTGAAAGTTTTCGAATGGAACCTTCTTGGGCAAGCATTGGAAAAGATCCTTTCCAAATATGTGAGTTATTTTTTTCCAGTCAGTATTCTTAATAAGATCTTATCAACCCAATCTCCAGTCGATATACACTTCCCCGACACCCGATCATAGTGATTCGCCCACTGAGGAGGTTTCTTCTCTAGAAAGCCCCGAGCTTCTCGCCTTGCAACTTGCTTATCCAGCAGAAGACACTAGCCCACGTCAATATGTCGACCAACGTACGCGAGCTACAAAGTTCGAGCCCACGTCCGATGACTTTCACTTCGCGTCAACATCAAGCGGGCCCGAGGTTTTTGCTTCCCCCATTGAGAGCCCGGCGACTGCATCCCCGTCTTCCTCTTCGTCTTCTGCCTTCCCAGTCTTCGCTCATGATACAACACACACGGAGTCTAATGCCACCTCCGCCTGGACGCCAGACTTCAAGGCTGGCGAGATGGCAGTGGACAACTTTAGTCTCTTGAATCCTTATGACGTTGGCCATCCTGGTCCTGACAACGCCTTCTCTGACAACACAGGGATGGACTTCAACATTTACGAAAATTTTACTTTTCACCATATTGCCGATGACACATTGGCCACCCTCGCAGACCACCAGTACATGTGAATCAGCTCTTTTTTGATCCTTCGCTGGTTTCGCTATCCATCTCAGGATAGGTGCCTCTTTTTTGAACAATTCACATGTACATATATTTATTGTGTCCGTCCCACATCCTCAAGGACTTTGTATAACACGTCCCTCGGCTCGTCCCCGATTCTATTATCATTATTCCTTACTTATTGACTCCCGTCTAGTTGAAGTAGAAGTTGATCGTATCCGTTCGATTCTTAGGATTGAAAAATTTGTTCTAGAGAGAGCGCAAATACACTACATGTAAGATGGCTACAGAGAATTACATTAGGTCAGAACTAACAAGCCAGCAATAATAAAAGACTAGGAGTTAGAAGCGCCCCGCCTACCAAAATTTAGGCTTCCAAATCGTGAGAAGCGGCCTTTGAAAGAGCCAAAGGATCCTATACTCCCCATGTA
Organism: Laccaria bicolor S238N-H82; assembly: GCF_000143565.1. Taxonomy (NCBI): domain Eukaryota; kingdom Fungi; phylum Basidiomycota; class Agaricomycetes; order Agaricales; family Hydnangiaceae; genus Laccaria; species Laccaria bicolor. The sequence goes on from NW_001889876.1 coordinate 498,152, forward strand.
AGATGCTGCTACCGAGGCTCCCGATGTTTGGGCAGCTTGTGTCCCATGAATGCCATTACCGACATTCACAAAGGAATTATGGGGAGACTCGGTGGAGAGGGAATCACTACCAGTAGTGTCTCCAGGTGCAGAAGAGACTCCGTTGATCCCATGTCTAGCCAGATGAGCAAGATGCCGCTGTAGTGGAGTTTGCTTTATGGGCGGGATATGATTTGATGACCTTGTCGGTGACTGGGGTGGCGTCACAACAGGCCTGCCCAACTGTAATGGTGGCAGGACGAGCGCTCCGCGTGCCGTGGACGAGGTCGACATGCTGCGCTTCAGTGATTGTTCGTAAGACGAAGACGGATAATGGGACGAGGCCGAAAGATCATGAGATATTACGGACGGAGAGGCTGGTATTGATTCAGATACGTCGACAGCAAGCCGTCGGATCTCATCACGGAAGTTCCTTTTGAAAAACTTTTGTAGAGTCTCATGAAAAGGTGTAAACTCTGGTGGACAAAGATGGCCATGAAGCTTGAGGCAGCCGTCAATAGCTCGAACCTGGGGGTGATTTTTTTTAAAAAAAAAAGGACATATGATGTCAATGCAGTCAGTCATACCTGCTCGTCAATCGCACCACGCAACTTCTCAACCATCTCTTCCCTTTCTGGATTTCGTTCAACATAATCTGAGTTAAAGAACATTTGGCGGTAAGAGGCGATCCCTGTATTGACAGGTGCGTCCACCGCGCTGTTCAAGGACATCGCTAAGGCATTCGTTGACACACTTTGAGATGTCTTGGCAAGGGTTTGATATTTCAGATGCAAGGAGGTTAATTCTTTAGTCTTTTGTTCGACCTCGTTGAGGGCATTCTCCAGGGGAGATATTTCAACAACCTCAAGGCCAACAACTTCTGATCGGCGCAAGACGGTTGGGAACGCCTCTTCAGTCGTAAGATACGTTTTTTCCAACCAAACTTCCTCCACTCCGTCTCGAGTGGTTTTTCTAATTGGCCGTGACGAACTGAAGAGGTTAATTGCACTAAGAGGAGTGTCAGTATCCATCGACCACGAGTGGCTCAGACTTACCTGTGCTCGTAATATGTACGAACAGCCAAGGGAACATCCGGGTTGGTAAAGATAGGGAGGGTACGATTGGGTTCGGGCGTAACTGCGATGCATTGAATGTACTGGTCGTTGCCGAATCGAATGTCGACAGGCGGATCGCCTGAGACTTTCAGCAGCTGGGCGCCTGAATGCTTATTGAGCATCCTTTCGCAAAACGCCCCAAATTTCTCCCACTCATACCCTCGATACTACAAAAGCCATTCAAATCTGTCGCACAAATAATTTGGGAAAGGGAAACGCACGATAAAGCGCTTGTCTCTGATGGCCGCTGGGAAATTTCCATAGAAGGTGACCCTATAGTAATCTGGATAGTAGCGTTGGTCTGTGACAATGTGTTCCAGCAGGGCAGCTTGATGGCGAAGAATTTCAGATAACCGGCCACTGAAATGTCGTTATGATTAGTTTAGAGACCATGACATGAGAAGCGGAGAACATACTAGTTAAAAGTCACCTCAGCGTGCTGATATGCCAACTCTTTGCAGATTTCCACAGCGCTTTCCCACGCTTTTCCCTTTCCTACGCCATTTACTTATCAATATGCAGACACATGGTCGTCAAACAACACCACAAACCAAGGTAGTCAAGGATCAATAGACAAAGCGTTTCCTTGCGGTGAAATTGGGATTGTTGCGGAAGTCCAAGATCCTCCATTGGACCTGCAAACGAGTTGAGATCCCATTCATGTAGGTCGGAATGAAGTTTGAGGGTCAGAGCTGCCTCGACGTAGTTTTGTGATTGGAGGTGCATCTTCAAATGAACCGTTAGTCATCACACGAGGTTATTCGTACAACCTACGTTGACAAGTTGATGAACATATTTGATGTAGATTTCATCGCGTCCTATTCGACGAATAAAGTTCATCAATCGCAGCTATCAAGAGGTGAGTGTCGATGAGATGTGAACATCTACATCCATACCGTCGCAATCACACGATCGTCCGCATACTCTTCGCCTTCAGGTAAAGCACGGACACTAAGCAAGAGCTCCAAAAAGAGATCAACGGAATCTAGAAAATTGGATACCCGCTCGCGCAGCTGGTCGTCAACGTCCGAAGTATCAAAGAGATGCCGCAATTGTCCAATGAAAAAGGCCCTTGATATATCGTCGCCTTTGCTGTCCGACATGAATAGCGAGTCGAGCCGTGTTACCAGTTCATTTTCAATTTCGTCGAAATGCTCAGATTGGTGATACTCTGAAACAATCATGCTGTAAAGGATTTGGACTGCGTTGCTCCTCAACTGGTCATGGTGGCTTAGACACAGGTTAACAACATGGCCAACAAGGGAATGCAAATAAACTTGATAGCCCTGTAAACGGTTCAGTGAGACGGGAAATATGAGATAAAAAGGCACCTTACTCCATAACGCGTAGATAGCTCGCCACTTGTAGATGCGTGCTCGGCCCACCCGAGGGCTTGCCAAAGATTCAACAGAATTGCTGCGCCCTCGCCACGAAGATCACCCGCGAGACGCCAAACGGCGCGTCGTTTCTGCTGGCCATTAGAACTTGTCAAATAAACCCGAGGGAAGAGAGAAAGAACCTGGGGACTGAATTCTTCGATGATCAGTTGATCAGAGGAAAGTAACTTGAGTAGCATGTAGAAGCCATCCCGCCATAAATTTGAGTCAAATTGTGACTCCGATTCATGCGCTGGAACAAAGTCTTTTTCTAGTATGGCCGCAACAGGATCCATCATCTTGATCAAGACCTTGTGAGCAAGAATGTTGACATTGAGCCAAGTTTTAGGGAATGCATCATTTTCTAAGATAGACGTCGCAACCTTGAAAAACTGGGACATTAGATTAGTAAACCGTTCACGGCCTTCAATGTCGAGGCTCGATTCAAGGAAATTAAGAATATGTTTGGTAGGGGATGATAGAATGAGAACCAGAAAAACAATTGCAGTTTCGCCTAATCCCGGATAAAATACAGCTTCTGCTTCCTTCGAGAGTGTGGTATCGTTGGTATTGCTGGGATGGTCGGGTAACGAAGAAAGGAGGGAGAAAGGATACGATTCTGGGAAAGTGATGGGGATTGAAGCCTTCATCGTCGAAGGGGCATGGGTTCGTTCAATAGCCTTTCGTGATGATGCATTTTGGAGCTCCCTATATGACTCCAGAAGTCTGTTTGCTCAGATGAGAGTAAATAACAAGTTCAATAACGTTCGCATACCTGGGTAATAACGACAACAGGCATTCGACATTATCTTGCTCTTGTCGATACGCGTGACGATCCGACATGATCTCTGGGGAAGCCAAGTTTTGTTGGAGTTTGTCGAGCATAACCGCGATGATGGTGACACAAAGACGAATGCTCTCCAGCCAGCCAACCCTAGCGGAATCTCGAGCAGCCTCGGAGTCGCTAGCATGTGTGTGAGCATATTCGTCATAGCGGCCAAAATGTGGTTTTATCCAGATGATAACAGCTTCGATGAGAAGTGGTCGAGACTGTGCGTTGTCAAACAAAAAACCTTTCACTATTTGCAGATACATTATAAGTTTCCAAATGACAATTTTTCCTTTGCCTATGGTCACCGCGTTTGCAAACAGTGTGGCAACAGAAACAAGTTCCACGGTCGAGAACATCTTTGCCAGCTCAGGAAGGATGGATGTGAAACGCTGAAGGGCGATAGTTTGTGTCCCGATAATTGAGGCAGGAGAAGACGTTGACATCATTCGTGTCACCTCTGAAATATGGGCCCGCAGTTCACGTTTGAAAGTCGTTTCAAAGTGTTCTGCTGTGGCACCTCCGCCCATCCCGATTTCCTTTAATTTTTGAAGCTCTCGAGAACGTGCAATAAACTTGAAGATGTAGTGCCAGACCTTTAAAGCCGCCCGAAGAGGTGAAGCGGACTCGGCTGAGGCAGGATTAACAAGAAGTCGATTCATCGAACGTATGATGTGGGAGGATGCCGCAGCGCAGGTGAAATGCTCCTCAATATAAACATCTAGAACAGGTTGAAAGTTGCTGAAGCGTCGATCTTGAACAATCCCGAGGACAGTCACAAGTGCATTAAATACCAGTAGGTCGACCTCTCCGGATTGATTATTTTGAGACACTAAAATGCCGAAAAGTGCGTCAAAGATATCGCGCAAAAATTTCACGATTTCGCCTTCTCCCACAAAGGTGAATTTGGTGAGAAGTGCAGAAAGCAACTCTTTGTCCTGCGTCTCCCAGCTCAATAATCTGAGTAGCACAGGGTTTTGGGTAAATTTCGTGGAGCAGAGAGAGGAACGGATTGTTAACGTGTCACGCAAGGGGGGTGCAGACCGCAACAGTTCGGGAGGTATCAACAACTGTTCTGACTTCTGACCAGCAGTCAAGCGTGACGGAGATCTTAGATATGTTTCGGAATTAATCTGATGAAGCTTATCTGCCCGGTACATAATGAGCGTATGGCTGCCATCTTCGACAAATGCGGTGGCGTCAGGAAAAAGCGGCTGAAATGCGAATGCGAATGGGCGATCAAAGGTGTCGGGTGAAACCTTGCTGCCTGGGCGAGTGTTGCGGTTCCGGAAGGTGAAGAAAAGGTGCCACTGAGGAACACCCTCCGGAGGTAGCTGAATCTTAACAAGTTCTCCAAAAGTGGGCTCATTACACCGCTGGAATACCATTGAATGGAACTGTGTGATGAGGGGTTCTCCACTTCCTTGTGAAATAACATTCTCAACTGTGGCTCCATCTTGATCCTTCACTTCCATTGTTATTTGCACGTTGACCGCTGGGGGTCCCATTTGACCCCTAGCAAAGTTGGCAACACTAAGGCGTCCAGTCCCTACATGGGATGCTGTGAAATCGCCACACCAAAGTTTGATGTAGAGCTCGTTTCGGGCATCGCCAGGGAATACAACATCGGGGAAACCAAGACGAAGAGTCTGGGGAGTATCTTGTAGAAGGGACGTGTTTTCCCGCATGACGACCTGAGCATTGCCTCTGAAAACTTTTATTGATACCGCCAACATTTCAGCCCTAAGGTAGTCCGTCAACTTCCACGGGTCTCAGCAACGAGTGACTTCGTCCTTACCTGCCCGACTTCTCGAATTCCTTCGTGTTGTTATTGATGATATTTTGATGGATCATAGAGAAAGAAGCTTCATTTGTTGGGATATAAATGGGCATTGTATGTTCTTTGAGTGGGGATACATCCAGCTGATCTGCAACCATCTTGGTAAGATTGGTTAGTTCCAGGACGGCACAGCCAAACGGCCGTCGAAACTGGGGGATTCCATCAGCAGGTACGATGCCGCGACTGCCATTAGTAATAGTATGGCTGGATTCACTCCAGCCCACGAGGGTAGCTAAAGACCCGTTATCATGCTTAACGGAGGTTTCCGAAGTGGGAAGACCCGAACTAGGGTTAGTTCCAATCTTGAGCGCACCGTTTCTTACGATGCGACAGACAAGGTAAATTGGGTCTTGGACATCAGAAGGCGCTAGATCCACAAACAAAGTACGAATGCGAGTTGATGGGTCCCGCGCAAGCACTCCGTTATGATTCAGGATCGCACAAAACTCCTCCGTCACAAATTGTGTTCCTTGTTTCTTATACAAGGAGAAGAACAATTCTGCGCTCTCCCCAGGAGCACAAGGTGATGCAACAAAGGCGCGGAGATCAAGGAATATGTGGTAAAACTTGGCGGTTGAGTGCTTTGCCGGTTCGCTGGGGCCAAGACAACCCTGAGAACGAGATCGACTTTTGTAGTGTGAATGGTGTGAATAGGTAAGGTCAGGGAAGGCTGAGTTTGCCGGCGTAGGTAATGGACCTGCGGTAGTATAATCGGTGCCGGACCCCAAAGCGTATGGCCTGGCTTCATCGTTGGAAGCGTTCGTGTAGGCAAGTGAAGTTTGCATTGCGTACATGCGAACGGCACTAACCCAACTTCGGGGATCGACGTCGCCCTCAACATCCACTGTGACAAGGCCACCCCAAGTGGGATGTCGCACGATGACGTCCAAGCCCTGGACAAGGTTTCCGCTCACAAGTCTGGTTACACAATCTCGCCGCATATTCACGGTCTCCTCTGCGCTAAGGGTCTGGGCAAGAAGCTGACGACGACCCAAATGGAGGGCTTCAATATGCTCCCGAACGACATGGAACAATTTGTAGTCGCGGCGTGCGAGGTACTGGAACATGAGCGTATGCCATTCTCTCAATGCCGATGCGATTTCGTCAATGATTGGTTGAGCAGCACCAGAAGCTGTATCGTCGCCCGACTTGAGGGAAGGTCGTGGTGGCAGAGGCTTCAATACTTGGGAATCAGCTGGTGAAGATGAGCGCAAACTTGTTGGATAGACTGGTAGCCCTGCGCGAGAGGAATTAGCTTGATCGGGAGGAGGACCGAGTCGGAAGGATTTCCGTGTGGCATAGATTGACATCTCTTCTTCCTCTTCCCTCAGGGTATCCATGCCTATACTCGACTTGTCCTTGTTCCAGCCACTGAAGACCTCACCAGGACTGTTACGACCATGTGTCCACCCATTAATGAGGCTTATGTTTGGGTTCACGCCGTTCAGTGAACTAGCAAGGTCGGGGAGTCTGCCTTCAGCATCAGACAACTCGTCGCGCACGAAAATATGAGAAGCAGGGAATATGCCTATGAAGACCTGTTGTGGCTCCTCTATTTTCACAGGAGATTTGACGGCAAACGACGAGGAAGTAGAAGATGAGGGATCTGATAGAGACCATGTGACGGACGGGCGCCGAGTGGTGCAAACGACATAACTGGGATCGAGTTGAGGAAATGAGGATAGATAGTATGACGACTGCAAACGCACCCTCTGTACCACACACCTTCAACAGAATCCTTGTTCGACGGAGTGTACTTTTCAAAGGCGTAAATTTCATCGCCCACTTCAAGTGATACGACATCACGCATTACTGAGTGATCATCGGCGGAAGCTTCAGTGACGGTAGAGAGACGGTTGCGAGAAGATAGCCTTGTTTCGCGTCGAGAAGGTGAGAGAGGATGGACGGCATATCCATATACAATCAAGGGCAACGGTTCCCACATGTGTGCTGAAGATGCGGGTTGGGTATATGCGCGTCGCTGGTTATGGGTGTCGCCAACAAGGTATCACTGAGCGCGCTGAACGTATTGTGTGTGATGATAGCGAGAACAAACAAATACATAAGAAAATGAGTTCACTTTCTGACCAGATCGACCGCCTTTCTCAATGTGCTTGTTCTATCAAGGATACTACCCTTGGCGCTTTGAAAACCAACAATCCATTCACAGCCGCCGTTCTCACTACCCAGCTCGGAGACCTCATCCGCGATATAGACCCTTCAGAGCTCGGTCTCTTCAATCTCGTCCCTTCATCCGATGCCGAAATTAAACGCGTCAAGTTTACCGGTTCCACTCCCCTCCGCAAAGCTACGCGACGGGATGATAAACCACCAGAAATAGATCCAGAGGTCTACGCTCAAGCAGCGCTCAAATGCATTGACCAGTAGTGCGGAAACCGTTTTACACTTTTGTCCTATCTCACAAGTTCACATTAGTCAATCAGTTCGTTCAATGCCCCGCGCTCGCAGTCAGGTATCAGCTATATTGGATCGTCTTAGTCTCGTTCGGGAGAATATCGAAGCTCTGAATGTCACCCTCCAACAGGTTGGTTTCCTGCGTCGTTTCACATACCCAATCATTCAAGCTTATAAAATCTAGATACGCGTCACTGATACTCCCTCAATCAAAGCACAAATCACAGAACAAGACTATAAAGTCAAACAACTTCAAACCAGGATGAACGAACTGTCAAAAAGGGTATGTTTGTCAACTGTGAATCATTACACTTACGCTTCTCTGCCTTCACTACTATAGAAGAAGCATGCAGCGATGCCCCGCCAACATGCCGTGCCACGCCAGACAACCAACCCGACCACCATTGAGCTCGAAAACGATGATTCTACATCTTCGCCTCACGAAGACCGGCATAACCATACACCTGCAGAGGCCTCGCGCATTTTGCGTTTTTCTGACGATCTTTTGATGGACGAACAAGTTGACTTCGGTGACACCAGCTCTACTTCGTTTGTGAGCGCACTACCAGAGGAATCCACAAGGGACGACATGCCAGAAGACCCCTTGGAGCTCCCAACGGTTCCGGTCACCGGGACGCCTACCGTGGACAAGTCCTCAAGATCTAGCAACGTGGAGATGGCCGTTTCCCCTACGATGCCCACCTCACCTGTGTCATCTGCTCCTTCTCTACCCAAAATACAGAACATGAACCCTTCTGATAGACCCCACAAATCAGGGAGAATTAGAGTAAACACCGAGGTTGAACGTATTGTGGTGAGTCTTATAAAATTTAATTTTTCTTAGGATCTGACCTGTTGTCTAGTCGAAAATTTGGATGACGGTTGGTGATATCATAATGCCTGGTTCTTCTTTTTCGCCAGGTTCGCCACCCTCAGCCAAAGATACTATGTGAGTCATTCCCCTCTAATTCGCTGTACACGGATCTCACAAAGTTTGCCAAAAATAGTGCACACCTGCAAGAGCTCTGCAACTTGCCACCTCAGCTGGATTCACCTGGTCCATCGAGTGTTTCAACATCGTCGACTCCCCAAACTCATTCACCAAGTTTACAACAAATCTTGACTGCATATTTGCTGGTCTCTCTTTTGTCGGCTCCACCTCAGTATTCTATGCCGCTGAACAAGGTGAAGGACAGCCTTGCCGCCAAGGCCAAATCTGGCGGTATCTCTGTTGGTATGCTGGGGCAGGGCACATCACGGGTTTTATATGGATGTGTTGCGAAGCGACTCGTTAAAGTTGAGCGAGGGGGTGGTGAGCAAACGGTCAAGTTTGACATTTAGTTGTAAGAGTAGTACTTGTCACATCATGTGATCTAAACGCGACGTGACTGTTGATAAAACGCCACTAAGATACTCTGAGTCTCTGTTCACTCGGCTATATTCTCAACTATCTCTTGACTTGCACATATCTTCTTTTCTTGGATGGCCTCCCTCTCTAGGAAACCTCTTGCTCCCCGCTCTCTACCACAGAAACGCCCCCGTTCACCAGACCACCATGACCCACTTCCCACCACCAAGCGTGTCCGACCAGCTCCTCGCCCAACCCATGACCCAGCAAAGGACCGCAAAAATCCAGATAAGGAGAAAGTAAAAGCACAACTCAAGGCCGAATTCAAAGACAAGTATTGCCGCGCTTTTCCATCTTGGATTTTCTATTTCGACTCGGAGAACACTCAGGCTCACCCCTTCGAAGCTAGGATACATCAACTGGGAGCCGTAAGTGATCTACTCACTCTCACTTCCTCCACGCCTTGAAATATCTACAGACAATCGAAGACTTCTTCTCGAAGCAGGTCACTCATGTCATTACCGATCGACCTATCCCTTCTTCCGTTGAGAAAGAAAAGGAGAATTTGTCAAAGTCTTCCAAAACCTTTTTGAAGAGCCCCATAAGACTCAAGGGAAGGTGTGTCAAGTTATTGTTGCTCTTTCTCTCCAAACCGCCTCACAATCTTCAAAGAGTGGGAGAAGAAACGAAATCAGCTCCGGGTTTCGATTTAGTCGCCAAGGCCATCTCCTTCGGTCTCAAAGTATGGAGCCCAACAAAACTTGAAAGTGTGTTGGCCAGATGTATAGATCAACCACCGGTCAACAAGTCTATCCTTCCCTGCCAGCAAACTGCCGCTCCCCACCCCCAACGCGCCTTGACTCGCCTACTTCAAAGTGAAAAGATTCACGGGAGTACAGAGCGTGACCCAACTCAGAAGAGGCACGATTATCGTTATTTCTCCCGAGCAACTCATTTCGTTCTCGTCGAAGACTTGCGTCAAGAACTTGCTACCCTCATTGCTCACGAATATCCTCCACCCAAACGAGATGCAGGCCTCAAGACTCCCTGGCCAACCTTGCATTGTCACCCGCATTCTCGCGGTCCCTTTATTGTTTTTGATGAAAAAGAGAAAAAGCGGTGGGAAAAGATGCAACAAATTGGCAAAGGCGTAAAGATTGGTCACACCGATCGCGGAAAGCGAAATGATTGCGACGCACGAATTGAGACGATGAAGAACACGGTTCACGCGAAGGATAGTGTGAAGCCTGGTGCCGACTTGAGACGTTCCGTTTCTTTGAACAATCTTCGTCGTCAAATGTCACACAAGGACCCTGTTGTTGAAGATGTCGGTGGTTTTGGCGATAACGTAGACCACGTCAACGCTTCAGGTTTCCTCGCCTCGGGTTATATGGCCGCCTCGGGAAATAGCGTTGGTTTAACTTCGACGACAGGGACCACGTCCACCTCTGGATATTTTTTGAGAAACGGACCTTTGCCCTCTGCCCTCGTTGGTCAGATAAAGAAAGAGGTTGTTACGTCGCGCAAATTTCCATCTGCGAACAAACTTCAGCCTGCCAGCCTCATGGGACCACCTAAAACTGTTCCCCATAGACAGCCGGTGTTGAAGAAGAGTAAGAGTACCAACACGCTCAAGTTACCGAAACGGGAGGAGGGCAGCAAGCCTGGTTATTGTGAGAGTTGTCGTCAAAAATTCGATGATTTTAAAGCGGTACGTTACAAACGGGATACTGAGCATGGTCTGACATGCATGATTTCCCCCAGCATGTTAGTGGACGGAAGCATCGCACATTTGCGATGGAAGCTGCCAACTTTGCCCAACTAGACTGTGTTCTTGCTCGCGTTCAGCGACGTACTCGTCGCGAGGTCGAGGAGGAACAGCGGAAAAGAGTGCTGACGCGGCGGAGTCGGTGCGCTGAAGGGCATCGTCACATAATTGGTATAAATTGGCATCTTTCCAAGTAGTGCATGAGACCAATTGTAGTCTGTAACCAACGTCAGTTTTCCTTGGTTAAAGGATAGGTCTTTTTGGGGGGGTATGCAAAGTGGAACATTGAAACAGCGTGAGACTACCTAAGCATGCGCACAAAGGAGTTAGCCATGATAAGAGGTGGCTACATGTACGGTATAAATCCGTTCCACCGCTTCACATCAATTTACTTTGAGAGATTTTGATTTGCCAGGCGCGTTGTTCAAAACTTTGCGTCTTTGTGCAATCATGTATGTGTACATGATATACAAACCTACGATCAGATGTTGAGAAGACCAACGACTGACGAAAATAGTTAATGCTTACCCGGCCACCAGATAGCAAACAGTCCAGCTCGAATATAGTCCGTTGGTTTCCACATTCCTCGTAACCACGATTGCCAGCCCGGCAGAGGTGATGACGCGGGAAGTGTGGCGTAAATGAGAAAAGCTTCGGACGAGGCACCGACGGGATACAGAATGTAGAACGTGGTGTAGCGAAGATAGAGGAGAGACGAGGGATTGTAGCCAGCCAAATTGGCAGCGTAAAAGCAGTAACGGATGACCTCCGTCATTGACCAGGCAAGAACCATGGAGGCATAAAGGGGGTTGGAATGAACCTAGCAATGGCTTATCAAGTGGCTAGTCATAAGACAGTTGTACCCAACTCACAAGTGGGAATTGCTCAGTGATACCCCAGACGAGGAAAAGCCGACTTGAAACCTGCATGATAGTAGTTTGTAGGGGGCTTCGAACAAGGCCAAAGAAGACATGCAACACTTCCAGAACAGCGAAGCTTTGCACAAAGGCAGTCTGGGTGCCAACACGGGCAAAGGTGGTGGTAGAACGTCGGTATATGGGTTGCAAGGAAAGGGGCAGACAAGTTTCCAGTGAGGTAGAAAAGATGCCTGATGATCTGAGGAAAGGAATTGTCGAAAGGAAACGTGAAAGGGTCGATGAGGCGGTGGTCGCATTTGCAGGAATGGCATCAGAACCGCCGTCGAGGTTGAAGATGTGAACAACGGTGGCAATCAGGACATATGCCCAGCCAAGTGCCGACAGGACATTGTACGCAATTAAATAGTACTTGGCATAAGGTGAGGTTGCTGTAGGGTAATGAGCTCGGACAAACGACGAGGTATCTGAACTTACTTTCACGTTTAGTTCTTGTCATCGGAAATTGAGCGGTTGTGGCAACGCTTTCGCCAATGTGTAAACTTCCTTATAAATTGACAAACATCATAACATTTGATTTACAGCAAACATGCAGCAATTTCGTAAAGAGTCGTATCTAAGAACAGCGTGTGCGTATAGAAGTATATACAGAGAAGAAAGCACCTAATCCCGCAATAAGTAGTATATATCACAATGCGGCGGTCATACAAACCTGGCAAAGTCGAAAGAGTGTGGGTATAGTTGTATATATGAGACGAAAAGATGACCTAAGAGAAGAGACGATTTGTTCCGGGGTACGAGCCCAAGGAGGTATAGACTCGCGGGGTATTCATATCCGCATGAACCTCTTTGAAAAGACGTGGCCTCGGGAGTAACCATCCGTCAGCGCATGCAGGGCGGTGCCGCAAGGTAACGCGTGTTGTGTGTAAAGGGGCTTCGCAGGCTTCTATCGTGCGCCATCCAGAATTCCTCGGATGTCAGAAACTGAAGTCAAATCGGCGAGAAATGGAATGAGGTCTGTTAATTCGGCATCGTGCGGATCGTTGAACCACGACGACACCGGGACAGCGTTATTGGGGTGGAAGATGTAGGATGCTGGAGAGTTGTCCAGAATTATGGTATCAGCGATGGGTCTTCCGAGTTGTGATAGATCCTGTGTAGATCATCCTCAGAAAAACGACGGTAAAGAAAGAAAGGATTTATTGCACCTTGACATAATTGCCTTTATGGCTAAAACAGCTTTCTCTAAAGAGTCGATGAGCAACGACATGATGGATATCAAGCTTATCGAGCACAGGATCGGCATACTAATTCGTTGGTTAAGTTAGTTGGAAAGAAAGAGTCGGCGAAACAACTTTACTTTGCTCAAGCTGGCCGTGAAAACAACGACCTCATAAATTTCGCCCATTTTTTTCAAAAAGTTGTCGACGCCTGGTCGCTTCAAAACATGAAAATGGTGCCAATGATACTCGATTTCAACCGGGACAATGAAATCAGCTTGCTGTATTGCCTAAACAAAAAGTATAAGAAAATTAGTTGAGCAAAGTTGAGGAGGGATGACCTTGAAGCTGCTGTGAACCAGAGTTTCGTCTAAATCAAGAACCAAGCATTTTCTCCCCACATGCTCAGGCGAGATGGGAGGCAAGAGAGGCTTAGGAAGGCCATCCTAGAGAACAAAATAAATAAATTCAAGGATGTCAAAAAGCGAAGGGACAAAAATCGGACAGGACCAATAGGGATGCCAGAGCCTCCCGCTTTTATAAGATTTTCCTCCTCATCTTGTTCGTCACGCATGTAATGATGCTCATCGTCATCGGTGAAGCTGGTACGGTCCGAGTCTTCAGACGTGTCGTGGGTATTACTCCGAGCGATTTCATCACCGGTGGAACCTGGAGGCTGAACTGCGCCGGAGGTCATGCCATCCGTCTCGTCCTCTGGCAACAGGTGGGAAGTTGGAGGGGGTTGAACAAGAACCTCGGAATCAGTGGGTGATGGAGGAGAATGAGATGATGTGGGTGTGGCTATAAAGCCGGCAGCTATGGGTGGAGATTCTTCTTGATCATCGAGGGAAGGATTTTGAGTGAGAGAATCCGAGGGTTTGAGAAGGGTAATATCCTTGAGTGGGAAAGGGGGGTCTGTATCTGAGAGATGAGAGAGTTGAAGATCTTGGTTTAACTGGGATTGGTCTGGATTAACGCATGGAACGACTTTGTTGACAACACGAGATAGGAAAGAAGGACGAGAACGTGAAGGACCTGGAAGAGGTTTTATGATGGATGAGGAGGAGAGAGCAGCGGCTGAGGCTGAGGATTTGTTTGCCTTTCTGCGGTAAAAGGGTATACGCCTGCTATTTGGGGTAATGGTAGTATTTAGAGAACCCTGTTCCCTATCTGTATCATCCGAGACTGGATCCGCTGAAAGAGAATCGAGAGAAAGAGAAAGTGGGGCCTGCCCGTTGTTCAGAGAAGGATTTGAGATAGTTTCTGTAAGGATATAAACATAAAATGAAAGATGGAATTATGAGGAACATACGGGTATTGTTTACATGAGAATCTGTGGTATTCTTTGTAGATTTTGAAGAAGCGTTGGAAAAGAGACGCTGGCGCAGAGAGACTGCCGCCATGACAGGAGGATGGAACAGTGTGTTACGGTGTGACCAACTCTAGTTTGTTACATTGTGTTACAGCGTTACTTTCAGCTATTACTCAGCCTCTGACTAATACTGCAATGATATCCTTCCAAGCCAATGTCGGCCAGCCGCTCAGCCAGCCGCCTGCTCAGCAGCCAGGACAGCCAGGACAACAACAGCAGCAGCATCAACAACAGCAGCAGCAGCAGCAGCAATCGCAAGCACAACAACAATCACAGCAGCAACAACACCCCGCGATGCGTCTCAGAGACGACCCTCCTCCCATTACCCGCACTTCCAGAAAGCGCAAGTCTCCTGCTACAGATCCTCAGCAGCCACAGACCATACAGCATGTCCTTCCTCCTCCTCATGCTCTCATGCATCCATTATCCGCCCCACTTCCCCCGGGTTATCCCTATGGCCCACCTGCCGATTACACACCCGGCGGCATGCCCCCCAATCCTCCCCATCAGCATTCTCAATCACCTCCTCCCGGTTCCGCAAGCGGCCGCGCTCTGAGTTCCAGCAAGCGTGCAGAACAGAATAGAAAGGCTCAGCGGGCTTTTAGGGAGCGCAGAGATCAGTTCGTCTTTTCCTCTGCTCTTTATCTCACCTTGTTCCTTATCTTGAATCAGACACGTTAAAGCCCTCGAGTCTCGCTCTCAGCTGTTGGACGCCGCCCTTGCTTCCGCTGATGAGGCAAATCGCCGTTGGGAGGAGTGTCGTGCCCTTGTAGACCAGCTCCGCGTTGAAAATGCCGCTCTTCGTGCCGCCCTCAGCCAAGCACAACTCTTGCCCCAAAACCCTGGCAACTCCGTCCCTCACAATGGTGCGCATCAGGAAGAGGGGAAGAATCCTGATTCTTCCGATGAGTTGAAGACTAATTCAGTAGACACCGTGCCAGAATCAAAATAGGCCTCTTTAGGAGTGGTAGATTGGTTTCTTGTTAATGCCTTGTACAAATCGCCAGAGTTTTTGCATTGTCGGAAGACATCGGACAGGTGGATGTTGTGGTAGATGGACAGGAACGCTGCTGTCTTTTATGTAACCGTCTTTGTCAACATCTTTGTCATCCATGGCGGCCTCGACGAGCACCTGCTATAAATGTCCTCCTCACTCAACCCATGGATAGCTCACTACCTTCTTGATGTAGCGGAAGTACACGGCGGAAATCTGACTGCCATTCCTCCCCATTCAGGTGGGAGAAAAGCTCAGATAATAAAGGTGACATCCGCCGGTCCCGCTATCAAGTATCCCTCATCTTTCAACAGTTTTTGACATACGGTACAAAGACTGCAATTTGGGCAGAACTATCTGACGCGTCTTACAAACTTCCTGTCAAGTTTACAATAGATGCCGTCGATGAATGCGAGCGGTATGTCTGTTAGCACTTTGTCAGTGAGCAAGCTCTCTGAAGCCACCGCGATCAAGGCAACGTCGTCGACGCTTCACAGAAATCAGCCCCATGATTGTCACCGTTAAGAACTTCAAGCCGATTTTTACCAGAGTTCCTAAAGGGAATAACTTGGGGATGAGTTTGAATTCATCTCTAGTCCTGGAATGTCGTCAAGTTTCCGTCCTTGGAGCCTGCGGAGAGGCTTGCTTTGGGAATCCCAAGGAAATTGAAACCAATTCTGATCTCCGGTTGTGGTCCAGTGAGCTGAGGAAGGATGGCGGCGGCGCGTAGGTTGCAACATTATACTTCCGTGTGTGTTCAACTCATTCTTTTCCACTAGAAACATCCTACGAGATAGGAAACGAAAACTAGAACAGGTTGCATCTGAAAGCAAAGTGGATGCAGACCCACAAGACCTCCAAAAGCAACCCCCTGTCTCCCAATCGAATCCGATTCAACAAACGCGAAAACCCGTTCTAGTAGAAAGTGAAAAGCAACTGCACCGTGTAAGTGCACTTATTTTTGGAGAGAAGTTCTACGCTCAATTGACGCATGTCCAAAAGTTGAGAGGCCCACCAAAGGAAATCAGGCTTATACTCAACGATCTCCCTAGTAAGCTCAGCTGTCATTGATTGCGCGTAAACCTCATGATGGCTAGTTCATGGTGACCTCCCCAGCGCGCCTGTAATCTCGACTTCATCGCCTATGAGAACACCGGGGAGAAAAACACGCCGCAAGTACATTCTCTTCATGCTGTTATCATCTTTAACCATTTCACTTGTAGATGAACCTCCCTTGTTGCTTGGCGGGACGTCAAAGAGTGGGGCTAGCAAGGGAACCCGATCGCGCTCTGCTACTCCCATAAGTAGCTGGAGTCCAACTCCGAATCCTGTGAACAGTTCACCGGCTCGTCACGATGAAGATAACCCTTTGGAGTCAAAGACATCAGCAACAAGCGGTTTGATTGACGTCCCATCTAGCATCCCTGCGCCCACCCCAGCTCAGCGAGCAAGACCATCGCCCGCCCCGCAGTCTTCTCCAGTACCCTTTTCATCACTCCCCGTTGATGAAAGTTTACTGTCGGCGAGGAACGCAAATACCCGTGCGTCTCCTTTTTTGCAACGCGAAGTGCAGCGTAGGGTACCGCTGCCATTGCCCAAGTCTGTCATTCATGGAGATGGACCGCCCCTTGTCCTGGTTCCCAACTCTGATACTTCAGTGACAGCCTCACAGTCCATACCCCTTTCGCAATCGCAATCACAATCTCAACCTCAAAAAGGATCAAAATACTACCCAGAAGATGAGGAAGAGCCCGAGAATCAGCGAACTAATGATTTGGCACCAGAGTTGTCCAGTCAGGACGAAGTGTATGACGGTGACCAATCATCTCCAGAGCGATTCGATAAACTTAGACTTCATAAAAAAGTCGCATTCAAGCGAACTTATTCCAAGAAAAGTTTGCCGAAACCGGAAATGAACGAAGAGAAGCAGACAACGCGTGTCGTTAAAGTGTTGGACGAAGATGATGCGCAAACGGACTTGCAGCTTTTTGGCTCAAAGGGTCGCGTGGATCGAGCACGTTGTGATCCCGTACAACATGATGCAAAGGTGTGGGAGGGGCCAAGCTTTCTGCAGACCAACAAAAATTCAGGAGTGGATAGCGTTGGCTTGCTGCTTGGGGGAATAAATAACAAAGGAATGCTGGGTAAGTATCCATGGCCGACACGGACCGAATACGAGGATATTGTGTTGCGTGCAAAGGGCAAGTTATCATAGATGATTACATAATAGTTGACAATAAAGTTGAATTGTTTTTAACAATCAAACTCTGTGAAGAACTCTCGCGAATTTCTCGCAGACTCTTGTCCTCGCTTGCTCACCGTTCTCCTCATCCTCCGCAACATCCTTAGTCGTTGATCTCGTTGACAGATGCGCTCTCGGATCTGTTGAAAAAATCAGTTTTACCCCGTCATCGCCCTCGTTCGCTCTCTCTTTTTTTTCTCTCTACGTTTCTTTTCTTGGGACGCTTTATCGTCGTCCCGTTTCAACACTGTCGGCCCAACCCCGCAGCCCTTTTCCTACCTCCATCCTTGCAAACCCGTCCTTGAGGGATTTTATTTTCCTTGCCATGAGCTTCTCAATTGGAACCCTGGGTCTCGTGTCCCTCCGCAATCCTTTTGCAGAGGTGGTAGGCATGGTCTTGGGCAAGAGCGACATCAGAACTATGTTCTGCCTTGTCGTATTTTGCATTATATCTCTTATCCTTGGTGCGTCCTTTTTCCGACTTTCTTTGTCGCTTGTTGCCCACTTTACTTTTATCCACAGCATATCTAACAAATCCATCGGAAAACTCTTTTCGAGCCTATCTCACTGAACAATCTTTTCGTCACCATCTCAGTCGTTTGGACGATCACGTCGATGATGATCAAGTAGCGCAAGACGACTTCACTACCCGATCCCCACCCAAGATGCGCACAACTCCAAGCGGCCATGCCGCCAACAAATCTTCATCTTTTCACTTTGCAAATCGCGCGTCCGTGTCGCTCCGAACCCCGAAGCACGTTTTCCACAGTTTCGCCGTTTTTACCATCGCTGCCATGGTCCCTCTTTCTGAAGCGGGTGCAAGTGATGATCGTGATGGGCGGATGATATCGGATTCTTGGTATATCGGGGCATTTGGTAAATGGTGGCGAGGAGGTGTACTGGAAAATTGGTATCAGGACGTTATTGCCCGATCCAAGGACGAGGAGAGCTGGAGCTCGGGTATCCTCAGCATGAAAAGTCTTGATATGTTTCAGGACTTTAATGGTAGGTTGCACCCTCCCCATGATCTATGGACTATGACCAACGTCTCGTTCAGGATCTACGTACTCTACAAAGAATCTTCCTCCTCATTTGACCAGAGGATCTCCGCCCAGGCTTAGGAATCGGGAACGGCCTACGCAAAGGTCGACTGCCACGCCAGCTCGCAGTTCTACTCCACCGCCCCTTCCAAAGACAGCATCGTTACCTTTGCATACCACGCGATTACCGTTAGCGTCAATCGAACGGTCGTGCGATTATCTCGGTCAAGGAACACCCCATTCTCATGCTCAGCCATCTCCAGTCGACTCAATGCGAATAGGCCCCTCCCTCCCGTCTCGCTCGTCTTCTGCTGCATTTGAGCAATCCCCTGTCATTGCAGAAGTTCTTCGCCAAATATCCAGTGTCAAGTCATCTGTTTTAGAGCTTCGTTCTCAACTTAGCGAGTGCCAAACTGCTGCTTCCCAGTCTCATCATCATCTTCAAACTGAAGTAGATGCTTGTCGTGAGAGAAAACGACAGGAAGATTTGGCTCGACTTGAAATCAAATCCCGCACGAAGAGTTTAGACGATTCGAAACGTAGCGCAGAATCACTAAAAAGGGAAGCGGAAAAGAAGCTTAGGATGGTTCAAAGTGTGCATGACGGTGCGAATCAGCGCATGGATTACCTGGACAAGGAAATTGGTGACCTTGGTCTTCGTCTTCGAGAGGACCGGGATTTTCTTCAAACTCACAAGACCACCATATCCAACACGGCACTTGAAATTGCGGAAGCCCTCGAGCAGAAGAGGCAGGAGATCAAGGTCACTGAAGACGTGGTTTCTGCTCTGAACCAGAGATCCCGTGAATTAGAGGAGAAACTTTTGAAGGAGAAAGAGAGATTGAGGAATCTAAAGGAAATGGCCGACTTTCGCAAACAGGACCTCTCGCTTTCGCTTAACACGTCTGACCAACTTTGTTCTGATCCACGACTTGTGTCCTACCTGCCTGATCACGATGCTGTGAATGGCTCCACTATGGTTGTCGGACAGTGCCTGTCAACTGGGAATATAACGACACCATCCAGTCCCTGTGACGACAACTGCCTCCAAACGTTCAATCGCACATCGCCGCTATATTCTCTACAGCGCAGCCCATTTGCAGACGTCGCCCTCGGACCTATCAATCCACAAGGTTTTTTTGCTCCTGCAGACCAGAGCGACAACTCTTCCAGGTCATTTCAATCAGACACGGACGCGTTCTTGGATAGAGATTGGCGCGGAAACACATCGTACACGTCGTCCCCGACCTCGATTGGCAATCCATTCGAAATGCAACGCAGTCCTTGGTTGAAATCGCTTGATGACGAAAACCTGGACGACAGGTGTCGACGTTGGCCATTCATGGGGAAGGCGAAGAGAGGGTTGAATCCAGACGCCAAAGAGTTTAGCCTTTCCAGGAAATCTTCGCCTGGCGTCATTGGCGGGTCGTCCACTTACGACGCCCTGAATCCAAATGGTCTTGGGATATCTGCGATGACGGCATCCACAAGTAGCTCATTGTTACGGGCATTCGCTCCTTTGCCTGAAGAGCGTGAGGCTCTTCAACGGGCGTTGGGCGGATCCACGAATACGAGTTTTGAACGTCTGCCTAGCCTGAGTGATGTGGGAAGCATTTCCTCTTCCCCGTCTCATTCACACGCATTATTGCCCCATCCCCCTGCACAGGAGATGGGAAAGATGATTCCGTCGTGGTTACAGGCCCTACCTCGCATGCGCAAGGTGAATTTCAGCCCCTGGGACGACGAGGAGCCGAGTGGGCAGTTAGAGAATATGTAAATTCAAGGGAGTTTTTTTGTAAATTGCACGTGTCCAATATATGATTGCATTGTGGGCGTATAGTCATGAAGTCGTAAGTACGAGAATGCTACAAAATTGCAAACGAGCAGATAGAATGAATGTGGAGTCCTCCTGTCGAGTAAAGCGTGATCCGGGGGGTAATCGGCGGGTGGGGGTATATTAAAGGTGTGTATATACCAAAAAAAGTAAAAGAAAAGAAAAAAAAGTGGAGAAAAACTACCGAGCACCATCGAGAACACCGCGAACATCGTCAACCGTGCTCAAGTCCGCCAAAAAGGGAACTAAATCTGTCAACTCTGTGTCGTGAGGATCGTTGAACCACGAAGAGACAGGGACAGCATTGTTTGGGTGAAAGATGTATGAAGCGGGAGAGTTGTCGAGGATGATGGTGTCGGATATGGGCCGGCCCAGCTGTGACAAATCCTGCATGGGGCGTAAGAGATGAAAAATATATAAAGATGGCGTCAACCCACCTTGACATAATTTCCTTTGTGGTTGTAGCAGCTCTCTCTGAAAAGTCGATGAGAGACTACTTGATGAATATCCAGTTTGTCCAACACGGGATCTGCGTACTTGAGGGGACGTCAATGGAGAGTTTGTTTTTTTTTTTTTAAAAATAGGAGCAACCTTGCTTAAACTAGCAGTAAACACGACGACCTCGTATATTTCACCCATTTTTTTGAGAAAATTGTCAACACCTGGGCGTTTGATGACGTAAACGTTGTGCCAATGGTATTCGATTTCGACGGGTACGACGTAATCTGCTTGTTGTATTGACTGTAAAAGGGATGAGAAGGAGGGGAGGCGCACAGAACAGTCATACCTTGAAACTGCTATGCACGAGGGTCTCGTCGAGATCCAGGACGAGGCATTTTCGACCTGCGTGTTGTGGGGATATGGGGGGTAAAAGAGGTTTTGGAATGCCATCCTACGAGAGAGAAAAAAAGATAAGATTGAGAAATTGGCAAGTAAAGGGGAACTTACAGGACCGATGGGTATACCAGCGCCACCATTGAGGATGAGTTTATCCTCTTCATCCTCCTCGTCGACATGAAGGTCTTGATCGTCGTCCTCTGTGAAACTAGTACCCTCCGACTCTTCTTCCTCTGTGGAAAGGTTTTGTTTTTGGACGGAAGTTGAACCATCTGTAGAGCCTGGGGGCTGGACTGCACCAGAGGTCATGCCATGGGTTTCTTCATCCGGCAAGATTTGAATGGGGGGTGATATAATGGGTGTTTCTACAGTTGTAGATTCTGCGGGAGGAGGGGATTCTATGGTAGGAATGAGGAGAGGAGGAGGATTGGAGATAATAGGCGGTGTGACGGCAGGCTTTTCGTTTTGAGTGAGAGAGGACTTTGAGGCATGAGGAAGATCTATTTCAATGGCTGGAGAAGAAGAGATGCATGGAACGAGAATATGCAAGAGTTTTGAGAAGAAGGAGGGCTTGGGCGTAGTAGGAGGCGTGGTGGGCTCGTCGGTGGCAGGAGGAGTATTGGCGGTAGTAGTGTCAGAGGGAGCAGTCGTAACAGCAGCAGTTGCAGCGATGCCATTTGCAACACCATTGCCAGGAGACATTGCAAGTGGTAGGTAGCAAGAGGAAGAACAACAACGTGACACAACAACAACTCAAATGTCATTGTCACTCCAACTATTTCGTCTTCAACGAAAACTCGCAAACTCTGAAGCACAGGTCATAGAACTTGCTCATCTCATTAGGCAACTCAAAGAGCAAAATACTCTTCTCAATCACCAGCTTCATGACGCTGAACGCGAGTTTGACTTTTATCACGCCTGCCTCGACAATCCTCCTCCTCCAGATATCGACTATCCCCTGATATCATCTTATTATCAATATCTTTCATCCACATACAACAACCGCCTGGAAGAGGTTAATCCAACCTTTGAACACCATGCCTCTATCGCTGCAGAATTAGAGCAGGCCCAACAAGATCAGGTCACCCTTGAGGTGCAACTCGCTGATGCTACAGCCAATAATAAATCTCTCCAATCGTCTGTTGCCGTTCTAGAGCAGCAACTGGCAGACGTCAAGCGAGAATCCCAGGAAAGCGCCTCTGCCCACGCCGTCCTTCTAAACAAGGAAAAGGATTCCGTTCACAGGTTGACCATCACCGTTCAAAAATCTCGCATGGCTGAAGACGCCCTGCGTGCCGAGATTAACGAGTACCCTTTCATTTGACTCTTCATTATTTCTTCGATCTCATCTTTCCCTAGGCTCACCACGGAATTAACCGAGGCACAACATTACCAACAAGCCTACTACGCTCTTGCAGACGAAGTAGGTTCCCTCTTGGCTCGAAACCAAATTGCAGAGGAAGAGGCAACGACGCTCAGCAAATTCAATGCCCAAATTTTGGGTCACAATAACCCTGCACAGCGAATCATGTATATAGATCGAATACGAACAGAATTGGCAGAGGCGAAACATGTAATGTCTTTGCTTTGTATATCATTTCACCCCTCACACCGTCATAGAACATTGCCATGCTGACTCGAGATCAAGACGCTCTTGCAGCTGAGAACGAGAACCTGCAAAACGAACTCGATATGTACAAGTCGGTTACCGTCCCAATCACTGACAAACCTCGAACAAACTTGACACGAATTGCTCGAGTTCCTCTTGTTAATCTAAATATCCACTCGGATTCTAGCCTTGAAGAATCCATGTAACACAGAATATACCCGCTCTTCTCTCAGCCTCGGACGACATTGTCAGAATGCAATTATATTTCATGTGGCATCATTACAGCTCGGTCATCGGGAATCGTTCAATCTGCATCGAATCCACCTTCAAACAAATAATTCGCAGCGAGTTCTTCATTCTTATCACAGGCAAAGTAGGCCTCTAGCACCGCCTGACGAGGAAACCCAAGCGCTTCCAGCTGCAAAAAAAATGTCAACTATCATAACTAAAAGAAAAGAAAAGAAAAAGCCACACACCCGTTCGATTGCATCTCTTTCCTCTGCAGTAACACTAACAACGTGTGCACCAGGGGGGACCTCTTCGTCGAGTTCTACTCCAAGCAACTGTGCAAGGGCATCAGGGTTCTGGGCAAGCATTTGGGCCATGGCCGGATTCTGCATCGCGAGTTGCTGAATCAAAGGCTGTGCCATTTGAGGGTCGTCAGCCAGTTGCTGCCGCAGTTGTTGTATTTGAGGATTGTCGCGTAAGGCCTCCAAATTCAAGTGAACAGGATTCTGAGGGGCGCCAGCGGCACCGCCGGCAGCAGCAGGACCAACACCGCCCGCTTGCTGTTGCTGCTGGGCCAGCTAATCGCGAATTATCAGAATTCAATCATATATCAGCAAGGGAACCCGTGACTAGCCTGAAACAAGTTTTGAGGCTGATTTGGAGGTGGTACGTTTGCTGAGATTGGGGCAGCAGCGGCAGGTTGAGTTGCTGGAGCCGCAGTCGGTGGAGTTGGGCCAGCAGCCTCCGCCTCCAAATGGGCGGGAATCCCCTAGCAGCCCGTTAGTAGACTTCGTGAGGCAACCTGCGACAAAACGTACAGTCATTAAATATTCGACAGCTCGGTCTGCGTTGTTATAGCTAGCTCGCATCGCCCTCAATACCTGATCACGAGGAAAGCCCATTTCCGTCATATTAGTGATAGCGGATTGGAGTGCTTCGCCAGACAAAAAGGTGCTCATGTCACCAAAGGCGGGTGCTACGGCTGGTGGCGCGGTTGCTGCTGGAGTGGCTGCTGGAGTGGTTGGTTGAGTTACTGAGGTTGTGTCCGAAACCAATACGGGAGCGGGGGTGGAACTTGAAGGGGGAGCAGCGGGGGGAGCAGGGGGAGATGTATCCATCTGAACATCTTGAGGGGCTGAACTTGTCGAAGCGGTGGCAGCTGGTGTTGGTTTGGGCTGAGATACAGATGGTTCATGTAATAGTAACAAAGGGGCGAAAAGGTGCCAACTTTTGAGACCATGAGGACGAGGAAGTCCTTTTCTTTGATGCCACATGAATCTATAGTCTTATCATTGGATAGGATTTTCCCTTGATTTTGGATTAATAGGAGATCAGCAGAGAATTGAATGGACCAACCCGAATATATTATCTTCTGAGCTGCTGTAGGATGACCCTGTGATTCCTGAATCTTGTCCTTCAAGACAGCGATAGTATCTGATGTATCGATCTCTATCTAATAAATGATGAGAATAAGGATCGGTCACCGACAGCGCTGGGCTCACCTGAAAGACCTTTTGTTGGGTCGTCTTGATTGTGATCTTCATCGTGGATGGGCGGAGGAGAGTACGAAGATTACAAATTACATAAGGATGAGTTGGAAAATAATCGAATAATAAATTGCTGCTCCTCATTGCTTTCATTTACTTGCTATCGAATTTCTTGTATTGAATGCTACTTTCTTGCATCGTGCACATCCAACTAACCCAGAGCCTCGAGGCCGGAATCTCTTCAGCTACGCTACCACTATGAATCCTGCCCCCCTTTTGGACAGAGAGCCAGGCGACGAGTACCTGCGTCGTCTGGCCACTTTCATTCGAACCAACGAGAAGAGTTTGGCCGAAGCAGGCGTCACTCGACGCCGTAGAGCTCATCCCCCTCCCGTATCTCCAGGAGCCACGTCCTTACTGAACCCTCTGGGCTGGTTTGCATTCGGTACAAACCTCAGCTCGGTTTCAAAGCCCCTTGTATTTTCCACCGACACACACCATCTGTTCTACGTCTTGATGCGGCTTGAAGCTTCGGAGTATGATGTGGGCACCTTGGATGTTCACATAGAAAGTCCCTCTAGACCGATGAGTTACGTCGAGGTCTTTCCAGGAAAGGACAAATCGGATACACTCTCCCTTGCCTCCTTTCGGTCGTCCCTGTCAGTCGTATCACGCCTGTCCCTCGGAGGGGGCTGGTGGTCGCGAGGTCCCCTCCCAACTGTCGACGCCGAGCTGAAATATATCTACAGCAGCATCACTAAACTTCCAGCTCTATCAATATGTGCCCCTGGCAAGCACATCATTGACGAGTTGGTCAACGACCCTCCTGGCCAGAATGCTCTTCCTCTGGATGCCTTTAAGAATCTTCAAAGCTTGGAGTGCACGGATATCGATCCACGCACACTTTTGGGATGGGATCGTTTGGCAGAGTCGTTGAGAAGTTTGAGAATCAAGAAGAGTGGCTTGGAAGATATTTCAGATGTCCTGGTTGGGGCTGTTCTTGATGATCAGGCGAGGAGAGCGGGGAGCACCAGCCGAAAACGGAAAAGAAGGATACCCAAGTGGTGTCAGTCTCCCCTACATTGCACCCCTCTTCCAGAAACGGTTGTTGAGGAAGAGGATGGTGAGCGCGGTACCGAAACCCACCCCGAAAGCGGCTCATCGTCCCCTACACCCCATACTCAGCTATCCAGTTTGAAATGGGCTTTTCTCAAACATCTTTCCCTATCCGACAATTCCCTCACATTTCTTCCCGCTGATCCGCTTGCCTATCTAACATCATTGACCCACCTTGATCTCTCCTCCAATCTTTTTGTGTCCGTTCCTCCCAGTCTCAGTGCTCTCTACAACCTAACCTCTCTGAACCTTTCCGACAACATGATCGATTCCGTTCTGGGTATTTATTTGAACTTGGGACAAGTTCTTTCTCTCAATCTCTCTCACAATCGTCTCGAGTCCCTTTGTGGCTTGGAACGCCTGCATGCACTGGAACGGGTGGATTTGCGGTCAAACCTTATTGACGAAAGCTCAGAAGTCGGAAGGTTAGCCACTCTCCCCAATATTACTGATGTTTGGGTGGAAGGGAACCCATTTGTGGAAATCGAGGAGGCATACAGAATAAGTTGTTTTGACCACTTCTGGAAAGAAGGAAAGACCATCACCCTTGATGGAACACCACCAGGGTTCTATGAAAGACGAAACCTCACCGTTTCTCCCCCTGAGCAAATGTCTTCGAATCGCGCACCCTTGATTGCCCATTCGCCCCCCGTCGTCTCCGTAGGCCATGCTCATGTCCATGCCAACCGTTCAGATCATCCCTCTCCACCCACACTACCAACGCCGCCTTCATCAAATCCTTCGCCCCATCTTGCACCTGTAACCGCTGTGAGCGTCAGCGGAAAGCCGCGGCGAAAGCAGCTGAAACGTATTGTCGATTTTGAAGATAGCCGGAGTGATTCTGGCTCGCGAGCGCCATCTCACTCAAGGATGCGTTCTGAAGAGTCACGCGTTGAAAAACGTCAGGCGAAGATGCGACGAGAGGAATCCCACACTTCTGAAGTGACTGACCAAGGTGGCATTGCTCCCGAGGATATAACATCACCATCACAAGATAAATCAACAAAGATGGCCTCGATAGACTTTGAGGGAAGAAGTCCGCGTCGTCCGCGTCACAGCCGGTACCAAACAGACATCTCACCACCTTCCGAGTTTGGTACGGGTGCAGTAATGGCAGACGCACCTTTGACGCCATCTTCGCTGAGGAAGAGTCGGGGAGCAACAATGTCTGGGAAGCGACGGACGCGTGTGAGCGCTTCGATTTACGAAGCCCCGTCTTCCGCGTCGGATGAGGAGGGCATGAAGGGCAACGGGGAGGCGTATCGACGGCGGATTGAGGCGCTGAAACAAGACATGGGGGATGGGTGGTTGAAGGTATTTAGCCAGAGCCAGATGAAGAGGGATATAGCTGGGGATGTTCGGTGAG
Organism: Laccaria bicolor S238N-H82; assembly: GCF_000143565.1. NCBI lineage: Eukaryota > Fungi > Basidiomycota > Agaricomycetes > Agaricales > Hydnangiaceae > Laccaria > Laccaria bicolor. The sequence continues at coordinate 525,081 of NW_001889876.1, forward strand.
ATATATGATTTAACTGGTGATATCTGTGATACCTTGCGATATATCATGAACCTCGTATTTAGTTCTGTGCGTATCTACTATCTTACTTAGGAGTTGTGTGACTGTTTGCTATCTTGGTCACAGTGTGACTGGTTGTGTTTCTTCCTCACTACCAGACGTGCGCTGAACTTGCGCCAGAAACTTTGGTTTTTTTTCTGACTTTTTCTTTGCTCTCGCTGCGGCAGCCATCCCGCCCTTCGTCGTTCTTTACCTATCAGTCGACACTGACTATTCACCACCATGGGGGCTAATCTTTCGAAGGCGCTGGGTACGCTCCTTCTCAACACTCGTTTCCATCACGTCGCTCACCCCTTCTAGGGAAGATTTTTGGGAACAAGGAAATGAGGTTGTTAATGTTGGGGCTTGACGCTGCCGGGAAAACTAGTCAGTTGGGTCAACTCGTTCTTGCTTGCCTTACTGACCTCCACGTCCCACCAGCTATTCTTTACAAACTCAAGCTGAATCAATCTGTTACTACTATTCCAACCGGTGCGTCTTCCCTATCTCTGTCAAATACAAGTGCCTGACGTTCCCAACTCCAGTTGGTTTCAACGTGGAAACGGTGACCTATAAGAATGTCAAGTTCAACGTCTGGGATGTCGGAGGTCAAGATAAGATCAGACCTCTATGGCGGCACTATTATACCGGAACACAAGGCCTCGTTTTTGTGGTCGACAGCCAAGACCGGGAACGTATTGACGAAGCCAAGCAAGAGCTGCATCGAATCTTGAGCGATCGAGAGATGAAGGAATGCTTGCTCCTTGTTTTTGCGAACAAGCAGGATCTTCCAGGAGGTGTGTACCCAACTTGTTCTTCACAGCTCTTTATTGACCACGCCATTAGCAATGTCACCAGCGGAAGTGACAGAAAAACTTGGTTTGCACAGAATGAGGGACCGCTCGTGGTATGTGCATCCGAGGTATGGACATATTGCTTCCCCCGTTTTGTCTGCGGCTGAATAAACTCTTTTCAAGTTGCGCCACCACAGGTGAAGGTCTGTTTGAGGGTCTCCAATGGCTTTCGCAAAACGTCAAGAAGCGCCAGCCATGATTGCTCATTTCTTTAATTTTGATATCTTCTTTTACACTTTTCCTGGCTTTTCTGACCCTTTCCACTCTTATGGGATATCCTGTTGTGCATACAATTCCCCCTCTCTAAATACCCTTGTCTACTACTCATGGCCAAGCACGAACACGTACGAACGGACATTTTTTACCCATGTCCAGCACGTCCTAAACCATCAACCATATACACCCTCTCCGTCTCTCAGTAGTAGATATCTCTACGGTGATTCTTAATATTTGCTCTAATGGATGATTGGCTTTAACTTCAGATTGACGCTGCTTATATAAGAAATGTCGTGCTCTACTTGGACCAGGTACAAAATTTTGTTTTCGTCAATAAAATCATGCCACAGCCTGCAGGACACATCTTTTATCCGCCACACCCATGTTCTCAGCTCTGCGTCTGAGTGCGACTAGGACTTTTGCTACCAACGCCGCCGTCGATGGATTCAATGGCGCCATTGGAAATACTCCTTTAGTGCGCCCTACCCTCTGCCCATCAGATTCAATCCTCAACGTCTCCTTACCTATAGATTTATCTAAAGCATCTTTCTGAACGTACTGGAGCTCAAATATTCGGAAAGGCTGAATTTCAAAATCCTGGAGGAAGTGTCAAAGATCGCGCCGCACTTGGACTCATTCGAGACGCAGAGAACAAAGGCTTGTACGTCCCCGTTTTCCCATCAGGTATCCCCGGAATAACATTCGTTGCGCTGCTAGAATCAAACCTGGAGGTACAGTTGTCGAAGGCACAGCAGGAAATACTGGCATTGGCCTCGCCCACGTCTGTCGAGCAAAAGGCTACAAATGTGTAATTTACATGCCCGATACTCAGGTAGTGCACAACACCGAAGAACTACTCCTTGTTCTCATATCCCATCCCAGAGTCAAGAGAAAATCGATCTCCTTCGTATGCTCGGTGCTGATGTGCGGCCCGTCCCAGCCGTTGCGTTTGAGAATCCAAAAAACTATAATCATCAAGCTCAAGAATATGCGGAGGGTCTTTCGAATGCCATTTGGACAGACCAGTTCGACAACGTTGCCAATGCAGATGCTCACTACACATCCACGGGCCCTGAAATCTGGGAGCAGACACAAGGGCAGTTGGATGGCTTTGTTTGTGCGACTGGAACTGGTGGAACACTGGCTGGCGTTGGGAAGTACCTCAAGGAGAAAAGCGGAGGCAAGACACAAATATGGCTAGCCGACCCTCCCGGGAGTGTTCTCACAAGTTATATCACGAGTGGCGGTAAACTGGTTGAGAGATCAGGCAGCTCCATCACAGAAGGTGTGTGTGCTGGGTGCTCTACAGCAAAGCAAACAATCCAACTTCCTTTTTCTAGGTATTGGTCAGGGGCGCATCACGGATAACCTTGGAACGTTTGTGAACGAGTTGTCGGGCGCATTTACAGTTCCCGATGAAAAGTCAATTGAGATGGTATATGAGCTGCTGGATACAGAAGGGCTCTACCTCGGCGCAAGCTCTGCCCTGAATGTCGTCGCTGCCGTAGAACTCGCCCAGAGATTGGGAAAAGGTACGCGCTACGCTCCACGCAAGGCGACAATAATGATTCCCATTCCATTGGCAGGTTCCAGAATCGCAACAATACTCTGTGATGGAGCATATCGATATCAGAGCAGGCTATTCTCGAAAAAGTGGCTCGTAAGCAAGGGCTTGGAGAACGCTATTCCAGAACATTTGAAGAAGTACTCTGTACTCGAGTAACTAGATAGGTTGGCCGCATTCTGGAAATCCCTTGATTTCAGCTTTAGAGAAATCAAAGTGTTGCTTACAATTCGGCAATGTATTGTCCTGTTCCTTTGCCTGTGGCCGCAAGAAACCAGCTCCAGGTTCGTGAAAGGAGTGGGGGTAGTTGATTAATTAGTGAATACATTACTTCTAATTGTCCCCTGCCCATTAATATGTCCTACTGCGACTCGGGAGGTGGCGGCGAAGTACTTGCTTCGTTCTTGACACCACCTGCCAACTCTGCCTCTGATTGAGCTTCCGTTGTCTTCAGCTGAGCCTCTATTCGTTCTCGAGCGCGGACAACTTTGGATTGCAGGTAGTGTGAGTGTGAAGGCAATGCCTGTTTTTTTGGCACAGGCTTGTCTGGTTTAGGATGTGGTGCGTTACTTTTGTATAAATGCTCGTAATTCTGCGTTGTAAAAGAAGTTAGGTCGAGACAACTAGGTCAAAAGTAAGAATAAACGCACCTTCATAATCTGCTCCATAGGGGTTTCACGCTTCACATTCAAAATTAAGTGCGCCTCATCGAGTGTCATGCGGTGCTGGCGCGTAAGATGGTCTGTTGCAGAGCCAGAGTTCGCATTACCGACGCCAGCGACATCATTTCCCAACACTCCCTGCGGTGAGGTCTTAGCGTCTGTGGATATGTTAACAGACGAGTTTGAGTGGTTGTTGGAGACGAACTTTTCACCGCCTGTCTCCCTGCTTCCAAAAATGCTTTTCCTACAGCCCTGGAGCCTGAAATGAATATTTGGACGATGACTCGCGGGGAAGCCTGTTACGTTGGGTTGGAATAAGTCACATTCAAGGATATTTTGAATGAGAAAGCTTGGAACTGACCATATTGCAAGGGGCTGGAAGCAAGGACGAGTACCGCACGTGACGAGAACTGCAAAAAAAGTCACTGTGCAGTGTACACCTTCTTGCAGCGCACGACAATGGATTCTACCCAGCTTTACGCGTCCTCATCCAAGTCATCGTTGAAAAAGCGCAAGTCTCCTGACGGCGCAGGACCGAATATCTCTACAAAAAAACGAAGAAAATCAGACAGCACTGACGACACCGATTGCGAATTCCATGTCGCCAGCGCATCGCTCATTCTCTCCATTCCACCTACGTTTGCCGCTAACCCGAGAATTGGAGCAGAAGAAATGCTTGATTCCATGGTCATGAGGTCAGTGCGGCGATATTATTACCGGCTACGCCATAACTCAGCAAACGCCAGGTATATCCCTGCGTTTCAGGGCGTTGTACTGGCGCACTCGAATCTTAAATTTCAAGATCAAAATGCCATCATTAAAATGGATTGCCCATTTTTAGTGTGCAGCGTCAGTTTTGACGCGACTGTGTGGAGTCCCCGTGTTGGAATGAAACTAGGCGAGTTTGCCTCTTATTTTTACGAACTACGCTTTCTGACGTGCGACAATCTATTAGTTGGCAAGGTGAACTTGTGCTCACCCGACCACATTTCTCTTCTCGTACACCGCACCTTCAACGTCTCAATACCCCGACATCATATACCAGCCGATGAATGGGATTTCGAGTATGGTCCTGCCGAGAACGACCCCGAGTATGGCCAAGGCGCACAGGAAAACAACGATGAAATGGTAGCAGACAATATGACAAAGAAGCAGAACAATGATGGTGGAGGAAAGTGGGTTCGCCGAATTACTGGACATCGAATAGGAAACAAGGACGGGTTTTTGGAGTTCACCGTTGTTGGGTGCGTTGTCTTTACCTTTCTAAAAGAAACCAATTTATCATGTGCACAGATTAACAGTGGCAAACGAAATGCTCTCCTTACTTGGATCAATCCAGCCCGACCCATTTTCTCCAGAACATACCATTCGCCCTCAATCGAAGAAAGAAATACATTCGGAAGTGGAGGAGGATGTTGTCGAGGAGAAGTCTGAGCTAGATGATGGCATAGACGACGACAGCGACGAAGATACATTCACGATGCTGGGTAAACAAGCCGACCAAGCGGCCCTGCGGGAGGCTAAGCGCAAGGCGAAGGAGGACCAGGAGAAACCAGAGAAGAAAAAGAAACGGAAAGACGGGGAGAGCGAGATGGAGTTTAAAAAGTCAAAGAAACATAAAAAGCGATGATATATATATAAAAGACGCGTTCCCACTGCAATCGTTGAATTATTCGCAACATCCAACAGGGATATGTAAATTTTTCGAACCTCAAAACGCGACTGGTCTGATGAAGTATGCACTCAATTTCTGACTGTCGTGGCATAACTTGCACGCTCAATGGCGAGGGCGGTATTACTGAGTATATTAATCCAAAAAGATTCCTCATAGAATGCTCAACTTTGTGAGCATTTTAATTTTGATAAAAAGTAATCAGAGACTAGGGGGACCTCGACCCCTTCTCAACTTTTCTCTCACTTCATCGGCCACACGCTGTGTCCCTGCGCTGCCCGCCCAGCCCCTTCGACCCAGCCAGCCTACCAGTCTAGGTGTAACTGCGGCTGTCAGGCCGACACGAACTGGGAGGAAGAGTGTCTTGTGAATGGTGTATGCCAAAACGAGTATAGCATAGAAGCCCTCCTGTCCACTTTGTGCTTGCGGTGGATGAATATTATCTATCTCGTCCAAGCCTGGCTCAGCTGGCCTGGTGGGAAGGAAGTCGAAGACAAATGATTTGATGCTGGCGACAGCATGAGAAACGTATTCTGCGCCCAAAAGGTTGACGCCCACAAAAGCAACGCCAAAGTCGAGAGCCGACAACACTAGATAGACACCCAAGGCGTACCATCCATAAGATTTAATGAGGTGTTTAAGGCGCTGGGAAAGAGTGGCATCCGGGGGAAGGTTGGATTGGGGGTTTGACGTTGTTGTTGACGTAAATCGAGCGGGAAATTTTGGGCAAAAGCGGGAACTTGTCGAACAAAGTGATTTGGGGGTCGAGCGAAGTGGTTTTGAGGTCAAGCGCAAGGATGAAGTTGGCAGCAAAGGAGCGGTTGCGCGAGGAATAAAAGCTCGAAAGGCGGACAGACGGACCATGTCAATACTTTTGGTGTTAGGTGGTTAAATTATTACATTTACAGCAATTTACATAAACATGTCACGGCGATAGCCGGTGGTCATAAAAATCTTATCTTCAAAACCGTTTCCTGATTGGAAAATGTATCCTATCGACATCCATGTCCACAGAAGATTATCAGGCCCCCTTCGAGGGCCCAGAAAAACTTCTTGAAATATGGTTCACCCCTTCAGCTGGTAACCTTCGTCATGTCCATCGCCAGCTATGGGAAGACATGCTCGACATTGTTCAATGCAAAGTCCTCAGCGTCGTACATGGTTCGGAAATGGACGCTTACTTATTAAGGTGGTGCTTTCCATCTAAATTTACTTTGACTACCACTTAATTCATCCTAGCGAATCCTCTTTTTTCGTTTTTCCTCATCGTCTAATCCTCAAAACTTGCGGTACAACGCTCAACCTTCTTGGTCTGCCTAGGATTCTGGAAATCGCCGCCAATCACGCCAATCTTCCCTCCGTTGATCGATGCTTTTATTCTCGAAAATCGTTCATGTTCCCTGAACGCCAGTCGGGTCCCCACCGCGATTGGAAGGAAGAAGTCCAGTATCTTGACAACATTTTTACGAACGGGGCCGCCTACACCATCGGAAAGGTAAATGGCGACCATTGGCTGCTCTATATAATGGAGCAGCCATCCGGTGATACCCCCCATCCTCATTCTCCCGAAGATGCTCCGCATAAAGCGGAAGGCAAACATTCCGATTATACCATTGAAATTCTCATGAGCGGCCTCTCACATGACGCCCGCCAACCCTTCTTTTCACCTGCCAACGATCTCGTAGACTCCCCTTCACATGCTCAACTCCTTTCTAAGAGGCTCGGAATTTCTGGCATATTTCCCCCTCACCTAACAACGCTTGATGCGTTCAGTTTCAACCCCTGCGGGTACTCTTCGAATGCCCTTATAAAATGGGAAGAGGACCTCCAAAACATAGGCTGCGATGCAACTATAGATGGAAGTGAATCGCAAGGGGGTGAAGGTTATTATACCATTCACGTCACCCCAGAGGAGGGTTGGTCGTACGCGAGCTTCGAGTGCAACATACCACTTTCACTACGGCCGACGAAAGCCAGCGAGGAAGCGATTCCAGACCTACAGTCCCTTGTCAAGCGTGTCGTCAGCATATTCGAGCCCAGTCGCATAACCTTGACCTTGTTCATATCCAGCGAGGACAATGATGCTGATGGAGAGAGCGCAGTTGAAAGGGCACAAAGGGCATTTAAAGCGGCCCTTACGGGGTGCCCTGGTGATCAGGGTAGAAATGCACAGGTCTACAAAAGGACGGACAAGATCAACTATGGCTTTGGAGGATATGACCTTGCATTTGCAAGTTTTGAATTGAAGTAGAATAAATATAATGATAACATATTTTTAACCTTTCACCATGTCCACAAACCCTTCTCATATCCTCATTGCCCGTAACTCTCGTGGCCTCAACAACCCAGCAGCATCGTTGAGCTCTCCTACGGAGACACATGCAGCAGCGTCTGGCATCTTTCGCTCTTCTGGCTCGCCACCTTGGCTTCTCGAAGAGTGCGAGGCAGATGATATCGTTTCGGAACTGAGCACCGATTCTGACGACGAAGCCATTGAAATCGACGATACCTTTGCAAAGCACAATAGATTTCCGGGGACCGTCAAGATTGTTGTTGAGAGCACTACCTTTTGGTTCGGTCAATTCGCGTCAGTTCGCATAATGAGCCACACTTCCTTTTTCTAGGGCGCACAAGGAGGTCCTTTTCTTTGCATCCCCCTTTTTTGAAGCTGCTTTGAGCGGAAATTGGTCCGAGACTGGTCGACCACCGTCCATGTCTTCTGTCATCACAATATCGCAACCGCCATCCATACCAGGGGGTAAATCGGTCCCTGAAGTCCCTACCGAGATGACCTTTGCCCCTATGGATCCAGATGCCGAAGACCTGGAAGCCGCACCAGATGTTAAAAGTGATGGCGAAAACAGTGATCTTGAAGCAACAACGGAGCAAGCCAAAGCGCAAGCCAGGAATAGCAGCCTGGCCAAGTTACAGGGCACTTCTTCAAGTAGTCATCCCGATGATAATCACATAATAAAGAAACTTCCTCCAGCCCAAGCCACTGTGCGGCGACGCGTAAAGAATGGTCCGGACGCGGTTGTTGTCCTCAAAGAAGAAAAGGTGGGCTTATTCTTGAAGAATCTCCCAATATCTATGATGATTAGTCGACTTAGGCGAGCACCTTTCACGATTTTCTCAAATTTGTGTACCCACAGTAAGCTTTTGCTTTCTCCTTAGTTTTCAAAGTCTCATAATCCCATCAGCTTAGAGTGCACGATTGCCTGGAATAACGTTGAGAGCCTCATGAACATCTCACACAAGCTTTGCGTGCCCTCTTTGCAAAAAGAATGCCTCACGTTTCTTCTTACACACGCTGCTGGGAGGCCTATAAAGGCCATGCGAATTGCTGAACTCTTCGAAGAGGAAGAGTTATATCGTGAATCCAGTCGTTTTGTTCTTGATAACCCCGGAGGGTGGGCGGAGCAAGAGCTCAGCACCCTTAGCCAGGAAACACTGTTAAAATTAGAAAAAAGGTAGGTCTTTCTTCATTCCCGACTACAGCATTTGATGAAACATACAAGGCGGAACTGGTTTCTGGAGCGGGTGTTGAAACTTGGTTTGACCTTGGTCGCAAAGGAATATCAATGCGTATGCTCTGTCCCTTTGAAACATGAAAGAATTGGTCGTCTTTGACTATCGTTTGATCCTTTAGTGTCCGACCTGTCCAGACTCTTTAATCTGTGCTCGTCAGCTCGAGGAAAAGTGGAGACAAGCATACCACTCCGTTTTTCGTTTTGGTAAATATCTCTTAGCTTTGGCGCAAATTATCGTTAACGATTTGCAAAGGCCCGCCGCAGCCTTCTATGGTATTCCGTTATCTTCGCATGTTGGAAGGGGTTAGCCCTCCCCTTTCACTCACTCAGACTGCTTGCCAAGCTAGTGCCAAGGCCTTTACCGCTACTCGTACGTCAAGGCGACACATCTATTACCCACTACTAATACCTCTTCTAGTTTTTGACAGAATGTTCTCTCTAGGCATGCGAGGAAATGGCGCCGATACAGCACCCCTCGGTGCCCGCGTTTCAGCGGCAGCTGTCGCTGGTGCTGCTACTGGGCCCCGCCGCCACTTCCTCTATTGCACGTTGAAGTCAGACGTATCGCAGAAGCCACGGAAATCTAGAGAGCAGGGAACATAGGCGAACCATATGCCACGTCAACCAGGTATATCTGATTGTAGTATTGTCCATCTAAGTTACATCCGTCAGAGGAAGAGAAGGGTATCCAAGGGTCGAGATAAAGTAAGCGAATCCCATAATGATAAGTGGATGCATGTGAGAAGAAGAACAGGAAGAAGTCAATCTATGACTCTAAGAGGTCAACAACATTAGCTGAGGTTGTTTTCATTGAAGGCCTGGGGCGCATTCTCGATTAGCCACTCTATAAAAAGGGCTTTACCCGCCATATCACTGAACTCGGCGCCAGGGTCTCTCGATCTCATTAGTGTCGCTAGGATAAAAATGAGCATCCCGAATGACAGCGAAAAGAAAAAGGACTCAACGACCAAAAACGACGCCGAGGTTTCTGGCAGTCATCAAATTTTTTTCGCAGCATTCCCGGACACTTGAAAGTGGTCAGCAAAATGTGCGGAGAGCGAAGCAGCATGCTCACCGGTGAAGATGCAACATGAGGTGACGAAGAGTGTAGTAATGTTCGTCCGGCAGCTGATTTACCAACTCTAGCAAGGACTTTTGCTTCAATGCCAGATCTTTAATCGCCACCGCGGACACAAACTGATCATGAAGATCAAACGTAAGAAGAGGGACGGGTAGAGATCGAAAATAGGTTTTCAAGACAGACGTAACGCTGCAGATGTCGTTGAAGCGATCTGTGTCGCGGAGATTGAATGAAGAATAATCCCCTCGCTCAAACAGCTGCGTGATCGCCTTTGATTGCCCTGAACCACCAGTCTTGCGGTAAATGCCCTCATAATCCAAAGCTGATGAGAGGTAAGGCTGAGATCAATTCAGTGTGATTCGCATAACATACCAATGGCTTCCACGGCGTCAATGCATTTCTCAACGATGACAGGAATCTGACGGTCCTCATCCTTCGAGTCGGCACGAACTTGCTCAACAAGATCACGTCCGAACATAGACGGGGCTGCAAAGACAATGGAAGTTATCAGCACCAGACGAAGAAAACAACACAAAAAACATACGTATATGCTGGGGTTCCTCCCTGATGTTATGGAGTTGTTGCGTACAAGGAATGTGGACGTTCGCAATGCAGCGAACATGGATAGAAGTTGAACAGACTGAGAGGTGACAATTGAATCATGATTCAGAAGCTTGAAGAGTTAGAAGGGAGCTTACTGGTGCAGCGGAGTTGAGATCCCCACATTTTGTCGCCACAATGATCGCATCGCGTAAAGCGCAAAACACTAAGCTGCTGGAAATTGTGCTCAAGATGAGCCTTTCCTTTGCTGGTTTCCGTTCCAGGGCTTGGAGAAACTACATCTTTGACCTTGGAACCTGGCCATTTCATGAATTTACCTTTAGCTGGGGTGTGCAAATCAACATCCGTCTTCGGAGCTCTGAAGAACCTGGGGTCGATGGTCTCGTCATAAACTGTAGAGGATCCACTTGTTGAAGAGCTAAGAGAGGGCGCTAGGGGTGTTGTTGACTGGAACTGGCCACGAGATTTGTCGAATGAGGCGCGATTTGAATTATCATCATCTTTCAAGGGGCTTTCATGGACCGTATCCATTCGGCGCGTATACACAGCGCTGAGTTGTGCTAATTCTTCATTGCGTGCATTGAGAACCGAAGTTTCTTCCAGGAAGACGTCTCTAACAGCCTTGAGCTCGGCTATCTCTCGGGTTAACGTCTCTCGCTGTTGAGTCAATGGTATGAGATCCTTTTGATATTGATTCCGGATATTATCCAAACGCTTCGTCAATGAACGGCCCAATGCAACAGTTCCTACATCGGGAGAGGCGTTATTGGAGCTGATAATAAAGAGGATGTTAAGATAGAAATTAATGAAAAAGGGTTGCTCACCTTTTAGTTGCGGATAACTCTTCGACTTCTGCCAGAGTCACGTCACGTTCCACTTTCAAACGAGATAGATTTTGCTCTAATCCAGACAAGCTATCATTTAATTCTTTGGATATCTGTTGTCGTACTTCCTGTCGTCGAGAATCTCCTGACAATGCTGTCAGACGGGCAGCCTGTCCTGACAGGAGCACTCTTAATCGCGTGACCTCAGCTTCTGCGTCACGTCTTGCCTTCAGTTCCCTGTCGTATTCTGTTTGTGCAACAGTAAGACCTTCGATATATTGCCGACTGGTTCTCTGTTTCAGGCATTTATGAGTGATACGGCGAGAGAGATGTAAAAACCTGCAAACCTTCATGCCATCAAATCTGGCTTTCATTTGAGCGTGCTCAGCACCTCTCGATTCAAGAGCTTCCACGATAGCTTCCACGAATACACGCTCCAGCTTCAACTGCTGAATCTCGCGACTTTTTGCATCTTCCACGGTCTCTCGTAAGCGCTGAAAGATCATATCGGTGGAACTCTGTCTCGCCATCAAACTTGTTGAAGTTTGTAAAGTTGCACTATCGGTACTGGGCGTGTCCCATTCTGAAGGGGAACTTTCTCTAATGCTGGGTGCCTGAAGAACGTCATCCATGTTATTGGGAGCCGAATCGCGTGGAAAACCGGTGCTGCCATTCGAAGGAGTAAAAGTTGTCGTAGAAGTTAAGGCGGCAGATGGGGGTGGAGTAGATGGAATATTGCTGGTAGGCTTTTTAGTGAGCCTCGCAAGGTTATCCAACGACTTTAAAGGCGGCAAGCCACCAACGGAATTGAGTAGCTCTGAGAAGTCTGCTGTGTTCATTGAAAACCGGATGGGAGGAAGCGCAGGGGCAATGTAAGTTGCGTGTGAGGTGTGTTCAACAGGAGACGACCCCGTTAACTCATCAATATCCAGATAAGACCCGTCAGCATCTGCCTGCGTAAGTCCAACTTGTTCCACAGAGGGGCCAGATGCATCTTTGGGTGGAGGCAGTGGAGGCAGAGTATCGCGACCTGAACCGGAAATTTGTTCACCTTCCGGTTCTGTATCAGTTCCACTCTCAACGCTGTGAGGCACATCGGCTCGATGCGCAGGTGATGGCGAACGGGAGCGCCGCTTGTCGACACCTACGCTGGGCGTATATGACGTATGCCGTTGATAGCGGGATCCATTCAAATCTGAAGGACTGAGGCTTGCAGATATGCGGTCCCCTTGTGGTCCACCAGGGTTGGGCGTACTTGCTTCAAAATGTACATCGGTTGGCGACTTGATTACGATAGTATCGTCGGGGTTTTGATCGTAATCGAATGTGTGGATGGATGGGGACGGCGAGCGAGGATTGTAACCTTCTTCAGTCGAAGTGGAGAGAGACCGCGAACTGTGGATAGAACTGCTGTGGGAGTTGGGACGGTCATGACGGCGTAGATCTATTGATTCCTTCCGTAAGGCTATGTCAAAGGTGTTTAAACGGGGAGATGTTGGTGAATGGGCGATTGTTTGTTGATTGCTGAAAGACTCGGAACGTGGAGAGAGGGTACTTGAAGGGATCGTAGTATCAGGAAATGGAGAAAGTGTGAGACCAGGATTGATCGAACGTCGTTTGTCACGGCGGGAAGTGACAGTGAGCGTGTCAGATGATGACGAGTGAGAGAGTGATCGCTCTGGCGCAAGGTTGGAGTTGCTAGGTGGACTTTGCTTGAAAAGAATGTTCAGGGGCCGAACTCCATCATCGTAGCTGCTTCTGCGTCGAGGATCCACCTCACTTGAAGTCTGCGGGATAGGCAAGGTACTCTGTTTCACGGGATTTCCAACATCCAACTCGGGTCTACTGAACGCACCGCTCTGAATTCGACGGTCAGAATCTGATGGCGCCATCACATTGACAGATACAGGATTAGAGGGCAAGGACGGTGAAGTCAACGACGTGCCCTGTTGCGCCGACGGAGTATGGATACGAGGAGGGTTGACAGGATCAAAGGCATCGCTAACATACGTCGGATTTCTTGGTTTGGAAGGGGTACGCGAGGCATCCGGGTGGCGAGAGGGTGTTGGGAAGGGGCTTGGCGTTTGCAATCCGTTGAATTTGATACGGTCATGGCCGGGCGACGAGCCCTAAGCTAAAAGTGAGACGAGGCGGGGAAAAGAAATACAATCGGCTCACCCCGTTTTCCCTATGATGATTCTTTCCGTCTCGCTCCCGAGATTTTGACGACCCACTTCCTCCATTTGCTTTCTCCCTCTCAGCTTTCTTCTGTGTGTGTTTGCGGATTTTGATCATTCGTTCACTATGACAACTCATGCAATAAATCCCCTGGCTCGTCTTAGCAAATACGAGCTCGTCGATGCGATTCTTGCACACTTTGCATTTGAAGCAATAGGCATGGTAGGAGTCGTCGCCAGCCATAATGGCCTCATCAAGTATGGGGAGATGGCATACGTTACAACAATATGAGCAATTTGCGCAGATTGGCGATCCATCAGAAAGAAGAAGAAGATTTGTATCGGCGGTGACTTGGTTGCGGCATTTAGCACACTTGAAACAATCGACGTGAAAGAAGGATTGTCTGAGAGACTTATGGGGTTAGCTTTCTGATAGTAGTAATGAAAGGGTGGGGGAAAGATATTCTGAATGCTCAAATGGCACAGCCCTGAAGAACCAGAAGTTAAATCAAGTACGAACTCACCCGAAGGCAACAACCAATCCTCCCTGTTCATTTACAGCAGACTTTTTACAACCAGGACACAATCTGTCCTCCAACCCCAAACTGTCGCCATGTCTGTCATGACCGTTTCGCTGGAGGTCCAGATGAGAATGCTCGCGAAGTGGGACATGATCGTGTTGTGAAGCAGCCATAGTCGCGAGCATAGGCAAGTGGGGACGCGTTTTCGGTGGTCGAGATGGCAGAAAATAACTTGAGGGTGGAGCGGTATTGCCTCCACTAAACGTGTGAGTTGCTGCCGCTGAGCGAGGTAATGTGTTGGAAGGCGAACAAGAGCGGGTACAGTGGGTCGTGATGTGAGCAGAGGTCTAGCTGCTAGAGCGTAGCGACCAAGAGCATTGAAATGGGCGTCGTTGAAGGCGTTAGTCGCGTGAATGCCGCCGATGTTGGGGAGCCAGAGAAGGAGGACAGCGTGTCAGCGACGAGAGCAACGATGAGGACAGTTGTCACGCCTGTCACACCCTAGCAGCACGTTACTATCGTTACTCAATGAGTTGTTCACTTTCCGCCGAAAACCTTATTCTTAAAAAGGAGCGATATCATGTGATGCCGGAAACAAGGCGCGGTCGCGAACTCGCGGAAGTTACTAAGTCCTTGGTTTTGCATTTCAGGAGGGAATTGCTCAATGGACAGAATATATAGTAAATGCACCCTAAGTTCTATGATGCCAACTAAAGCAAAGCCGTATATATTGATACTAATACACCTTTTGGGACAGTGGGTAAGTAATCAGTGGCAACTAATAATCGCGCCCACCTGGAGGTGTCGTTTCGCGCCCCGCCATCTGCATCCCGCCCTGAAATCTACCCCGTATGTTTGTCGTTGGTGTGGGACTCGCGCGGATGAGAGTTGCGTCAGGCGCTTGCAGATGAGCGATGATGTGAGGAGCGAAGCTCCGTGTCGTGGGTCGCTTGGATATTCCCCCGCCCTGAAATCCACCCGAGGGATGTTTGTCGTTGGCGTCGGGCTCGTGCGGATGGGGCCATGCCTAAGTGGTGTCATGCTCGTAGGCCGTGGCTTGCTTGTGCTTCACCGTTGGCGGCTTTCATTGTACTGTCGGCGCCGGGCACTTGTCGTTGTTGGGCTCACCTTCGTGCCCTCGCTGGGTGTGCTTTGTGTGGTCGGGGCGGTATTTCCGTTTGTGATACCAACGCCGGAGTGGTCTTGAGTTGCAGGGCTTGCGACATTGGCGGGGGAGTTTGAGAGCTGGTGGCAGAAAGATCATTTGTTTGTTTCGCGTCGTGTTTCCCCAGGTCATGTGACGTTTTACCATTTCGAGCAATAAGGTTTTCGGCGGAATCTCAAAAGTGTACTCAATGGCCCTCATCACAATATCTGGCTACCCATCGTCAGGGAAAACGACAAGAGCGAATCAGATCTTTAATTTCCTGGAAATAAAGCTACAAGACCCAGAATACCAAGGTCCCAATCTCAAAGTCGTTCTCCTTTCTGACGAATCACTGGAAATTCCGCGAGCTGCTTACAATGGTCACTTCTACCGCTCACGACCTTTCTGACAACTAACCGCCTTCGTTGCAGATAGTAAATCAGAGAAGGCTGCCCGTGGTGCTTTGTTTACTGCAATTCAAAGACTCATCGCCCGAGACACACTTCTGATCGTTGATTCCCTCAACTACATAAAGGGTTTTCGATACCAAGTGTATTGTGCGGCGAGGGAAATGAAGCTACGGGTCTGTACGGTGCGTACTTTTATCCCTCCCCGTTTTTGTGGCAATCCGACCTCCGACATTCCTGACAAAGTAGGTCTACGTCGTCGCCACTCCAGACCTGTGTCGTGAATGGAATTCCAAACGAGGGGATGGCCATGCTTACGACCCCGATACGTCAGTCGCTTTCGTTTTGCGTTCGACCGCGTCTTTTCTGACAGTTTTGGAATAGCATTGATAATCTCATCATGAGATACGAAGAGCCGTCTTCTATGGTCCGATGGGACTCTCCCATGCTGACTGTAATGTGGGAGGACACCGACATCCCTGGGCCTCAAATATGGGAGGCGGTCACTTCGGGCAATATCAAGCCTCCAAACTCGGGGACTCTTAACGTGCGTTCATACCTTTCCCATTCTTCCTTTGTAACCCAACTTGTTCGGTGCCGTTCAAGGTGGCGAAAGCTCCTACAGACGCCCTACACGTTCTAGAACAAATCACAGCATCCATGGTTTCTGCCATACTGGCAGAAAGGTCCGTTTCACAATCGGAGACACTGGTGTCACTGACACTCCCTGGATCGATCAAGTTTCAGCTTACTCTTCCATCACGCCATATCACACTATCTGAACTCCAGCGTTGCAAAAGACAGTTCATCACAGTGCACAAAAAAGCAATCACTCTTGGAACAACTGAAAAAGGTGCAGTGGATTGGGAAGAAAACAGCATTGCCCACAAGTTTGCCACATATCTGGAGGAACACCTAAGAGCTTAGAACCTCACAAATCCGTTTATTTCCGATATATGTCTCGTAATCGTCGTAATTCTAACTCTAAGGTGCACTATTGCAGCTAGTAGAATCTATTCGTTATAGTCGTTCTGCTCTCCAGAAAGAGCGATACCTGAAGCAAATATTGAGTGTCACCACCCTAATGGCTAGTTGAATACACACATATTGACTCGGTCAATGGCTTCTGAACCTTGCCTGACTGCGACTGCAGACACTTTGAACCCCGTTTTCTCAAACCTGAAAACAAACTTGAGACTTTGAACGATGCATATAGAAATGTCCGACAGCTTACACTTTGTTATACCAAGGTTCTTTGGAAGCTGAGCGCCAGAAAACGAGGCCACCAGGGGCTACCACGCGATGGAGCTCTCGGACTTCCTCGTCAACATCAACAGAACCGGGGGAGAACCAATCAATATGATCCATTACGAGGGCCCGTGTTAAAGACCATTTCGAAAGACCTCGTAGGACACTGTATCGAAATCAGCATTTTATTCCCCCGTGATTGCTTGCAACAATGCTCACTTGACGATAGCGTCGGTGTGTAGGCGGAATGCGTCCAATGCTTTGCCGTCGTTCTTTTTCAGGGCATCGAACCCAGAT
This sequence comes from Laccaria bicolor S238N-H82, assembly GCF_000143565.1. Lineage (NCBI taxonomy): Eukaryota > Fungi > Basidiomycota > Agaricomycetes > Agaricales > Hydnangiaceae > Laccaria > Laccaria bicolor. The sequence continues at coordinate 541,878 of NW_001889876.1, forward strand.
GGAGTCAGATAACGTGGGCATGAAGCAGGGGTGTAGTGGCCCAGAAGCGTCTTTATGATATTTGAGACGGCGACAGACGGTGGGGAAGAGAATAAACATACCAGAAGATAAAAGTAGGAACCAGTCTTGAAAAGATATGTCGTTGCAAGAGGATCTAAAGTGTTGGCCACATAGTCATAGAACGTGCCTTCCTCCAAGATCATGTTACGTTGGTTTAGAGGCACGCCAAGGGCATTCCAGCAAAACACGGGGCTCTTGAGTAAGGCAACAACGATAGGGTTGAGTAACACAGGTCTGAGTTTCTCCCGCCAGATTCTAGCCTGGTCCTCAAGAGTATCGCAATCACAAAGCGCCTGGACGTCTTTGGTGACCCCTGCCAATCTGAAGATGATCTTCGCAAGCCGCAATGCCAGTCCGCTGTATCCGTGCATGTAAAACGAGGATGAGAAGGCATCATCGTTCACCCTCCAGAATTGGTAGGCGGAAGACGACAATTGAGGAGAGATTCGGGAATCAAGGAGGGCCCGGAAATTTGAATGACGTCCTTTACCAAACATCGAAAAAAACTCGTCATGTGTCAGGGATTGGATGGCGGCCAGCTTCAATTCTAACAGATGACCTTGACTGGATAGACATGAGTCGTGAAGCGAAGGGAGAAGGAATAAGATCGAACCATGGATTCATGTCAACGCAATGTATCTAAAGACTCATTTTCAAAGAAGTTCGTTTCAACACTTTGCAGATAATGCTCACCCGCTTTGGTCCAGCTTCGATAGCATAGTGTAGAGCATTATCTCCCGCGGATGTGATGACCAGCATCGAATCCTCTGAAGTAAGATCCAGCACTTTCATATCTTCAAAAGGATCCTCCCAGGTGAAAGAATAGATGAACGTCCGGAATTCTTTGTGCACGGGTTGTTCGTAGTAAGGCAGGCGCCATGGCTGTTGCAGGGGATGTGTTTGAGATTGATCAGGTCATAAGGGTGAGAGTGCTTACATTCTTAACTTGGTAATGGAAAGAGCTCAAGGGAGCTGTTATATTGATGACATTCTCTGCCTTGATCATGTCAGACGAAACGTCTGCGATGGAATCACCAATATCAAGCGGGGGAACCGATTCCGCCTCTTTGACTATTTTGAAGGGAACTGGTGAACAATTGCCGATGGTGTTCCCGCCTTCCACCTCAAATGCATGACAGAAACGCGTGACATCACAGGCTCGAGGTCTCCCTAACCAAATGTAATATGGACTTTGGGAAGTCAGCCTCCAAGAGGAAACCATTGAGAATACGACTTACATGCGAACGACAAATGGCAAGAAGAACCGATTCCTTCCGTTATAATTCTTCACCTACAGAAAGACAAATCAGGTTCCGAAAACAGGTTGGATGTTGAAAAAAAGGCTCACCGTCCCAAATTTGTACTCTAGATATGAGCGCCTTGCGGGACCGAGATGTACCTGACAAGGAAGGATTAGATGAGGCGTGGTGAATGTTCACTGAAACCTACATGATCAAAATCAAACCAGATCTGCCAGAACCACCTCGAAATCCAGCCACACTCCCTGCTGATTCCCCCGATTGCCTTTTCATGGGGGGAAGGAAGCCTTCCAGCGGTGTAGAAGTCGACCACTCCAAATAACCCGTCCTGGGGTGAGAGGACGTGTTCAATTCGATCGAGAACAGCGTAGTAGCTTGGGATCTAGAGGTAAATTGCAGCGAGTTCAAGGGAGAAAATGACAAGAAAATACCATTGATAAGGAATAGCTCATCGTTACAAGGCTGACGCTGCCCTTGGGATCGGTGTTCTGCGACCACTCGGGAAGGGTAAACTCGCTGGCATCCTGACACAGAACAATGACGTTGGTCCAACCCTTTTCGGCAAACCGCTTGCGAGCAACGTCCAGCAACGAATCGCAGAGATCCACCAAGTATATGGCATCAAAAGACGAGATGGGAATGTATTTATCCATGAGTTCAATATTGTAGCCTGTGCCACCACCGATGTCGACCCAGACAAGGCGTTTCTTTGGAGAAGAAGAACGCAATTGGCGTAAATGAGCTGCAGAAATGCTCAACATGGTGTTTCGCCCTCGGAGAAGAACGCTTCGGGTAGTATCATAAACCTCGGCTTGTCCCCTGTAAAACTGATTGTGGGATCAGATAAGGATGAAGAAGGGGACGATGAAAACATACCTTGTCCAACCTGGCCTTTTGGTTGTCAGTGCCGAGGGGACGAAAGAAACAGTGCCAGATAAACTTGAGCTGTGGAAGGAACATGCGCCAGAGAATGAAGGTGACTCCAAGAGCGGCGAGCGAGATAGCTAGCATGGTGGTAGGGTTAGGAATGACAAGAACGGGAGCAAACACGCTGAAGGGCGTCAATGAGGAGTTAGTAGAACTTAAGAACATGAGGGAGATTACGCCACCTGTTAAGGTTCACCATCGTTCCCATTGCTGGCTGGGGGGAACGAAATGGCAAGAAGCAAAAGTAGACGATGGTTTTGTAGTCGCCATGCTACAAGCTCAGACGATAGCGAGAACGGGAGAGAACGTGAGCACAAGAAATGCGCACGAGGGATGAATTCGACTTCATGCATACGAACGTGCAGAGAAAGGGGTAGAAGAACTTGAGAATCAATTGAGAATGATAAGCGGTTTCCCGGAACGTGCGATCCGGAAGCTATTGTACAATAAACGTAAACATCACAATAACACCCTGAGTGTTGCTCTCAGCTCGTTGCCGTCATGCCTCTCCCAGCGAATGCAATCCTCCCCATCCTCAGCCATTCACGTCCAGGTGACCCAATACAATCCAGCTCAAAGCGTGCGATGATCGTCAGGATGTCATTAGAGACTCTTGATGCACTTGAATCCTTTCCAAACCAACCACAAATGCACTTTGACTTTGGAAACACCCCAGTCTGTCCTCCATCTTACTCCGCTCATTCCTCATCACTCATTATGTTTTCAGGGAATATACATCGGAGACACGTTCTTTCCAATGAGGCCTCAACAAGAAGAACTGCCACATGACCTATATTTGCGCGCTTCTTCAGCTGCAAAGAAGATGCCTCCTCTCAAGCTTTATGCCAGCGTTGTTGGCAAGTTTATCGTAGAGCGGGAGCTTGGAGACAGTGTCCGAGACAAGGTTCGTGAAAGCACCATCGATGCTGCCAATCAACGCTCTGGTCGCACCACCATCCTCCTTGAAACCCCTCCCGATGTTTCCAATACCAAAAAGCGCAAGGACGCCCCTATGTTTCGGAAACCCGTACGTGCAGCGGATAAGCCAAAGACGATACAACCCTCCACTAATCGACCTTCACCCGCCCCTGTACATGTTCCCAAGGAGGGTTCATCCAAATTACGGAATCATATAATCCATTGGCTAGCGATGGGTGAACGAACAGAGGACCAACTCGTAGGATTGGTTGGTAAACCATCTTTACGTGCTGCAGTCTGCAACATTTTAGCTGAAGTATGTGGCAATGCCCTCTCTGAGTAACCCCACCTTTACCCAGCTCTTGGTTTAGGTAGCAGAGCCCTCTTCCACCCCCAAGAGTAGCCCTGAACATTCTATCAAGCTCTACCGTCTAAAGACGGCATATTGGACAGAAGTGCGACCGTATGAGGCCTCGATGTTAACAGATACAGAAAGGACTAATATGGCCAGGGCTGCAAGGTTCGCCTTCAAGAGTCTTGGTATCCCTGAGAGTGACCCCACTTGGAACCGTGTCCGCTATCGAAGCACGGCATCTAATTTCACCACTAATGTTCCCTCTACCTCATCTTCTGGCTCAGCCACGGCATCCATGAGCGAGAAGCAGAACAAAACAGATGGTCCGAAACGTGGAGCGTCCACTCGCGACGGCAAAGAGAAGAAGGCCAAACCCAAGTTAGACTCCGAGATTATGATGAAAGACGAGAGCCTGAAGGCATCAAAGAGTCAATCGAATGTCAAGGCGGGAGGGTCGACCCACCCAAGTAGTGGAAAATCTTTGATGACGAATGAAGCACTCATAGCTGCTTCGCGGAAGCTTCCTGGGTCTGGCTTCAAATCATCAACGGGGCCTTCCCTTCCCGCCAGCCCCAAACCCTCAAACCCTCGTCCAGCAGTTGGGGGTACTGCCACGAAAACAGCCGTAGAAGCTAAACCAGTAGTTGGCGTATCAGCACAAAAGGTCAAGGCAATTCGTGACGAGGCCATAGCATCCGACACCGATCGGGAAAGACGACGCGAGCGAGGTTTGGAAAGATCGAGGGTGCACCGAAAGGACGTGGAGGAAGGAGAGCATTCAGAGGATAGCATTCCTCTCAAGCGCAAGAAAATTAGCCGCGATCACCAGGAACACGCAGGCGGGGCTCCTCAGAAAAGGCGTAAAACCGAATCAGGCGCACTTCCCGCCGTCAGCAACGTCGACGGGAAGGATGGTCACTCACGTCCTTCTAATTTAGAAAAACCACGACAAAAGGTGACCCAGAAAGAGTCATCTCCGTTACCCCCCTCAATATTAAAAATGCGGAAATACCCATCGCCGTTGGCCCCCAAAGCAGCAATACGCTCACCAGAAAAGGTACCTACGGCATCATCCTCTTCCAAACCTCAAGCTCCAGCATATACCGCCTCCTCGAAGCCGAGCAAGTCAAACACAGGTGCCAAACCCCGTCGACGGTCACCCATCTACACATCCTCTGAAGATGAAGCAACCGAGTCTCGACCAAGCCGCAGTGCTGCGCCTCCGAAGCCATTACCCACGTCGTCATCATCCAATTCACATTGTCACTCATCCTCAGCACATCAAGCTTCATCCACTGCACATTCTCGACCTCGAGCCGTCGCTCCACGACCGCTGCCTACTGATCGTGCCTCTCTCCGGGCGAGGTACAATGCTTCCTATCTCGAATACCTGGGGACGTTTCAGAAGTTGTACGCCCAGAAAGGAAAGATCGATAGCCTGCTCAAAAATAACGAATTAAGCACCGGGTCCATCACAGATTCGGATGGAGATGTTGAGTTGATGGATCAGGAAGAGCTCGCCAGTGTAGCAGCTGAGCACAAGAAGTTGCACGATGAACTCGAGACCATTCAACATATCTTCACTAATCCTCAGAAGGGATTCTCTATCGATTGAAATACCTGGGTGGATGGAATGTGTATATTATTTTTGTTGTCAATCGCGTATTATTATACATAGACTGTCAGCCACTAATCGTGTTACTATTTACTCCATTCTTCTTCGTGACCATTAAATAAATTAGCTTCTTCCCCCATGCCTCCGATTGTAACGTCCCAGAATTTCCCTCATCCAAGCTCGGGAGCCTGTGACGTGAGGCCAACCAAACTCTTCGTAACTCGCCGTCACCGCTCAACAGGATTCAAGGTTAAACTCGTGGAGCCAGACCCGTACTCACAATATGCGCCTTTCATCTCGTCTCCTCGCCCCAGCATGCTTCCAGCCCCCAATGAGCAACGAGCCATCGCTCAGATCGCTAACCTGCCTCGCAGTGACCCTGCTGTCAGCCCTGCCATCGTGGTCCTTATCACCCTCGCGATTCTTAGCGCCACTCTGGGAATAGTTGCAATGACCGTGACGCGAACCAACTGGTATAAAGGACTCCTTCCCAGCTTTGGTCTACTGAGCTTCAGAACACGACCACGATCTGCGCAGCACGTCAAAGAAATGTCGGAAGAGGAATTCGGATGTGTTGATGGGGTGAAAGCCCAATTTGTGTTCCCTGCTGCAGAAGCGTCGGACGAATGGGTCAATGAGGGCTATTCAGACTCTTCAACAATCGCACCAGGGATTCCACTACATTGCAATAGTTCAGAGTTGTCGACACGTGACCAAACCGTCATCGGAGGAGACTTTAGGGACCGCATGGAGGAAGAGGAAGCGGATATTGCGCTCGCGCTGAAAATCGCCCTTCGCGATAGACTCGTAGATGAAACGGAAAACAATCAATTTCCAGAAGTTGAATCTCAACATGAAGTCGAGTACTATCAGGACAACCAGAATCGACGACGTCAAGGGTCCGATGCGTCTGATTCCACGGAGCAAACATCATCGATAGAAGCGATAGATATGATTTCATTTGGGTGCTTCTCAAGGTCGTCGTCGTCGACCTCCTTAAGCCACATACGAAACGACGGAGAAGACCCAGACGAAACCGATGAAGACACGTCAGAGTCGGTGTATGAAGTACAGCTGGCGCGAGCGCTGAGCCTGGAAGTAAAAAGGGGAATCCTTGTGCGTTGTAAAGGGCGGAAGAGACAAGGCGAGGTGACAGGGGAATGCTCCACGGCGATACCGTCGCTAATGATCACAGGGCCAAGCTTGATGAGCCTCGCAACGACGGTGGAATCTAGTTCGAGTTCGATGGACCTGGGCGAGTTTCCCCTTCCGCCAAGATATCTTTATCCCGCTGTATTTAACAAGCTGGTAGCAGAGATGTGTGTAGAAATATATTGACTAGGTCACGTGGTTGCTTTATTGTTTCTTCAACAATATAATGGTAGCCCCAAGTCTAGTGGGCCCTTGCCTGCCCATTCTCCCTTTATTCCATGCATACTTTATTTCACAATGCTCTTCTCGCCGTCGCCTTTCTTCTCGTCTATCTTGTCTACAAACTTGTAATTGCCCCGCATTTTGACCCGTTGCGTTCCATTGCAGGACCAAAGGTTCGCCATTGGTTCGCAAACAATCTCCACGCCGTTCTTGAGTACGCCCAACCCACCTTATTAGTTCTTCTAACCGTCATACACCTTGTAGCCCCTCAATTTCTCCCAAAGTGCATCAAGTTTATATCAAGCGTTACGGTCGATCCATTCGCATACGAGGCCTTGGTCCAGTACGCCCATTCCACTCTTTCTCTGGACCATTTGCTAACTCCAAAACAGTGGGATGAAAGACTCCTCACTCTTGACCCGCTTTCGGTCGCCCACGTTCTCAAAAACTCAACGATATATGAAAAACCATGGCAATCCCGCAAACTAATCACCAGCCTCATTGGTTGTGGAATGCTCGGAGCGGAAGGCCAAGTCCACAAGCGCCACCGCCGTGTTGCCACTCCGGCGTTTTCAATCCAAAACTTGCGCGCACTTGTGCCGCTCGTTTTTCAGAAAGGAACTCAACTCAAGGACAGGTGGATGGAGATGGCCATTCAAGCTGAGGAGTCCTCGCAAAATTCTGAAATCAAAGTAGACGTTTGCCATTGGATCAACAGAGCAACATTTGATGTCATCGGCCTTGCAGGTTGGTTTTAAATATCATCCTCGATGTACCCCTGCACATTCTCACCGATCGAATAGGGTTCGATTATAACTTCAATGCTATACAGGATGAATCTAATGAACTATTCCGGGCGTATAAGGACATGTTTGAAGTGGCTATCTCGCAAGGCCGATTACTGAGGACTATCATTAGCATTTATGCACCTTTCATGAATCAAATATTCGTGAGTGCCTCCTTTACAACCTTTATCAAAGTACTCAGCGATAAACCAGCCAGATGAAACTGTACGTCAAGTTAACCGGTGTCAAGAGGCCATCACTCGCGTTGCAGGACATTTGATTCAAGAGAAGAAGCGAAAAATTGAGGAGGGTGTCAAGTCCGGAATTGAATACGCAGGGAAAGATTTGCTGAGTTTACTAAGTATGTACCAAACCAATGACCACACTCACTGTAACTTCATATTTATCTGGGCAGTAAAAGCGAATATGGCAAAAGACCTTCCCCCAGATCACCGCATATCAGATGAAGACATGCTTAACAATATTAATACCTTCATGTTCGCCGGCTCTGATACCTCCTCTCTCACTCTCACCTGGACTCTTCTGCTGCTCGCTCAACATCCTGCAGCCCAAGACCGCCTGCGTGCCGAACTTTTAAATATTGCTCCCATCTCAAATTTCTCTGATCTGACCGAAGAAGAGGTTCAATCGGTCTACGCAAAGGTTTCCGACTCACCATATCTCGATAACGTTATTAGGGAATCTATCCGCGTAATACCGGCTTTACACTCTTCTATCAGAGTTGCAACTCAGGACGACGAAATCCCAACAATGTATCCAGTACATAGCCACGACGGTAATGTCATCGAAGACCGAAGAACTGTGTCCATATCAAAGGGTAGTTTTGTTCATGTAGCCGTTGAGGGATTCAATTTAGACCAAGAGTTTTGGGGTGAAGATGCATGGGAGTTCAAGTGAATACCTTGACTTGTTTCTTGATCTTTTCTAACCACTCCAATAGTCCAGACAGGTGGGATAACCTACCAGAGGGCGCACTCGGCCTTCCTGGGCTGTACAACCACACCCTTACTTTTTCCGCTGGACCTCGGGTACGTATATCCATGGCCTTAATCACTGGTTGTAGTTCACATTAAAGGCCTTTAGTCGTGTATCGGCATGCGGTTTTCCATGATTGAAATGAAGACGTTCCTCTATATTCTCCTTACTCAATTTGTTTTCAAACCATCCAGCGAAAAGATCATTAAAGCTAACGTGTACGTCTGATGATTCCACTCTTCCATATCAAACTAATACATTTTCAGTGTGTTGACGCGTCCTTACATTTCTGGAAAGTTCAAGGATGGTAGTCAATGTCCATTGCTCATCTCGCGGTACATTAAACAATAGTAGCCGGCTTTTCTCAGCGAGGCTGTAAGAACATCCTTGTAGCATACATAGTCATGTTCGATTTGTATGAGTGACGTCACTCACCCCAAATATACTTAAAAGCCCGGATCCATCCATTCCACAAAAAAGTATTTTGAGACCTTGAAACATTCCATGGTATGGGCTTCCTTCCGTTCGTTTCACCATCTCAGAACGTTATTCAGGGCTCTGTCTTCTCAGCCATTGGGGGCGGAATTACCGCCCTCATAGGTGCTATAGCTGCACTTTTAACTGTTATTGTCAGTGGAATTACCATGGTGCGTCTTTGCCAAAGTATTGCCCAATTGTCATTTACGAGCTCTTGCGAAAGGTTATTGTATCTATTTTCAACTGCGGCGGTAAAATCATCTGCTGCCGGTTCGGCTCACGTCAAAAGCCTCGTAGTACTAACAGGACAATATACTGAACGGTTTCAAATACAGACCGATTCGCGAGGAGTCTCATTGCAGGGACTGCTCGGAGTGTCGTCAGGAGACTGTTGAGAAAGTTGAACTTCAGTGAACTTCCGGTCCTCTTCCCTCTGGTATTTGCCAAAACCCAATGTCATAGCCAAACTCCTTCATTTCTTCTATGATGATGTCGAAACGGGCATCGTTATTCAACCGGCACTTCTCTGCCAGCGCTTTGTAGACTTTCCAAGGGGGTAGATGTCCTGCAGCCTTCATCTCTTCAAGATAGAAGAAGGCATCTTCGTAGGTCTCCGGCGCGAGGCAAAGGTATATTATCTTCTCGTATGTGTTCTGATTTGGTTTTAAATTCGCTTCTTTCAGGTCCACGAGAAGCGAATCCGCAACCTGGCGATGCTGGGTTTTAATACATCCATCAAGGAGTGTGTTGAAAATCGATATATCGGGGACAGCATTGTAGTCTGGGAGACTTCTGTAGGTCCCCAAAGCACGTTGGAGATCTCCAAGATGAACCGCCGCTTGAATCAGAACCTTCAAAGCGGCAAGATCAACTGATTTCTTCTCCTCGTATATCTCATCAATGATTAGACATGCAATGTCGACAGATTCAGCGTTAATTTTGACTGCGTCCAAAATCGTAGCGGATGTGCTGTCAATAGGATTGACTTCGTGGGATCGCATCATGCCCAGAGCAAGAAACGCTTCCTTGATTTGTTTATTGCGGGTAAAGGCTTCAACGAGCGACGCGAAGTGGTGTTCTTTCCAGGGAATTTCCTGGACTTTCAGGGTTCTAAGGACGTCGGTTGCAAGGTTCGGCCGACCACGCCGGGCGGCTGTATGAAGAATCGATACGCAAAGCCCTTCGTCAGGGAGTACATTCATGTGATGAACGACCTTCCAACATTCAGAGACGCCCTGGACCTGTGAGGAGAGGGTGAGAGGAGTGAGTTGAACACAGGGGGGTACATGAACTTACATACATGCACTCGGCCGATGAAGTTAAGCATGCCATCCACACACTAGGACCAACACGTTGAGGAGATATGTTCTCGAACCAATTTACAAGATCGATAGCTAGTCTAGGTTGGTTACATTGTGCCGCCAGAGTAATAACGTGTTCAGCGGCGGTGAGTTCAGGAACGAGGCCATGGGATTGCATGGTAAAGAGGTATTGCAGAGCCATTTCCAAATTTTCGTCGTTGACAAAACGACGGATGATATGAGTGCACGTTGCAGCGTTCGGGGGAACCCCAGTTTGGTCCATTTTATCTAGGACATTCCACATATATGCAGAACTTCTTTGACGCTGCGCCTGAGAACCAAAGATGAGCAATTTCAAAATATGAAGAAACAATATCATACGTATATTAGATGATTAAATGTAGTGGTCGTCGGCCTCACACCCACGAGGAACATGTCGTCTAGAATGGCCCACGCTTGGAGCCAATTACCATCGCGAGAGACGGCACTCATAAGAGCGTTATATGTCGAAATATCCGGTTTCAGATGGTTTTCCTTCATCTGCGCAGCGATAACGAGACACTCGGCCAGGCGGCGGGCCTCAGATGCTGCCATAATTTGCATGTTATACCTGGCACGATTGGCGTGACCGAGAGAAGCGTCTAAGCGACGGGGAATAGACGCTGCGGCTCCAAGCGACGTAGCCACAACATAGGAGCGTTTTTGAAGGGAAGGGGGAAGAGCAATGATTTTTCGTCGTACAAGAGGAAACATATATTATTATAGTCGTGAGGAAGAGGCTTGATCGGAATGTATTGCCAGTCACATGATCACAGGTATTACATAACAAGTCGCGTTCCACTCTTGTTCAAGTTGCCTGCCGCTCTCTCATTTCTCCAACGCGCGTTCTGCCCTAAATGGTAACTTTTCACGCAGCCGCGTTGTGTATTATACTAAATTATTTCTTTAGTTCTACTCGGAGACCATTCTTTCGCGGCGGGGGCCTTTGGGCAAGGTATGGCTCGCCGCTCACATGGAACGTAAACTCTCCAAGACCCAAACATTGCAAACAGACATAGAACAATCTGTTGGTGTGTACGAGTCTTTTGGAAATATTTCTCGCGCTTCATATCTCCAAACTTGACAGATGCGATTATGGGTCAGGAGATTGAAGTAATGGCTCTGCGTCTCAGTGGCCAGCTTCTCCTCGGTGTTGTTCGCATTTACAGTCGGAAAGCCAAGTACCTGCTGGATGACTGCAATGAGGCCTTATTGAAGATCAAGATGGTACGAACTACCCTGCTTATCTTGCGCAATTAACGTAGCAGCATTCAGGCATTCCGTCCAGGCATGGTTGATATGACGGAGGACCAGCTTGTTGTGAATAAGACGTCCATTACGTTACAAGGTCTCGGTCTTGATCTTGATCTTCTTCTCCCTGACGTGAACTGGTAACAATCTACATACTTGAGCATCAACACTTCTCTCACGTATTCAAAGGGAAATGGATTTCGAAGACAGACCAATCCACCCACAGGGTCACCACCAGGCTCACGTGGATGACATTACACTGCGAACCGTAGATGACTTCCAACGGTTTGATCTGGGGGATCCTTTCACCGTTGGGCCCTCGGACGGAATTGGTTCGCAAGACTTCGTTGATGTGGACCTTGGAATTGATTGGGATAGCGAGGTTCGAATTGGCGGGGAGAAAGACCACGACGGAACGAGCGTGGATGACAGCGTTGGAGTTGGACGTGACGCGGCCGGTCGCAGGAATTCCATTGATTCACATATCTTGGGTATACAGGACATGGATGTCGATGTCGATCTCCTCTCTAACAGGAGCAAGAGCAGAGCCCTTTCTGAGCATCCCTTTAGGACTGACATGGATTTCGAGTTCCCTGACATGGGTGGTGTTGACTTGGAAGATTTAGGAGTAGGCTTTGGTGAACCAGGTATCAACGACCTCTCCAAATTGCCTGGTCAGAATAAGTCATTGTCTCGTGCTTGTGCGTTTTGTTCCGCAATTTATATGTCTTGTTTCTAACAGATGGACAGCATCGCCGCTCACAGACTTGCCCGACACACCACGTCAAGATGTCGACCTGGCTGCTATCGTACCTCCCACTTTAGACCTTGGAAAGGTGAAGAGGAAAGTCAAGGGAAAAAAACAAATCATCGATTCTGTCACTGAATTGGACGACACTCTGGGCGGGAAGGTTGGACGTGGAAAAGGGACAGTATTCGGTCCGCCGACTAAGAAGGACGTCACCGATATTGTGACCGACCAACGCTTCCTCCCAAAATCGTCTCTTCTTCTGCGGCTCCTTGAAATTCGTGATGATCCCCTTGCTTATTTCATGCCAACCGCTGTTACACCAAATGGGACATTTTTCTGCGCTGCTCCGCCAGGATTAGCTCCAGACCTGGCAAACCTTTTCATGCGTCCCGCTCACACTTCGTCCATGAAACGTCGGGCCGGATCTCCCAAGAAAACTCCCTCCAAACGTCCTCGACTAAACCCAAACAACGAAACGGAGGACGAAATTGAACATGGGCGTAGAGCCGATAGTCTTGCCCCAAGCATAGCCATTGGGAGTGACATCCATAGACAAGGCAGCCTCGGCCCGTACGGCGATCTTGAGTTTGCTGAGCAACCCAGCGCCGTCGATGATTACCAGCTCCATGTCCCTGACTTCGATGCCTCAGGTGAAAGAAGAGATCAGTCAGCAGGGTTGAGCGATCTAAGTCGCCTTTCCACCCCGGGAGTCGATGAAGCCTTCCCCAATGACGGTGATGACCGGCTTGTCGACAGTGCATGCCCTCTATCAATATTTGATGTTCGACAATCAACACAAACTCAGGAAGTAGACAAAGACGACCAGGAAGGGAAAGGTTATAGCAAGAACACTGTAAAAGCGTTGGGGCTTCTCAGGAGGGAGCTTGAGCATGCCGTTGGTGAGACTATGGGGGACACAAAATTGAGCTTCAACAGAATTTCGGATAAGGTGCGTCTTCCCCGCTTCACTAGATTAGCTTATTTTGGACCATTTTTCATAGGCATCTCGTCGTGCTGCTGCCTCCTTTTTTTTCGAATTGCTCGTTATAGGCACTCGGGACTGCGTGACGCTCGCTCAGGCAGGCTCATTTGAAAATATTGAGGTTAGCGCAAAGCCGAAGCTTTGGGACCAACAACGTCACGACGTTCCCCTCACATTGTGAATGTTGAACAATAGCGGAATAATCTACCTCCATCTCATTCCCTCTCTTGATTTATTGATTATCGTTGTGTACATTTTTTATGGTTGACCTCCAACGCAATTTTCAGTTTTCCTATCTTGTTGCGACCACACCACGGGATTCATGTACTTCTATCGTGGCCAGATTTCTAAATGTAATCACAGTGCTGGTAACTAGTATGTTCTAATACAAATCTAAAACACAGCAAAAAAAAATAATCGAATCCATGCCTTCACCCCGAAGATTGTGTTTTTTTGGCGAATTGTCGACTCCAGTTTTTAACACCATTACTTGCCCTGGCGATAAACCTTTTGACCCTTTCTTTTCTGAGGGCAACAGGGGCAGTCGCTCGTTCAGGCGTTATGTCAATGAATGACTTTGGTGTTGGAAGTGCACCCTCCTTGTACCCTTGCGTTGTAACGCTAAGAGATGGGCGATACGAGAACGGGGCTGCCAGTGGCTGAGGTCTGGAAGCCTGACACTTGAAAAGAGCAGCATCTGAAAAACCTAAGCCGGCAAGGGGAACAGATTGGTGCTGACGATGAGATAGCTTCTGGGTCGCTCCGTTGATTGTCGAAGAGGGATACGGAGTCTTCGGGAGAGACCTTTCAGCTTCTGCGCCGTTCAATGTTCCACGTCGGTTGGCGCCAGGCGGTGGCCTCGCGAGAGCTGTACCACACTTGGCTTCCTTATTGGATGCTGATGTAGGTGTATGGTCCCAATGCGGAGGAGGAATGAATCTCAGTGACTTTATTTTCGGCAGAGGTCTATGGGCAATGATAGTTGTGAGTTCGCTGTCCTTCGATTGTTCTCTCATGCTTGCGACCTTGCGAATGGTCTGGGGCGGTCGACTTCGGGGATCACTGTTATCCGATACTTGAGTGTTTTCATCCTGTGAATTCGTCAATGGTCGGTTAACTGGAGAAATGGATGTTCGCGTCGCCAGCGGTGGCGTGACACGGTGCAATGTTGACCAGCGCAGTAGCTCTGCTCCCGCCGAAATGACCGTGCCAGCGATTGTGCTGTTTCCTACCTCGTCTGAAATGCCCTGAATTGAACTCTCCGAAACAAAGCTATTCATTTCCAAGCCGACCAACGCCTCGCCAACCATTTCTAGATCCAAATCTTTGTGGTCTGGATTGTGAATTTGTCCTTCTGCCATCTCCTCAAAATCCACGATGAATGCGTACTTCAAGTCAGAAGTTGATGGCGAGAAACATGGCTGAGAGTTACGCTGAACTGATGAGGTCAATCGTATATTTGCACTCTGCTGAATAGGATGTTTTTCAACAGCTTTGGTTCTTTGACCCGTTAGCCACGGCGAACTTTTCATCCGCCTTAGAACTGGGCTTCTTATGGGCGGCGGTTGGGGGAACTCTAGAGAAAAATCTTCGTAGAGCGACAAAGAACTGTCAGTTTCGGGGTCTTGCGATGAGGGTGTTGACCCAGTACTTGAGACATTAGAGTCACCACGGTGTGTGGAAGAGCTTCGTGGCAGATATGGTGGGGGCACGGGAGGTAGGGGTGATGGTTGCACGTCGTATCTTCCAAGACCGAAGTCGGTTGCGTAACGGCGTGATTGGAGTACTTCTGGGATGGGTTTTCTGGTCTCCACTATCTCGCCACGTTCCTGTGGCGAATAAACAGAGCGTCGGCGAGATTTTGGTTGGGACATAGGTAGATCGCAGTTTCTGTTCTCTCCGTCGAAGCTAGTGACGCTTTCTGCATGGCGAGAAAGAGAAAGTCGTTGCGACGTCGGGCACAGGCCACTGGTTCACGAGACGTCGTCATGAGAGGTTGGGTTGATAAGACTGTAAAACAAACCGTGGAATACCCAAAGTCTCTGGGGAGCTATGGTATATCATAACGTCACCGTTCGGACCTGGAAACACACGAAGTAAACGCCGATTACACTTCTGTGAGGGAGACAGCTCTTGAGGTTTCGTGCGCTGAAGATCGCCTAGTGAACGAGTCCCCAAATGTGACAAAGAGTGAGGCAAGTCTGAGGAATGTCCTCGGTGCATGGCCATAACAAAGGTGGCACAAGATTCGGTGGATGAGCACATTGCAATACAGACCCCACATACCTCGATCGATCAGAAACCCATGAATTCAACTCGCTCTTAGCTACACGTTCAGAGCGCTTAAGGACCATTATCTTTTCATATGTGCCTCAAAAGATACAGGGTAAAACAGGAAATTCAATGCTCATAATCACCTAATAAGCCTTTTTACCAAGAAGCTGGAGATGAGCACTGTGTTCGTCGTAGGGCAGTTTCGACACGGGGATTTCCCTCCATAAATCGGGTGTCAAGAAGGCGTAGGTTTTGGTGATCTATTTTCATGTCAGGTTAAAGTTTAAAGAAATTAAATAACCGTGGACGTACGGCAGCGAAAGTGGCTTTCAAGAAGTTGCCCATCGTGGCCGTTGAACCCTTGGATTGTGTGTAGACATCCTCCACTCCAGCAAGTTGAAGAAGACGTTTTGAGGCGGGGGCAGCGACGATACCCGTTCCACGGGGTGCGGGGATCAGGCGGCACATGACAGAGCCGACTTTTCCGCTGACCTTCGAAGGCACAGTGTGGGGTTCACCAAGAGCCGCACCCCAATATCCTCGCCGCACGGGAATGACAGATAGCTTTGCGAGAATTATAGCACCACGGATTGCCGTCGCAACTTCCTTGGCACATTTAACCCCAAGCCCAACATGACCTTCAAAGTCCCCAATCGCTACGAAAGCTTTGAAACGGGTTCGCTGTCCGGCACGAGTTTGCTTTTGAACAGGCATGATTTTCATGACTTCGTCTTTCAGCTTGGGGAGGAAGAAGTCGATAATTTGGTATTCTTTGACGGGCAGGGAGAAAAGGTAAATTTCTTCCATCGATTTGATTTTGCCATCTTTCACCAGACGACCAAGCTTCGTGACGGGGACCCTAATAGTGTGGTTGGTGCGCAGTTCGGTGAGGTGGTGAAAAGATGCTCACCATTCTTTGTCTTCATCTTTGCGACCTCCGCGACGGGGCCCTCTGCGACCCCTGCCTCTGTCACCCCGTCCACGACCAAATCCACCTCGTCCTCGTGCAGCGTCAGCCATAATTGTTATCGTCGGAAGTGTACTGAGAGGAAAGCCAAGTTAGCGGAACGTCATCGAAGATAGATAATCCCCATCCAGCGAAATAAAGAACAAAGATGAAATGACCGTACATGAGACAAGCCGCGTAGTTGCTCAAGAATAGTTCTGGGGTCGTTCAAAAGGAAGAAAGTGCTACTTACAGTGTTGAGATCGCTGTCTTCGGCAGTGATGAGCTTCAAGACCGCACTGGTAAAATTGGGTGGAGAGAGGCACGTGAGAAGTGATTAGTCAATGCTGAGTCAGCGCATTGACATTGAACGTGGTAAATCGCCAACCCTTGCTCCCAACCAATTCCCACAGAATTCACAGCCTTTATCGCAAACTTTTGCATCGCAGTCTTTGCTCAGCCCTCACCTCCTCAAAGTTATCAAGTTGGCAGCTTATGTCGTTATCAATTATGTCCAATTTTACAAAACAGAAATCTAGTCTTTGCCCCACGTAAGTTTTCAGCACTAACTTTGTATTCAAGCATACTGAGGTTACTCCTCAGCAACGGTCGTCAAACCGTTGGGGATGGGGCTGCTACTTTCGACAACGAGCCTAGTGTGCTTGCGGTGTGCCATCTCCAAGGCACAGAGAACAAGTACTATTATTCCACTACTTTCTCTGGAGGGCCCGAGGTGAGTTTCTCTGCCCACTATCATCTGCCATTCACTAACGGCTCATTTTTGTCAAAGTGGTGCTTTTGACGTTCCTAAAGAAAAATGCCCTCCAGACGGAGGGTCGTTGGACTGTGTGACAGGCAGTCCAGCGTCTATTTTTTCCAATGGTTCCGGTTCCATTTCTTCCTCTCCAGAATCTATTCCTTTCTCCAAATCCATCGTTTATCCCCGCTTGAGTGCGCCTATCACTACTATCTCTTACTCCGAATTTCCTTCCACCGGATCAAGTCCTCGAACGATCCCACACAGGAATGGATCTCACAACTCGTACTCGTCAACTCCCCCTTTAACTCCTGACCGCGGTAGTGACTTCAGCCCGAAAACACAATCACATATTTATCCGAAGCGCGAAAGAGACGCCCTTGACTTCCTTATGACAGTCTTTCCTCACCAAGGATATGATGCCCTCCCTTATGCTAAAGGCGTTTCTATCTCTGCCCCCAGTTTAGGTGCCGATTTTGACGGAGTTGTTCTTGAATTGCCCGGAAAGCCCAAAATACTTTATGTTGATGGCAAGAGTGCCGCAACGGTGAATTTGCGTGAAAGGTACGCCCTATCTTTTAGTCAACCTACATGGTTAACAGTGTTATCATTCCAGTATTGTTGCATTGTTGGAACTAGCGGATGAAAGCCTGGAATGTGATGGTCTTGTGATCGTATTGGAGAGGACGTCATCAAACTTGGGTGGCCTCTTGCATTCACTCATGTATGTTGGAGGCTCAGTTGTTACGAGTCCCCCGTTCAAGGTGAACCCCGCTTTTGTTCTGGTTGGTCTCGACGTATGAGTGGTGCCTTTCGGAGTTATGGGTTAAATCACTAAATATCATTTACACCTATCTTCCTGTATGGCAATATGACTTGTTATCGTGCCAATGGTCTACATAATGATACAGCTTTCATCATTGCGCTCCAAACAACGTGAAATTTCATCAGGTCCGACGCTGTGCTCTCCCATATTCGAGTTTATTTGCACAATCAGCACTCCCGCATTATTGGGGTCCAACACGGCATTCACCCGATGCCTAGAATGTATAGTGAATATCTGACAAAACTTAGCAACACGCTACATACCTTTGCATGAGCTCTTCAATGGCAGGCTTAACCTTGGCAATCCCCCCCTTGGAGTGAAGTCCCTTCCCTAATTTGCGCAATTTATAGATTAAATGTAAAAGTTCAGTTGCAACCTTACCAACGATGAGGTTGAGCTGAGTATCGCCCCTTGCTTTTGCTGATTGTAAAGCTTGATCAGTACGTGCTACTGCTTCCTTCACATAAAGCCCATGCAAATCTACTTCTCCGGGTTTGCGGTTCTGACGGGGACTGAGAAGAGGCAAGAATGGAGGTTGGTAGGTGGTTCTAACCTTGTTGTTTTCTAGAGTCATCGCAACAATGAATAATGAATAAGAGTCAGATAAGAGTGCAGGCAGTTTCGCGCCATGTAAGAGAGAAGGAACCTGACCCGCAAATATCCAATCGCTTGCCTCTTTATTGAGTTGTTCCATCCTGCGTTGATGGTCCTTGCCCTGATTTGATAGCTGCTTTGCGAGTGCTCCATCTCCGCGAGAGTAGGCCTGGTGGCTCTCCTCAAAAGCGCGGGCCATGCTATTACCTTCTTCGTTTGCACGAGCTCGAAGAGAGGTGTAATGGTCATCGCCCTGGTTTATTTGATGCTGGTTCTGCTCCTTTTACCAGTCATCAACATCTATAGCGGAGAGCTCAAGCGAGGTTGCAAAATTGAAAAACCTGGTGTGTTTCCGGCCTCTGGGGATGTTGTACTGGGTAGCCCTGTTGGGGCTGTTGTGGGTATCCCGGTTGCTGCTGCGGTGGGTATCCTGATTGTTGCTGTTGTGGGTATCCTGGGGATTCGTTTGACGATGGTGGCCCACAAAATAAATTGATCAAAGATTTTATGAAGTCGACGAACATTCTAAATTTCCCTCTACTGTTCAAGCGGGGAAAGGAAAGCAAAGGAGGTTGTTCATGGTGGCTGTGAGCATTCAACATAAATGGTTAGCCTCAGACCACCTTCGCCCCAGTTCTCTAGCATCGCTGTACATAACGCCAGGGCATCTTGGTCGTAATAGCTGTCGTATCTGGTCTAGATACAATTGCCTTTGCAAGTGCGGCATGCCCTTCTATGTAAGTAATTAAGGTGTGACCCTACGCAGCAACGGGTGTGACAATTCTCCTCTTTCCTTCCTTTCAAGTCTCTTCAACATGCGTATGCTGACGCCTGCACTCTTTCTTTTATATTTATACCATTTCTGTCTCGCCGGAAGCGTCAACAAAGGCGGGGCCTGCTCAACAAAGAACAGCCGTTTGCAGGCGGGCACAAATCAGTTCTGGAGCGAATGCAACTCCGTTACCTTCTGCTCAGATGCTGACGGCACCTGCGTTCCTAAAAGATGTCGCAAAGACGACTTTCCATTTGGATATGCTCAGCGTGCTGATCTCCCCCCTAAATGCAGCAAAGGTCAATTTTGCCCCGACGAGGGAAGTGATTGCCAGCCTGCTCTAGCAGTTGGCAGTCCCTGTCAGCTGAACCGAGATGGTAACTATTTACACTTTGTCGCCAAACCATCTCACTCTGTAATTTTAAGATCAATGTGAGGGCCCACCAAATTTCAAAGAACTTGCCGATACCAGTGGCCGTGGCCTCAACTTCAACGGCTCAGTCTGTCTCAACAATCAATGCATGTACGCTTGTCTGTTCTTCGATTTACATATCTTATGCTCACTAACTCTCCTTTTCAGGTGGGCAAACGCCACCCTTAATAACCTTTGCGTTGTCGAGAATACATTTTATATCGCGTATGGGGTGTCTGGAGAGTTCCCAGACATCGTGTCTCGGTATGGCTACCCCAACTCCACTTCAAAAAATGACTAAATATATCGGGTCAGTGGGAATTGTCGCATCGGACTTTATTGTGATTCGGCCAAGAAAGTGTGCATGACCAATAAGGTTCTCGGAGCGGCATGTGGGGCCGACAAAGAGTGTGTTTTAATTATTGCATGGGATGGCACAAGATTACAAACCCTTGCTAGATGCGACTCGTGGAACTGTCTTTCCACTGGTGTTTGTGGAACCAGCGCGGCAACTCCTCGTCACTTTGGTGTGTGGGTGTATGTTCTTGTCGCTCTTGGGATTTTTGGTGGTGAGTACGTTCCCAATCTCGGTATGTTTTATAAAACGACGGTTTGCAGGAATGGCGGGAACTCTAAGCGGCTTATTTGTGACTCATCGAAAGCAACGAGACCGAGAGCGCGAAAAGCGGGTTCAATACTGGCGTGAGCAGGTTAGTACCATGTCCGATTGTATGGACAAGATCTAACTATTGTTCAGAATGCATTCCACCAAAATCTTTTGCAGATGCGAGAAACTGCGCGCGCGTCGATCTTATCGTTGCCGAACCAGAGCGGGACAAGCCCGCAGAGCACGTTGTATGGCAGCCGCGACCTCTCCGACGAACTCAACACACCAATTTTGCAACATGCGGCACCAAAGGCGTCTGGACTTCGTCACTACCTTGCGGACGATAATTCGGAGTATGATGATGCAAGCATGATGCAACCGACGAAAAAAGTGGAAGGACGGTTTTGATGACCTGGATGGACATTTAAATAATGTATTTGGGCGAAGTTTAGCTTATACCTCTTGACCGCTTCTGGAGAGCAACTTGTAATAAATTGGAAAGGCGTTGTCAATAACCATCAACAACGTCCTCTTGAACTTCCCCGTCCTGGAGTGAGCTTCACTGCTTATGTCCTCTTCCCTAAGCCCTCGTAGCATTCAGGAGGAGGACATCTCGCAGGATAACGCGCGTGAGCAGTATTTTTCGACTGTGGATGACCTTGCTCTCTTTACGAAAGGCAAGGGAAAGGAGAGGCAGTCGCAGCGAGAATACACCGATTCCGGAAGCGACGAAGCGGCAGAATCATCTCGCATCGCAGCATACCCCCCGACAAATGACGAAGCCGTTGAATCTCGTCGTGTAGAAGAGGCACGTAACGTCTCGCTCGAGGTTATTCAACACAACTAAATTCTTGCCTCAGACTCTTCGTGCATGGGAGGTTACTGAGCGACAACGACGGAAAGCAGCACGGGAGTCGACGCAACAGACGAACACGCAACCTTCCCTTGTTAGTGATATATCCCGACGAGCAAGTTTACTTTGGCCAGGAAGGAAATCTAAGCACCCTTCCATTAGCGTTCCTGATGGCCTGGGGAATCATAGGGTGTTGGATCCCGTCGACACCCTCCCCTTGACCGACGTTAATCTCAGTCCTACCCCTTCAAACGCAGAATTGGACGATACACCTACGGAAAACCCTTTTGCTGGTCCCCCCGAGTCTCTTTCCCCCTTCTCTGACTCTCACCAAGCCAAGCTACCAGATGTAGATCCCTCGATACCAGTAAACCACCTCGCCTCTTCATTTTCTATGGCCCCCACATCACGACTGCCGCCTCCAAAACCATTGGGTCTTCCTCCCCCTCGAACCCCTCCTCCCCCAACATCATCCCCACCACTTTCAACCCCACCGCCAAATACAACCATTGGCGGTTCTGGTCATGAGGTTCAAGTCCAGGATTATCGCTGGTGGCATGATTGGTTGTGTGGTTGTGGTGAAGGCGCGGACCGTGGTGGAGACTCTCAAGTAAGGCAACTCAAGCATTGAATCAAAATTTCAGCTGAAATGTTATCTGTCGCAGGCAGGTCGCACCAACCCATTTGAGTAACAATATTTTGCTCTTCCATAGTGTTCACGGAGTGAGCCTGAGATTCATTATCTTAAATAGAAAGTATGAACTCTGAAAGATCTGAGCATTCACATAAACCCAAAATTCTTGGACCTGTTAAAGATGATCTGATGCTGTCAGTAGTATAGTATGATTTCTGTAATTCTACTTGTGAGAGTTTTTGATTTTTGATTCTTTTTACAATTGGTTCCAGACATGGCACCATGGCCCCCTTTCGCACTATTTCCTTACGTCAAGGCTCTCTTCCAGCGACCTGCCCGTCGTCCAACCACCAGGTGTTCTTTGGTATGTTGCCACCTACACCGTCAACCTAAGACGATGACAGGACGATGAGTTCACGCTCCCGTCTCCGCGGTTCAATCCCCGCCGAGCAGCTATCGAGCCGCTTGTTATTGCCAAGCACAATGGCTTGCCGTCAACGTCTCCATTCAACGAGCATTTGCATGAGTACAAGGTATGTGCCGTCCTTGATCGACTACCACTATCCTTACATTGGAAACAGTGTGTACGAGCATCGACGACACATTGGGCAAGGGTGCGGTACATTGGGTCAAACCACGACACATTCATGTGTTCCATTCCCCCCCTTCAGAGTGTCGACGAATACAACGAGTGTGTCGCACAGTGCGGCCGCCGCTTTGTTTGCTCAACGTCAAGAGCAGTGGATACAGGGTTACCGTGACTCATATATCATATTCCCTACGTTGGTGAGTAAGGTCGTGATCAACTTATCCCTTCTCTCATGCCTTTGACCAGAGTCTACTTGCAATATGGGTGGGATGGCTTTTACCACTGAAATCCATGCAGACAAAGCCAATACCACGTCAACGTCAACGGAGAACACCTCACTTATTAGCCGCCTCTTCGTAACTCACCTGCAATGAAACCAATCAGATTTCGGACTCACAAACCACACGAGCCCAAGCATGGGATTTTTTTTCCCACATGCGCTATGTTGCATATCCTAACCCAAACGCCCTCTGATACACGGTGCCTGTGCCTCCCCAATAGCATCCAACCACCTCCGCCAACACCACCAATCCCTTTTCGAACCCACGTCCAAGCTTCCCACTCCCGTCCGCCTCCTCGCGCTCAACTGGTCCCTTGACAAACCCCCCGCCACAATCCACCACATCTGCGCAGGCCGCATCCCATCCCACGGGGCGAACCACCAAACCCTCCGCGCAGAACTTTCCACCTATAAAGCGCCCGAAGAGGTTGTGACAATGGAACTATGAGACAGTCACAGGAGATCAGAAGTCTGGAACAGATGGGTGATGATTTCAAGGGGACAGTACATGCAGAGGCCATCTTAATGGCACTTATCAAAGAGTGCTCTAAAGTGCAGACTATGTTACCACACAAGCTTGTTCGTATCCTTAAGGTCATGCTCACCTTCCCGTTTAATTGTGCTGGTTACTGATGGTTACTGGTTTGCAGGATGCCAACAAGATTGGTGTGGTGAAGAAGTGCTGCTGGATGTGCAATCAGCTCCGAGAAGCCATGGCAGAGCAGGGCTCAACTTTCAGCCTCCCAGGCAGCAGTGGTATTGTCTTTGCATGGGCACCTCCCATGGGCCTGGACTTGGGAATTTTGAAATGCCTCGAAAATCAATTGAAAAATGTACTGTGGCAATGCCTCTACAAATACGCAGATCATGCTTTGCAAAAAGCACAGAGCCACCAATCATCACCAGCCACGGATTTTATGGAGGTATCATTTTCCGACTTTCAGCTCACGAAAGAAAGACTATCGGAGTTGGAGGGTGATGAGGAAAACCTGTTAGGAGGTGTGGTAGAGCGTCGTCGTTGAATTGAAGGTGTAAAGTTTGTAGAAAATGTAAGTATTAACAGCAAAAGAATGGACTGCGTCAATTGGCTTTGGGTCGTTGTTTTGATGGGTACAGGTAAGGTTTTAAGAAACCCGGGGACACAAACTTTTGTGCAGGTGTGGCTCTAAAAGTCACCAAGCAACCTCGCAAGGGCAGTGCGAGTGTCAATTGGCACAGCCGTGCAGCCTTGCGAGGTCAAAGGCGTGGGGCTCGAGAGGAGGAGGGAGGTGAGGTGGTGGAGCCGGAAGATGGGAGTGTTGTCCCGCTGGTTGGGGGGTGCAATCGCGGCAGATGTGCGGTCGTTCGTCGTCGTCGTCGTGTGTCATCATCATCGTTCGTCCATTCTTGGTGAATGATAGGCTTCAGTGTCATGGTGGAAGACGACGGTGAAGGTCGTGTTCCCTTCCATTAACTACCCCCTGCAATCATCAGTCCTTACTAGTAACAAAAGATGAAACATACCTTCTCCTCCTTCATCCGCTTATCCCCCCTTCTTCGTTATCGGTGTCCCCTTTTCTACTTCCACTGCCTCCTCCTGCGTCTTTCCCTGCGCCTGCCCTCGTCCCAACAAACGCGTGAACGATGGCTCAACTCCGCAACTTACCACGGCGTGTAAAGATTCGTACGGTTGAGAAAGCGAAGCTGCGTAGTGGGTCGAGGTGCGTTGTTTGCGTGAATGTTGTGAGGCGTGTTGGATGGTAAGTTAGATGCGGGGTGAGGTGGTACGTGCGTTGGCACCTGCGTCGTTCTTCTTAAAACATCTATGTGAAGATAGAAATAGAACGACAAACCTTCCACCTCATCCTTCGCTTCAACGATATACACCACCCCCCAGACTCAGCTGCAAACCTAGCATGAGGCTCGAAAACCCACGGTCTGAACCTGAAAGCAACGTGTTATTCCAACATTGCACGGGGAACAGAGATCTTCATGTTAGACAATCCGCAGAGACGCACGAGGCGCGCGTATTCAGCCGCTGCCTCCTACTGATTCCGACCCTTCCTTGCGATGTCATATATGAACCACGCACTGGGTGGTCAAGGGCCAGAATGGAGGAAGCGTTTCGTTCGTTGGTTGCTGAAAATCGACCTTTCGTAGTAGGAGAGTATCAGGGTTGAATGGGTGGATGGAAGAGCTCGGGCGCTCGAACGGCGTGGGATGAGAGAGGTGGAATGAGACGAAAAGGGTTTGGGTGCCGGAGGGGGTCGGAGTCGGAGGAGCGCAGGATGACGACAATTGTTGGGAGACTGTTTTCGTGAGACATGTAAAATCCGCGTATGTCTTCCAAAAGAAATCGTGATCAACACCATTGATCTTAGGGATGAGGATGAATAGGCAACTGCAAAGGTTGGGGCGCTGAGGCCACCGATGGTCCTTTATTTGATGGCCAGCCCACGAAACCGGCCGACCTTGTTTGGTCAATGGGAATACGAGCTCGACGAAGTTTCTTGTAGGCGGAATTGAGGGGGCGGTAAGTTCACGGGGAGTTGAGTCGGCGACGCTGTAGTAGAAGAGAACCGACATTTCAAGGTATTGCCAGGCGCATTTCTTAAGCCTTCGAAGGCACCTTCCATGTTGCGGCGTAAATTCTGTTGACATAAGAAGATGGGTCTTGGGAGAGTAGGCGAAAGAACGTACTGGATCACTACCGCAAAATTCGAGCGGCAGGCAGGATACGATCCTTTCTATCTCAATCTGAACGAAAATAAGTAAGCAAATATTTTGCAATAAAATGGTCCAGCACGTGCACTTCTTTCCTTCTCTTTGGAGGTTAGCGATGCAAGAGCTGTTGCAGCCGTCGTATTGCCTGCATATGTCAAATTGGCTTCGGTGGTTTCTGACAATGCTGTCTTTTCAGCCAAAATCTGCACCTCTCGTTCGCAATTTATCCCCTCCATTTTCGCCTTGAGAGCTTCCGTGGTCGCCAGCGCTTCGTCGTCTGAAACAAAGACGAAATGAGAACTTTGAGGTATAATCAAGTTATGCGGGCTGTCGCTTCCACGAATATAGATGTGCGTTGTGTAGCTGCAGGGAATAGGAAAAGCATAGCGTAATGCGAAAGGGTCAGTGGCGTCGGGGGGCGGCCTATGAGCGCTATGGCGCTTGAGGGGGTCATCTGCGGGCGTGTGCGGTGGGTTCTCGTTACCAGTCTTAGTTGGAATCTACGTTCTTTGCGGGGTGGTTGGGATGGATATCGTTGAGATGAAGGGAAGGAGCGAGGTACGCCTTTGTGAGTTCTGGGATGACTTCTTCTCGTACTTCACTGCAGGGGGATCGTACTGTCACCAAACCAACAAACCATACTCATCCCGACCAACAACACCCCCCTTCTTCAGCTTCTCCCCCACACCACCAACAGGATGGTTCAAATTTGCCGGTCCAGGTCCCTGCGCAAAACCCCACTGAAGTACGAAAGCCTGGTATATCTCATCAGACGAAGACGAAGGGGAGGGTGACGGCGAAGGCGCCTGCAAAGATCCTTTTCGGGGTGTAGTAGGCGATGGGGAAGGCGAATTAGAGTGTGTCGTTGTTGTTGACTTGTGTGGTGTAGGACGTATACGAAAACACCGGCACAGGAACTGGGACTTGCACGCTCTCCTCATCCTCTTCATCCTCCTCCTCTTCCTCCTGTATGAGCGTCTCACTCCCACTCCCACTTGACGACTCAAACAAAAAAGCCGGGGCCTTCTCCTCCCTCTCCCTCCTTGAACTAGGAACAGGCGACCTAGGTGGAAAATGCGTGCTCTTCTTAAGAATGTTATCCAGCAAAAGTGCTGGGAGGGTCGTTTTGGTTTTGGGTCCTGGTGGTGGTGAAGATTTCGGAGTTGTCGAGGGTTCAGTAGACTTGGGAGTAGTACCAGACACAGGCGACGAAGACGAAGACTTGGCACCACACCAACCCCAATGCTTTTGAGGCGGGTTAGCGTCATTTGGGCTTTTTCTTGGGACATTGTTGTCGTTGGGGACAATACTTAGTCTACAGTGATGTTGAAAGCATATGCCATCGCCAAACATTAATAATTGATTATTCGATACTTCAGTCCCAACAAACTCAGGTTCAAATTACCCAATTGCACGTAGTACTGTCCAATGGGAAATGGCAATCACTGCTCCTTCGTCCTGCTTGCTGAGTTCCATATCTTTGAAGGTGCTCAGCTCAAGTATCAATTTCCTCAGCCTTTAGGTATCGATGAAAGGTCGGATTTGATTCATTCACACCCTGAATTTATAGTACTTATGGTAATCTACATAGTGTTCTTGCAATGTCCATGCTTCCAGACGGCGCCGAGACCCAACTGGATGACTGGACCATTTTCTTTCTCAACCAGACACCTTTCAATACTATCTCTCCTGTACTCGCCCTGGATACGCCTGAGGTATCACCAGTCGGACTTCCAGGTGGCGAGGTCAACGGCGTTAAAAACGACAAGCCTGAACTTCTGTGTGTGTTGAACCTGGTTAGAACCAAACATGACAAGTCGCTAGATCGGTAGGTTTATACCACTTTCATGTCTTGCTGAACCCATGTTCTTCGTGCAACTCAAATAGGGGAGCCAAAGTGCTCGCGCTTGCGATCTGCACGCGTCATCCATTCATCCAAATCTTCAAGGTGAGTATACCTACCATTTATTTTGAAATCGGCGTTAAATTTTTCATAATAATGGAAGCCATTCCTTCTGATGGCTTTGGACGACTATTTTTCGGACCCTTCCCAAGACTGCCTCGCGCGCCTCTTTGATGCCGTCAACTCCATGGACCTGTCAGGGGCTCCTATCTTAACTCGACAGGAAAAATTGATTATGCGTTCTTCGGAACGTAAAGACATCTTCGCAGAGAAGTTTTCTCATATTGCTTCTCAACAAAGCTGGGGCTTTGGTAACTCCAGCCTCGGTTCGAAAGCCGTTTTTAAGCATAAATCCTCTCATTCTAACGAATCATCGTCGAGCTTTGAGGATGGGCTCCTCATGAGGAATCGAGAAAGAGACCGCCGTCAGGATGACAATCGGATCAAAAGGCAGGACCCACAACCAGAGAAAGATTTTGAAAATGGTGTCCCGCAACCTGGTCAAAATCATTCACAGAATTCACCCTCAGACTCATCTTTCTCGCTAGGCGGAAGTGCAGTCTGGGTTGGTGATGAAAGTGGGTTGGACTTGGTCCCAAAAGGTCACGCAGGAGATTCGAGTAGTCTCCTGTCCCTTGTTGGAAGTAACACATTGGTTAGCTCCTCCAGAAAACGCAGGTCAACGGATGCGTCTTCATTCTCATCCCAAACTCATGGTCGAGAGCAAACATATCGACCACTTAACCCTCAGCAATCACATTCTTATTATGACCCACATCTGCGTTCTGGGATGGCCAAAGATACCCATTTCTACCATACCTCTGTGGCGTATAAAGATCACCACTTGCCAATCAAAATGCCATTAGCCACTTTTTCCGAAGAAGTTGGAGATGTAGGTTTCATTGTTCAGTCGACTCGCTTTGTGTGACAGAACCCACAGTACTCATTAATCACCCTTATCAAAGTCTTTTCTTCTTATCAGCAGGTTTCCGGACCCCTGCACCCTCACCTGCATACAAACGGTCCACAGACTCATCCTATCATCATATTGTTCAACGCACTTGTCACCGGGAAGCGTATCATCTTCCTGGGACACAAACGGCCTGCCGGAGAAGTTTCAAGCTTCGTTCTTTCTGCCTGCGCACTTGGTTCTGGATGCGGAGCCGTGTTGAGAGGGTTCGTTGAACGTTCCTTTCCATATGCCAATTTGAACAATAGAGATGAATGGGAGGCAGTGTAAGTTCAGCGCAGCTCAATCACCTGGTCAAGTAGCTAAATCTTTTTTTTTTGCAGCCCTGCCTACATTGCGGGAGTGACAAATCCTATCTTTGAGTCGTCGCGTCAGTGGGATTTGCTACTGGACATTGGCTCGGGTAACGTCACCGTCGCCAAAGATATCCATATGACATATCCAGCAACGAATACTGTAGGATTGGGTGCCCCCACTATCACCCGATCGGGTACCCTGAAGACTGAATCCTCTGTCGGCAGCGAGGACGACATTGCAAGGATCACCAGGGAAGGATCAAAGTCTGACTTTGCTGCCAAGGACAATAATGCCGATAAATTGTTTATCGAAGACGTCTGTTCCTTTCATCGATTTTGCAGCGACACTTGATGCTCAATCCTATGACTGGCAGATACGTGCGGCCATTGAAGACCACTTTGGTGAAAGTTTAGTACGTACCAGATTTACTGAATATGTGATGCGTTTTGTTCGCCTCGCATCTCGGTATGAAGAAGAGACAACGGGTACCACAAAATTCGGCTTTCCGAGTTCCTTGTTTTCAGAAAGTCCAGGTAGACTCCCACATCTTGGAGGCGGCATCGCTTTCGGCGACGAGGCTACATGCTTCAAGGAATTAATGGCCAATGCTCATCGCATTGAAGCGTGGCGAAAAACAAATAGCTATCAATATCTTGTCACGGTGCATACTCAACGGCTGTTGTCTTTGACTTTATGCTGACTTAGAAGCGGGCAGGATTACCCCAAATACCAAGCAAACCTGGCGATTAAAGGCTTTGATGTTCTCCATCAGCTCTTTCGCCTTCGATACACAAAGAATATCACAGAAGCTGAGACTTTGGCCATCATGCGTACTCTTGCAGACAATGTCAGGTCTTACGATCAAGTGGTGGAGGCTAGTTCTTGTTCTGATATGCATTATCAGGTTTATCTAACGGTTTATCCCTTAGCTCCTGTCTTGGCTCCCTCATGGGGGGGGTTTGTTGTATCTCGGTTTTGGCCTGTTACACCAACGAGAAGGGGTGAGAGATGCAACGGTTGATTTATTTAACCAACTCCGCGCGTATCCTGTGAGTGTGAGTTTATCTCTCCGGATCACTCTGCTGAAGATGAATCAGGTGGGGGTTTTGTTCTTGCAAGCTCTCAACCATTTCCAACGATATGCTTATGTGCGTCAAGCGCATGCAAGGGAGAAGAGAACTGAGCAACAGCAATTTTCGGATGTTGCTCACCCCACACCTTTGGCGACATTTTCATCCAGAACACATTCAAATTCGATCGGGGCTTCTGGCTAAGATGATCGGGGATGGCCATTTTCAGGTGCACTTAGACTACATCTTTCACGTTTATGTGCTGATACAGTTTGAATAAGGCGTTTGTTTTGTGGTGTCAGACTAGCCCCGTTACCGGGACATACGGCATGAGTATTGGTTTTGATGGTGAGTGGGAATTGAGTGGGAGGGAGTTGCTACTTGTACGAAGAAATTCAATTGACTTGGACATAAGTCTTCACGCAGAGAGAGAGAGTTTTTTTGCGGGATGAAATGACCGTGATGAGAGACTGATGAGAGAGAGAAATGATACATATGATGGGATGCAGCACGTGGGGATGAAACAAGCGAAAGAAATAGCTTGGCATGGCAGAGGAAGCAATTTCCTTCCCTGGATGCATCAACCTGCACCTGTGAATTGTTCGTGAAGCGCAGCAGGAGCGCAGGGTCCGAGTAATCAGGAGGAAGCTTCAGACTGTAAAGTGCTTCAGAAATCCCGTAGGATCCGTGATCAAGAAGTGTCATTGAGGGCTGTGCTTCCAAAAAAGCACGATCTCAGTATATTATGGCCCTACCATACTGCCAACTTCTTTCTTCAACCTTCCGTTTCTCCCTTCTCGCCATTTTATGTCTCTTTCTTCTTCTTCCCTCTAGTTTCTTTACGTCTGCCGCTCTCCCATCATTCTGCGACCTTTGCTCTGGAGCCAGCAAATCTACCCCGTGTCACTGTATATAATATTATAATCTCCCTTTAATGTCCAACAACACCTCTATGGATAAAGCCACGCAGGGCACATTGCAGAGAGGGAAGGCATGTCTGCGATGCCGGTGAGCTTGGATCATTAGTCTTCATTGTGTTGCTCACTGACGATGCTCACTGTCTAGTAAGCGAAAGATGGTGAGGAGCCGATAGCTCGCCCCATCAAGCCCGCTGACCTTTTCTACAGAGATGCGACGGAGCGAAGCCTGCGTGTCAGCAGTGTATCAAGGCCAAGAAGGGAGAGGCTTGCGAGTATGATGACGGAAAAGGGAAAACGAGAACACAGATCCTTCGCGAAACTGTAGCAAAATTGGAACAAAGGATACGGGATCTTGAAGATCCTGACTATGTTGCGTCGTCAGTGATGTTGTATGATCCTCATACTCATTGTCACTCGGAGTCGTCTTCGTCTTCGTTCGGCTCACCCGAGAGTTCCTATCTCTCCGCTTCTCATTCCCCATTCCCCTCTGGTAGGTCTGGCTAGCCTTGGCTAAAGCACTTTCTGTTAACTTGTCTTTTCAGAGTCCCCCGCATCCCCCCCAGATTGGTCTCATGTGCAGGTAAGCTTCGCAGGCACGTCTCCTAAGTTTCGTCAATTTATAATCTGTAGGGTATCGTTTCTCCGATCCCTTCCCCGTTTGTTACGCCGCTATTTTTCGATGACCACCAGCCACCCTTCCATCCTCCTCCTGAGCTTGGGCAGATGCTGTGAGATTGTCTGATTTCCGTGAGAATGGCAGCATTCTAAATTCCGTTTTAGGCTGGATATCTTTGCTCCGCATCGCCGTCAATGTGGTCTTGCGATTCATATGGGCCAGTTACGGGACAGCCTCAGTCTTGGCCCAAAGCAGCGTCATCCCGTACTTATGAACGCCGTCTATCTTTGGGCTTGTTTTGTCTCTCGACCCGAACCGCTCTGTCAGCACGAAGAACACTACCTTCAACAAGCTCTCATTGCCCTCCCAGAAGCCCTACGGCTTCAGAACAAGGTCATTGATGTCATTCAGGCGTCTTGTCTTCTTTCACTGTACTTTCTTTCAACTGGACGGCTTTTGGAAGGGGGTTACCATGCAAATGCGGCTGCCGCTTTAGCTGTGCAAATCGGCCTTGGAAGAAATTCTTTCTTAGAAACTCAAAACTTTTTGTTGAACGGCTGTACGGAGACTGACCTCAAACCTTCCAAATTTGACATTCAAGAAGGCGAAAGGATTTTTACCTTCTGGCAAGTTTATAATCTTGACCGCTGCTGGTCAGTCGTGCTTCGAAAGCCTTGCATCATTCAAGATGGTCCCGATCCAAAAAATGCCATTCACTGCCCTTGGCCCCAGGAAATAGCGGATTATGAGATAGTTAGTTTTTTTTTTTCATGGATTGTCACGGTTTTTGACCTCGTTATGACCCACAGGGCTATATCGATTCCAATATTAATCCGATGCAAACTATTCAATCGTTCTTGGCCGGGACTATGTCCCCCAGCGGTTTTTCTATTCCTGCTCTGCGAGTCAAGGCTTCAACGTTGTTCGCCCAGGCCGATCATCTCTTAACGGATTTGACACCAGGTACCCCTCCCCTCCCGTCATTCGGCCTCCAAGAGATAAACTACTTACCTGATGGTTGATAGGCACCAAACCTTCTGTGAGGTTCACCGAAAAAATGCGCAGCCTCGAACACACAATCACTCTCTTCTTGTCCACCTTGATTCCTGTCCATCAACTGGATGTTGTTCTTCCTGAGGAAAAGCATAGCTTGATTGTTGCTCATACAATTGCACAGTCGGCGATCATCCACATGCATCGCCCATTTGCAGAGGAAGTCACTGTCTCGTTTGAGAAGTGTACTCAAGCTGCAAGAGCTTGTATAGCTATCATCAAGCACATCACAGAGCAAGATTTTGGTTTTCTGGAGCCTATCATTGCGGTCAGTCTCACAACATTCAAATTTGAGCTTTTTTTTCAACAATCTTTTAGCCTTGTTGGTGGTCTGTCGCAGACATTATTGTCGGGGAACTGGATACTCTTGAGGCTTCTTGGCCCCTGATAGATTGCACCGACGTGCGAAACGACCTGGGAACCCTCCTGTATGCAATGACTCGTCTCGCTCCACGCTTTCCAATCATTGGTTTGTGGTTCGTTTACTCCGCCATCAATTCTGTTCATCTTTGTCAACACAGCGCCTGCTCTTTCGAAGCTCCAGAAGCGGCTGTCTTAGTCGGTTAAGGCAGCTCAGGGCTAACTGCATAAGAAACATCAAAATCCTCTCCCCCGGACAACCCGGGGGATCTTTGACACGTTCATTATCAGTATTTTCCTCTTTTTCAAATGTGAACGTGGATTGCGCGGGCTCCGGAATTCTTCGATGCCTTCTAGAGGATTTCTGCATTCTCCTTCGTTCCCAATAGTTCACGAACTTTAGGACATTTGGACCATAATGGACATTGGACTTAATCTTACGACTTGATTAGAACAACGGACTTACGGACAATATTCTTTCACGGACGATATATGGACGTACACTCTACGCTCTTCGACTAGCACTTGACTAGCCCATAATTTACATGAACTGTATCTGTAGCTGCCTTTTTATGTATACTCTATCATTTCACAACAGAGTAATTAACTTCCGTTGTTTGCTAGTAGTCTGTTGACGAGCAAAACATTTGACACCTGCCTCGACTCTGCTCGAACCACTGAAGTCAATGCCCATACACTTTCACCTTTAGGACTCCAACGGTAAACACGATTCAACTTGTACTACATGCAATCGCCGGGCGATGCTATTCCTTCCCCTCTCGGCGATTCCCCCATTCTTCACGACCCTCGGCTTGTCGTTGGCTCTCTGGACTCTTTCGACTATACCAGATGGCAAAGCCCAGCAGGCAGCGAATCAAATCTCAGCAACCTGTTCACGAGGTCAACGAGGAGCGTTTCATCCCCTCTTGTTGCCCGCAGGAGGTCTCCATCCCCGCAAAATGATCTTGGATTGCTTCATGATTTACGAAGGCAATCGGACCACCGCTGGACTGTCTTTGCGCAGCTAATGGAAAATGGGGTCCAGCCATTACCAGACGCCTCCACTCAGCAGGCGCCAAAACAATGGTACAAGCCCATGACATCATGTGAGGATCTTGGGCGACCCTCAACTTCTCTTCAAGGGCTACCTGAGAAGTCACGAACACCATTCCACACATCAGGACAACGCGGTGGCAGCCCTGCCATGTCGCCAGGCTCCAATCCCACCTCCTTTGTAAATGCTCAATCTCCTGCTGCTGAACGGTCAGAATCCTTCAAGGAACCACCAATGAGCACTGATGACGTCATCGGGGGGTACGGTTCCAATGACTCTGATACATCGACCACAACCCGCCCGTCCGTGGGAGGTCCAACCCGCTTCCTCAACCATCTTCTGAAGGTTTCCATGGCCCACCGCAACGTTTTGAAATGCTCCATCGCGTACTTGATCGCATCTTTGTTTACATTCTCTCCATACCTATCCGGTTTCATCAGCGACTTAACGTCATATGGTCCTGGAGAGCGTAAACCATCCCCAAGTGGGCATATGGTCGCAACGATGTGAGTCTGGCAACTTGACTGAAGAATATTTCCAACCATTTTTTAAATAGTGCCGTGTATTTTAACCCTGCCAAAACTATGGGCGCGATGGTCGAGGCAGACCTTTTCTGCCTATTGGGCTTACTCTACTCTTCGCTTGTCTGTTTGGTTTCAATGTCTATGTATTGGTGGTTGGAGTTGAAACCTGGTTGGGAGTGGCTTGCAGACATTGTTGCCGTTGCCTGGATTGGATTGAGTATGAGCGGAGTGGCTTGGATGAAGGTGTGGATGGTACGTTGAGAAGCCACTTTATGTAAAGCAATGCCTTCTAACACGTCAATGGCAGAATAACGCATCGTTCAACACTGGTAAGCAGCTTGATTACCTCTGCCTTTCATATCTACTAAATCCCATGTTTCATGCCAAGCTTGCAGCATGACTGCCATCATCATATTTGTCGTGTAAGCAGTGAAAGTCCTATTACGCTGCCTGCCTGACTCCACCGTAGTCTGGTCAAGGAAGGTGGTTTAGAAACACTTATACAGGTTTCTACGATCGTGTTTTTTGGATCTGCCGTCTCAAACCTGGTCTGTTACTTCATCTGGCCTCAATCTGCAACATCAAATCTTCAAACTAATTTGACGACGACACTTGGTTCTTTCTCAACCCTTTTGACGATGCTCACCAACGTTTTCCTTCTGGAAAACGAGAGCGGGATGCAAGCGGGGAGCTTAAGAAATCTGCAACAAGCAGTCAAAGATCATCAAGATAGCTTTACGACACTTAAGAAGGACCTCAGCGAAGCTCAAAGCGAGTGGTTTCGCCGAAAATTGCCTGGTGAAAAGGGTGATCGTGGCAACAAAACAAGAAATGCTGGTCGACAGAGCTATGAGGATGCGGTGGATAGCATGAACCGTTTGGCTCAACACCTCAATGGCCTCCGGAGCAGTACGCGCCTTCAATATGACTTGACGAAAGCGGGAATTACTCGTGATAACAACAAGAAACTCGGCAAAGCCAGTGCTGTACATACCACAGGCCAGATTGTCGAAGAGGACGAGATCACAATGTTGAGCACTGCTGTGGGGATGTTTGGCGATCTTGTTGAAGAACTTGGGCCTCCTTTGAAGGCTTTGTCTGTGAGTAAAGTCTATCTATCACGGAAACACTTCTAAGATACCTTTAGGGAGCCTGCACTTCCACACTCCAATGGCTTAGGGACGCCTTTCTGAAGTCACAATCTGTTACTCAACGGAAACGGGATGTAATCACGCCTCATGAATTCACGGAACTTATAGACGACATCAACCGCGCTTTGGTACTCTTTGAGAGTACCTCAAACCATGCTGTCCTTCGACTGTACAGGAGAAGCGACGCGAATCATACTTCAAGTTCTAATCCCCAAAACACTGTTCACGGGGAAAACAGTTTGTTAACTGGACCCGATCACGAGCACGTTTTCCTGGTTTACTTGTAAGGTCATTCATCACTGCTATTCATTCTTTGTGTCATCACTCTCTACAGCTTCATATTTACCTTGCAAGAGTTTGCCAGGGAATTGGTATCACTCGTGGATGCCATGGAAAGGATATACACTTTTGAGCAGGCTAGACTCGTTCAACGATCTTTCTGGTGGAAGGTGTTTGTTAGAATCGGACAAACACTGCGTAATATTCGACATTGGGGAAAGTCTGGTAAATCCTCTCAAGGGAGGTCTGGTCTGAGAAGGACTCTTTGTACGTGCTGCCAATCGCTCTTTCCAGCCCAAGTGTTAATTCAACAATGCAGCAGTGTACATCATTCCAGAACACAGAGCTGCCCATCCATTCTTTCCCAAAGTTCGGCCCCATGCACCAAATACCATTCAGACTCCCTCAAGGGATAAGCTGTCGTTTTGGAGAAAGATGAAGCGCACCATATGGGAGATTGGTATTCGCTTGACGGAGAGAGATGCAAAATACGCTATCAAAGCGGGAATGGCAACTGCCATTCTATCTGCCCCCGCTTTTTTCGATGCGACTCGTCCCACGTTTGTTAAATACTATGGTGACTGGGCTTTGATTTCAGTGAGAGATATCTATTTTTTTCTTTGTCTCTGATCTACCCTTTGCTTGCAGTATTTTATTGTCATCTCCCCAACTATCGGCGCCGTAGGTGACATTGAAATTACCCTTAATCCGAGCTAATTGACTTCAGACGAACTACCTCAGCCTTCAGCGTGTCCTTGGAACACTGTGCGCTCTAGTAGACCTGTTGAAGTCTCTATCTCATCTTACTCCTAGATTTGGGGCAGCTGTCGCAGCTGCGACGTATAGCTTTTTTCCTGAAGACGCTGTATTTTTAGCCGTGTTTGGCTTCATTTTTTCGTTACCCTGTTTCTATTTTGCTGTGGTCAAACCCCAATATCTTTCGGCCTCAAGATTTGTTCTCCTGACGTATAACCTAACGTGTCTTTACTGGTGTGTATTTCTCTGTTTGACACGCTGACTCATTTCTGAGTAACACCCATCTTCATTTCCAGTTACAATCTTCGTGAAAAAGATGTCTCCGTGCTTGATGTGGCGCTTTACCGTGCACTTGCCGTTACCGTTGGCGTCCTATGGGCCGCATTTATTTCAAGATTTTGGTGGCCCGCAGAGGCTCGGCGCGAGCTCAGTAGGGCGCTTGGAGAGTTGAGTTTTTCATATTTTCAAGCAGCTGCGTTGCTTATAGAAGATGGAAAGGTTCTGTTTAAATATTGGGTGGCTTTATACTCGTTTAGTGGCTTCGAATTCATTTGCCCCCGAGTATCATCATCAGCATGAGTGCAACGAGGATTCAGAAATTTCCCTTCTGCCCGGAAGGGTGCCAACGACACGATTAAACAATTCAATCCAAGAGTTCATGTCCATGTGCGTTTGATGATTTTTTTCTTCCCCGACTGTTCGCTCAGCCTAGATTTTCTTTGCTAGGGAATTGCATTTGCAAATAAAGTTGATTGAATTGCAGACACTCCTAGCTCAGGCACAGCATGAGCCTCGTCTCAAGGGCCCATTTCCTGTGCAACTATATCGTAACGTGTTGACGGGTTTACAAGCGATTCTAGACAATCTGCACAGCATGCGTTGCGTCACGACTCGAGAAGAATGGTGAGCTTTGACTCTATATGAAAATGCCAAGAACTTCTCACCATATAATCAGGTATACGGTAAGTTGGAGCTTTTTGCCTCGATTTGACTTTAGATAACAACGGGCGATTTCTGTTAGAGTGTGAGACAGGATTTCATTGTTCCTGTGAACAAGGAGCGGCACGAAATGGTTGGAAACATAATTCTCAGTTTTTCGACTCTTGCTTCCGCCTTCCGCCTCAAGGCCCCGCTTCCTCCATATCTACCCCCGGTAGAAAAGTCCAGGCAACGTCTGGTAGATTGCCACTCCCTTTACCCGGTTTTTCCATGAGCTGATGGGATAATACCCATAGGTAGACGCTATTCGGAGACTCGACGTCGTCAAGAATCGTGACGTGAAAGGCTCACGCCAGCTTCTCTTTTTTGCTTATGCTCTTGCCATGAAAGGTGTGACCCAAGAACTTGAGTCATTGGGGCGAACCTTGCAAAACGCGTTCGGGGTGATAGGTCAAACATCAGATGAATTCGAGGCTTTATTCATGGTCTCGGAGGAGAGACAGGGGATTATCAACTACGTCGCTTGATATGTTGGCCTGTGCTTTTACTTTATATTTTAGTCTTTCTTTTATGGCACGTTTGTAATAAGTAACTACTTTAAGGGTGCGAATGCGAACTAGAAGAAAGTTATCTCCACGTGACCTATGAGGGAGAGCTCAAGTTGAAGACGTGATGAGGTGACAACTTGGACGAACTTAGCATTTCTTCCCACTTGTTTGCAGACATGGAGATGAACGAGGATAGGGAGGTCAAAGGTTAATCCATTATTTCATTCCCTGCGGCTGCTTCTCACTTATCATGAAGAACTCGTCCGGAGAGCGGCAAGCAATCCGGACAAGAGCGGTATTCAGGTGAGCTTTAGACATTCCACTTTGCTCCGGGTAATAATGAGATATCATTACCAGAGACGAGAAGCATTAAAGAAGCTGATTGTCTCCAGCCATTCAGGCTCCCCGGCTCTCAAAATCCTGGCTGCGGGGAACATTCCTTCCTTATTCAACGATTTCCCTGAGCTGGAAGAAGAGGCAATCAATGCAATTTACGATTTGTGTGAAGACCAATCCCCTCAGGTGGCATATATCCTTCATATATCAAAGTTACTAACAACATTCCAGGTTCGGATCAAAGGTTATGCAGCAATCTCTCGTATTTCAGACGCCCAGAACAAGTGGATCAAGCGAAATGCGGATGTCCTCCTACAACTCTTACAAAGTGGTCAGTTCCATTCTCCGTCGTGGTGATTCTATCACTCAACACAGTTCACTCTGCTGGACAAATAGACGAACCCGATGAGGTGCTTGTGGTCAAGAAAGCATTAACGGAGCACCTGGACATGGACCCCAAGGTCACCCTCGGCGTCCTTTGTGATCAAATCGTTCCGCCCGACGAAGGCGTGGATGAAGAAGAAAAGCAAATCCGTGATCGTCTTAGGGAGCTGGTTTTGTCTTTTCTTTCCGGAGAGGCCAAACGAACCGTGATACGACATGCAGTTGCGGGGAGTCCTTCCGAGGAACTTCTGTTGAGTAGCCTTCTAACAGTAAGTGGCATGGATGCTTTCCAACGATGGAGTTTTTTGATACGTCCAAGGCGATACCTAAATTGAATTTCAACACCGTCAATGTCATCGTAAAAGACTTACTTTTGTCACTGCCCTCTTATCACAAGTACTCGCCTCGTGGGCAGGTACTTCTGGGTATGTTGCTTGAGAAGATAAAGCCCTGTCTTGACCACGATCCACACTCGAGAAAGCCGGCGGAACTAACCACAGCCCGTCCATACCTTCAGCTTGCAGGCTTCATAGTGCTGGAAAGCAAGACGGCCTTTTCATGCGACCTCTTACAATATTATTGTAATTCCTTGATTGGCAAAATCTTTTTACAGAAGCTAGAAGTGGACGATCGGCTTTGGGTTATCCACAATCTAGCTGATGTTCTTGCGTTCTGCAAGGAAAACCCCGAAAACGACGAACGTTTTATGCTTTTAAAAAGTCGGATAGTAGAAGCGTGTCCGTTCTTACTCGAGGTCTGCGTTCTTTTTTCATATCTCGCCCTCGGTCCTTACCTCCTATTCATGATAGACGCTACTATTTACAAATCTCTCACAGACAAGGTCAGCCAATGCTTGTCAATGGCTACTCGACACGTGTATTGCTGTGAGTAGATAACTATGCGAGGTTCCCCTACGATATTGATTCACACATACAGCGTAAACAATCTTCAACATGGATCGTACCGCCGAATCTGGTCCGCGTGCTGGAGAAGCTGGACACAGAAATTAATGTATCATTCTCCGAAGATCTGAAGCAAAAAATTCAAGAGCGTATAAGGGTTCGCAATGGACTACTCTTTTTTCTGTCCTGTTTTCATGCAACCATCTTCTCTTTTATTTTGAGCAGGCTCTGGCGCCTGCGAAACTCCCGGTTGTACCCTCAAACGAACTACTTGTTGCGACCTTTCCTCCCAGTGACACAAACGCCACGAACAGCGCATTCACATATCATATCCATGGAAATAATGGCCATCCTCAGATGAATAGATCCCTGCTAAACCAACGTCAACAAGCCACTAATCCTCTATCAAGTCATCCATCATACCATCCCGCGGACTCCGCATCGAGACGTGCATTCGACGAAAGCCAAAGGGCTCCAAAGCGACGCAAGGGGAGTGACCGTGTGGCGGGCCTTCCCGAACCCTCACTTCTCAGTCGCCTGCATTCTTCCTCTCCTCAATTAGTCCAAACTTTTCATGCATCACTTGATGACGACGGCCCCCCAGGAGGTGAATGGTCAATCAAGGGTGCTGCACGAGCGACTGGTGCAAGATTTCCTCCTCGACTTTCAGCGGAGACGCCATCCCAATCCTTGTTGGATAGATTGCAGGATGTCAGCTCAAGGACCGTTACGGAAGATAGGTTTATTCCTAGTGACCCAGGGAAACGAAAACGAGGGACTTTCTAGCTCCTTCTTTCCCATTTCATATGTGTGCAAGGGTTGTTTACGTAATCAAAATTTTCCGTCGTCAAAGATGCGGGTGATCGCACTTGCTTCAGTCTACTTCTCGCGACTAAAAGTACCCTCATGGCAACAACCGACTGCACCTCTTGGAATTGCAAAAACTTCACTCAGATTTGTATTGTCCGTTCTCACGACGGTGTCTTCACCCGCCAGTGGACTAGGGTCTGCTCGCGATGTGCCGTTCATCATTGTTTAAAAAAGATTTAGGGCGAAGCTTGGCACTCTCACTGCAGGCACGAACTTATTGGTCCCTTAGGCCTTAGGTTTCAAAACCTGGTTGGAATCAAGAGTGCCGCAGCACGGTTCTTTCCCTCCCTTCTGTCATATCGATATGCTTCGTCTTTCTCTTATTTTGCTCCTCGCATCGAGTTGTAATGTTGCCACTGCGGTATTTAGGGCTTTTCTTAAGGTGTCATTCCCAAAGTCATTTACGCTTCATACAGGCTGAGACTACGAGCGATCAACAATGCGGTACTGTCCGTACTGGAAACACCTGACTTCTCATCGTTTATGACCGATGCACTTTTCATTCAGACGATGTGCATTACTGCAAATGCCAACAGCACCACTGTTGAATGTCAATAGGAGGCGTTCAACCCTATGGACAAACAGCTGCCTACTTAACACACCTCACAGATATTTTAACAAGCCGAGGGAAAAGGACCCTTGGTTGGATGGGAATGTCAGTTCATAGTCCTTTCTGCGATTTTGTTTTTAGAACGTTTCGCAGGGGCTTCGGTAGCCAAATGGCTAATACTCCCATGGTCATTATGTGGTCTAACAGCGATGGGACTATAACTCTCTCTCAGCGCCAAGCTCAGCGAGAGGTCATGCCAACCGTGGTCGAAAATCCCCCTCGTGTAGCTACTTTAAACGATTCTCTCAGCATTGTGAGTGGTCAAGTCGGTTTATCCTACATTCTCATTGTCGATAAATAGACCTCAGGATCCACACCACAACTTGCTTACACCATCCCCGTATGTAATGTACTTACGCCAATTCAGAACCAACTCATTTTTCGTCCTGAAGGCTAACAGCGATCAGAAGCAGAGCGTTATTTACGCTTTTGGCACTCAAAACCCAGGTTCATCGGCGAAAGACGCAACACTGGCGGAGCATGTTGATTATGGCGTACTTCTGTTAGACTTAACCAAGTCGTCGTCGACGTCAAATGGAAGTACAGGGGGGACCTCATCCTCCGGAGGAGGCGCTTCTGGAGTAGACAGTACCCCATTGTTGTCGTATCAGCGTATGATTGTTGCTCATGCAACCTTCTGCACTGTCGGTTTCCTGTTGTTTTTGCCAGCTGGGGCTCTTTTGGCGAGATATTCAAGAACATTCACAAGCATGTGGTTTAAAGGACATTGGATTGCACAATTCGCGCTGGGCAAGTGTATCCCTCCCATTTATCTGCTGCGTAGGATCCAACTGTGTTTTTACAGCGGGTCCATCTATTTTCATTGGAGTCGCTCTGGGCATTCAGTCTGTTACAGAAGCAGGTGCCACGCATCTGAACGATAGTCACAAAGTATATGTTCATCCCCCCTCTCAGCGACCAATATCTTATTTCGTCGAATCAGAAATACGGTCTTGCGATCTTTGTTCTTTACCTTCTCCAATGCGGAGTGGGTGCAATCATTCATTGGGTCAAGGCTAGCGATCGAACCCGCAGACCTCTCCAGAATTATTTTCACGCAATCTTTGGGCTGCTCATCATCGCCCTTGCGTATTATCAAGTTCACTCAGGGTATAAAGTTGAATGGCCCAAGGTAACAGGACGTGGTGAACTCTCCAAAGGTGT
The DNA here is from genome assembly GCF_000143565.1 of Laccaria bicolor S238N-H82. Classification (NCBI taxonomy): domain Eukaryota; kingdom Fungi; phylum Basidiomycota; class Agaricomycetes; order Agaricales; family Hydnangiaceae; genus Laccaria; species Laccaria bicolor. Next base: position 583,921 of record NW_001889876.1, read on the forward strand.
CAACGTCTTCTTCTTCGTCTGGTTAGCGGTGAGTCATTTGCGCACTCATTTGCGTGCCTTTTGACAACTCTGTTCTCTAGGTGCTGCCTGTAGCATATCTTGTTGGATTGAGTTTCTTGCCAAAACAATTAAGGCAAGAGAGAACGTCGGTCCTCTCACGCCGTGGTGACGGTGACCTCAAACTAGATCAAATGGGGTACAAAGATCGCCAGTGAGGAAGAATTAATTGGCATTAATTTGTAAATTGCTACACTAATATTGTAAATGGTAACAATGACATGTTTGGAACGACGCGCTGTCATGTGACCGTTCCGCTACCCCTATGAACATCAGAACAAGCATCGTTGTGTCGTTGTGAAACCACCAAACGAACGGGGTTGACAACGATAGCTTCTGAGCGTGATACTCTTTGTTACCGACTGAATGAAATCGCTGAATGCTACTGAATACCGTATACCAATAAGTAATCTCGACGCCACTGAGAATTTAGAAACGGCCATTTAAGTTACAACTCGTTGAGGACTCGTGTCATGAGCCACATTTCGTAAATATAACACTGTGCTGTGTCTCCTCGTGCTTGTTGTGGCCTTGATCCTTGCGGTGGCCGCTTGGCCTTGGTGGCCCTTTGTACGATTTGTGTTGCCAATTGAGCGCCCATTGTTCGGCAAAGTCAAAGCGTGCAGGGTCGCCACCGTCGGGCTTTGAAACGCGTACATACAAAAGCTCTCTCTCCCCAGCTCTCCCCCTCTGGCAAAACTCATCTACCCACCGGCCTACTTCACCATGGACGACTACACTAACCCATCCGCAGAGTACGAAGGGGACGAAGGGGAAGAAGAAGAAAACGCGTACGACTCTGAGGACGCTGAAGACCAAACCCAAACTCAATCGACGCAGCAAGCTTCTCAGCCGATTGCTACTGCTGCCGATTCGCACTTGTGGGGCTATCTTCAACCATGCAGCTCTTCTCTTACTCGGATCGACTTTTGGAAAATTCATCCTCGATACTCGATTGGGAGGAACACGGAAGTGAACCAGGTCGTTCTGCCTGGGTTCAAAGTTAGTGAGTATATATACAATAACACTCGACCACGACACAATGTTCATCTCACTCATCAAGGTAACCAACACTGTGTGATCAAATGGGATGGCGAAGGGAACAGCAACGTTGTTGTTCACGATCTTTCCAGTAATGGTACATTCGTGAGTCTTTACTGATAATTGTGGGGACTTCTCACTCGAATTGTTGAACAGATAAACAATACCAAGATTGGGAAGGGCCAGTCTAGGATTCTTCGGGAAGGCAATGAGATCGCCTTTGGAACTTCCGTCCCACAACCTCATAACAATGGTCTCGAAGATTATCGTAAGCTTATCGACCTCGACATGTAAGCCGCAAACTTATGTGGTATCTAAACAGGTTTTGTCTATCGTCACACAGCCAATGGCCCACCTACAGAGGGCCTCTATGCCTACTACGACCTCAGCAATGAGTTGGGCAAAGGATCCTTCGCAACTGTCATGAAGGCGATGTCACGGACAACTGGCGAATGGTTTGCTGTGAAAATGATCCACGGAAACAGGAATGACCATCACGTCACGAGGAGCACCTCTTTTACCAGAGAGATCACCGTTATGGAGCAACTCAAGCATCCTAATATCTGCGAACTCAAAGAGGTTTTTTACCAGGAGAACAACGACATAAGTGAGCTCTCCGAACAACAAGATGACCCACTCGCTGATCTTGATCTCCGCCTTAGATTTAGTACTGGAACTTGTTGAAGGTGGGGATTTGCTTGAATACATCCTCAAGCACAACGGTGTGCGTGAGTGCCTTCCCCGTTTCGTGCGTTGTTCACCTGCTAAACATTTTAAATATAGCCGAAGTGGATTCGAAACATATAGCATATCAGCTTTGCGATGCACTCGCGGTAAGGGGTTGCTCCTTTTATGTCACTAGCTGCTTACATTCTGTCCTCTTTCGTGCTTCAGTATATACACTCCAAGGGCATCACCCATCGCGATTTAAAGCCTGAGGTTATTCCTTTTTCATTTTCTCTCCTATCATTTGGTCTGAATGTTATTAGAACGTACTTCTCACAAAGGACAGGCCTCCCAGAGTCAAAGTAGCCGATTTTGGATTGGCTAAAATTGTTGACAGCGTTACCATGTTACGGGTACGCCTCATATCTCTACTTTAAACTGCTTCTTGATATATTCCTTCAAAGACGATGTGTGGAACACCAAGTTATCTAGCGCCAGAGGTTGTAAAACAAGAGAATCATCAAGGATATGATAACCTCGTGGATAGCTGGAGTGTGGGCGTTATCATTTTCTCTATGTAAACATCCCGCCCCTGTTCACGTAACGCCCCTCGCTAACCTCCGTGACATCTAGGTTAACCAACGCAGGCCCATTCATTGAAGATGAAAATCAACGTGACATTCGAGCTCGAATTGCCGGGCGCCACATTGACTGGAGTATTCTAGAGAATGTTAACCCAAGCCCAGAAGGTTTGCTATTTTTTTTCACTTCGTCATTGTCAGCTCAACTCTTTTCTGTCAGCGCTAAGCTTTCTTCATGCATTAATGCAAGAAGACCCACGTCGCCGAATGTCTTTGAAGGATGCTCTTGAGCACCCTTGGCTGCAAAGCTATACGCCTGTTTATACTATGGACGATATATCTCACACATCGTCATCTGTCACTGGTCAACAATATGGGGAGGCTGGTGTAACCAATGACTTCATTGGGCTGCAGATCCAGCCATCTGTGCCCAAAGCAAAATCACGAGTCCTTCAACGTCGCAGTCAAGTTCTCTCCCAAGCGGCAGAAGACGACAAGATTACACTCTCCGAACCGTCATCCGAAATGATCGCGCATGCGGTCGCTCAGGAGAGGTCTGCAGCCGGCCCCATGACTAGAGGTGGACAAAAGCGCCTCCGCGGACAGTTAACCCCTCTCCTTGAGGAGAGTGCGGGTGGTTACTTGCCATCAGGTGCTCCTGGAGCTTCTTCCAAGAGGGGAACCAAACGGCCCCGTCGGTCAAATGTTTGATTTATTCTTCCTACACATTTATCCCAACATCCTCGTGTTATTACAATATCCCCATTATGTATCTCTTGGTTTTGATCCCCTGTACGAAAATTCAATAATACTCTACATGTCTCAAAGTTTCATGCATCGAAATATACCTTTCACCCAAACATCCCACAAGTAACTCTGGAGGATGTAGATCCGGGTTTCTGGAAGCTATACTGACTGCCACATCTTTGAAAAATGGCAAGATGGCCACACTGTTGTTATATGTACGTGTATGGTAGTGGAGTGTGAATGTTCATAGTATATACAATAATATCTGAAAATTAAAAAAATTCTTGACATAAAATAGTGCAAAGCGGGCAAGAACGATGAGTAACAATTTGTGTGTTTGACAGCGAAGCGTCGAAAGCAGAGAAAGCAAGAACGGTACATAGCAGCATGATGGGCAATACTAAGATTTGCTTCTTGTGAGCGTGACCTTCGGGCCATCGGTGTTGATGTTGACTTTGTTGACTTTCTTCTTCCTCATGCCGCGCCGACTTTCCAATGGGTACTCACATCTCAGAGATCGACGTTGGCACTGACTGGAGGGCTGTGAATGACTGATTACGATGATCGTGGAAGGTTTGGGACTTACTTGCAAGTCTTGTCCTTGCTTCCTGGGATGGGAGGTCCACATGCAATTTTACGACCTCTGCAGAAGAGGCATGCAAGCGGGGGTTTCTTTTCCGCTGGACGTTTGATTGGAAGAGGGGTCAATGGCATCAAGGGTCGCGGCGACACAGAACGATGAGCCCGCCACACTGAAGTGTGATGTGACGACGGGGCGTGAGTCTGATAGTCGCTTTGATGACGTGCATGACCATGAACGCGTGGAGGATGGTCGCGAGATCTGACTCTGACCGTTGGTTCCTGCACCGTGTGATGCCTTGGAGTTGGCGTCGTTAAAGCAGGCGGATTTGGCCAGGTAGGGTCAGCCATCGTACGATATTGGGGAGTAGGGTCAAAAGGAGGGGGTACTTCCGTTCTCGTTGAAATCGTCTGTCGGAATGCAGGTGCAGGAGCGGACACGATAGGGTCCACCACATGTGACTGGGATTTGCAACAGGGATAAGAGCAATGCTGCGGGCTGGGAAGTTGATTAACCTGCGGATAAGTGTTTAGGTCGGGTCGACTTTCCAAAGGTGGGGCATAAATTTGGTAGAGTTGGTTAGGCCGGTTAGATTGATTCGAGTCAAAGTTCTGGGAAGGGGTTGTCGGGTGGATGGCCATAGGCTGGATGCTTGCATAGTCATAGTAAAGACCTGGGTACTCAACTTGCATAGACTCGCGATGCGGGGAAGGTTGTAACGAAGAAGGGGCTTCGTAACAAATGCCCTCTCCAAAGCCATAATTCACCGCTGGGTCATGGCCATGGTTCAGCTGGGCCTCAATTTGAGCCTGCCTGGCCGCCCTTGCCTGAGGAAAAGTAGCATAGAACTCTTCGTCGGTTTCGCGCAAAGTCTGAGCGAACAAGGAAAGAGGTTCAGCTGGTTCCGATTGCTGTTGTGATGGGATGAGATGAGGGCAAGTAGAGAAGAAAAGGGTACATAGATACCTGGACGGAAGAGTAAGGATAATGGTCAGATGGGATCGCCATGTGGGCAAAGTTTATGAACAGGTGAAAGAGTACTTTTGAGAGTACTAAGAGTACTTTTAAAGGGTAATTCCTTCACTCGATTCACTTTGATGCCAACACGATTCAAGACCCTGACTACCCAGTTAAATCCTATGTACCAACGACTACGCTACCCACACTGGTTCATCCTTCTCCTCAGATGTAGTATATCCCTCTCCCTCACTGCTCAGTGCCGCCCATGCGCCATTGATAACCTCATTCCCCAGTGTTGGGATTTTGGCACCTCTTTGTCGGAGAAACCCGACTACCTCCTTAGAGTACCTCCATCCCTTCTCACTGCTCTCGCCATCGGTTACCTGGCCAAATAATCTCGCCAGATGCAGACTCGAGTTAACCCTTTTGTCACCGCCCTCCCGTTCCAGCTGATCAAAAAAGCTAGCGAGTGCATTTACGGCTTCCACACGCGCCTTCAAAACATGCCGAACAAGGCGACGTGACGGAGGCCGACGCGCAGAGCGATTTCCTGTTCCAGAACCTATTGGTCTGTTTGCATCAGAGCGTGCCGCAGTCGCTTCCCCTTCCACAGGTGTCTTTGGCCGGTCTATCCAAGGATTTTCCGGCGGCGTTTTCGGCGTGGTATACTGAGATAGGGCTGCCATAGAGAGGTCCCACCGTTTCGGTGTCCAAACCCCAACAAGGATTCGCCAGGTGGCAATCAATCGTTTCGCCCTGGGTCAGACCATGAAATTCAACTCAAACCAAGAACTCGAATTTACTAACCGCTCATAATTACCTGATTCTCAATTAGAATCATCATCTTTCCATAAAAATAGATAAATAAACTCACTATCAATCATCTTGATATGATATACCGCAAAAAGATAAACCAAAAAGGCCGAAAACAATGCTCCCGCGGGGGTATACCAAAACAGAGCCCAAAGGAAAAAGAACGACCCAGAGTAGATGAGCAATAACGAGATCAGGCCAAATGCCACCTTGTTCTGTGCTTGAGTTTCTTCCTCATCTTCCACCAACTTGGCGCCAAAACGGCCCATTGCATACACGGGGAGGTGGACAATTAAAGGAACGAAGAAAAAGGGTAATTGAACAAGAGCGGAAAGAGAATCACGAATAAGGATGAGAAGTGTGAAAAGCCGGCCTGGAATAGTTGTTGGTGTGTTTGGGTTTAATGATTCCGACAGTGGTAAAGATGAGAGCACAGAGTTAGTGAGATGGGATGACTGCAGAAGAGAATAATATCCCAATAAATGGCGTTTCACCGACTTGAAGTTAGCAGTCAGGTCTGGAGTAGAGAATAGATCGACGAGGCTATAGGTGAAAACATGTCAGACCACGAGGATGATATACGACAGAAAAAACGGTATTTACGTCTGAGAAATAATAACAAATTCATCCAGCTTGATTGACTTGCCCCCTTCCCACAGTAGATCTCGAGCCATTCTGGCAGTGTATAGGGTATCCCTGACCAAAGATGAGGTCAAGCTCTGGATACCGCTTAGTTAACGTACCAATCCGGAGCATTGATACTTGTCTCTACCAATTCACTTTCGATGGCGCGCGTCAGTCGTTTAACAGCGGCACGGGCTGCATTCTCTTCCGTGGAGAAAAACTGTTCTTCGTAATCCTTGACGGAAATTGGGCGACCGAACCTACGACAATGTCAGCCCAATTGTTGAGACTTTATTTTGCCAACATGTCATACTCCATGATGACCTGTAGATCAAAAAGGTCAGTTCTCCTATGATCGATCCATAGGAAGTAAGTACCCACTCCGCTCCTATACTTGGATTTATTGGTGTACACAATTGAAGTGGGAATGATCGTCACGGTTCGCGTGTCAACATCTGGGTGCTCCCTTAACCATTTAGAAAATTCCAATGCTGCCCACGCCGCCCCGTCTTTAACTTGCATAATTCTTGGCTCGGTGTAGCTCGTTCCTTCCGGAAATAAAGCAACAGCTTCACCCTTAGAAAGGGCGTCAAAGGTCCCTTTGAAGAGAGCTTGGCGGTCTTTCGATTTGCGATCGACTGGGATGTTGCCAGAGGAGAAAAGAATGTATCGCATGATTGGGTTGTTAAACAAACTCGCTGACGGAATGTTTAACCAAACGTCACAGTACATGCCAGAAGATCTCACCTTTGCTCCAATAATTGAGGATGCGGCGATGGGGAAATCCCACAGCTGTAGGAAATAATTAATCATTGGGACGGAGAAGAAAGGTGGGGGAGAGTGCCCACAAAGAACGACGGGGTCAAGCATCATATTGTGGTGAGTCGCAGTTCTGAGGGCATAAAATTAATTGATAAGTAACTAGTGAACAGAAGGGCATACGCACACAATAATTGGTCCATCCTTTGGCACATTCTCTCCACCTATTACTCGCAGCTCTGTGAAGAATGACGAGACGGCAAGACCTGAGATGAAGCGTATAACGCGGTGTAAGACCTTCGGATCTGATGAAGAAGCCATGGGAAGCTGTTTGACAGCTATGTGCGCCGGGGACGTTGGACGTCGCTTGCCACAACCGAGAAGCTGGAATAGTGTTGTGGTGTGTGCCAGTCAAGTGCCAGTGCAAGGAGTTCGCCGCCACGTCATGTGTTTCGATCATTGAGACTATGTAACATATTATGTAGCCGGGAGTAAAAAAGCGATCCATACACCTATTATATACAACGAAGTGCACTACAATCCCCTAGCCACCACACACAGGGGGAATCCTGCTAACCTGGCGCTGATGAACGTTCCAAGAAGAATCCGTCACAGATTGGATTGCGACAGTCAGTCGATTTCCTCAACAAAAATTAGTAGAAATAATTTAATCTTCTCCCCGAACCTCAGCCCTCTCTCTCTGATGAGAGGCGACCATAAACTGCTGACCAGCTCCCGGCGTCAGTGGTTCCACCTCTTCATTGATCGTCTGTTCTTTTGGTCGCCCTTTCCAGTTGCCCTTGGTTAACCGTTCATCCAGTGTGGAAACACCACTCAAGGCACGCTCCAAGGCTGGCAACTTGTAAGCAACGTTGGCACAAAAACATCCCCTATCTCACCTTTCTCTCCACGCTTTTTCAATCGTAATGACATGGCGGCCTGAAGCGAATCAATGTACGAGTCGTATTTGACTATTTCAGTAAGCAGATACTGCGATTTTCTCTCCCAGTTACTTTGCGCTTTCATGGAATTAGCAGTCCTGGGTTGATACTAAAGACGATTTAGATTTGACGACAAAGAATGTAAAACGAGTACGGACCAGAGCAGCCATGGGCTCCCGTAGTTCATTATGGAGTTCCAGGTCCTTTTTCATTGATGATACGTGTTTTTTGAGCGCCTCAAGCTGTGCTTCTTCGTCGTGGATACTTGACACGGTTGGAGGTAAAGGAGCTTTCCAATCGTTTACGAAGGTTTTATCCGCCCAGGGTGAATGTGCTGTGCGGACCGTCGCCGCACCCTCTCGCCAACCGAATTTGCTACGCGCGCTCCTCCCGCTCTTGACACTTATCCCATCAGTGTCGGCATCTGTAGATTTATTGACTCTCGACCGAGCCAAGTCGTGTGTGTATGGGTCCGCGAGCCTGTTCCATCCATATTCCATGTTGGAAACGCCGCCAGCTAGAGGCTCTTTGCTTGTTCGCGCAGCCCAGTAGTTGCATGTCGACACCCACTCGTTCACGAGTTCCTCCGTTCCTGCCTGAAAGAAATACACGCCACCATTGGCGAGCGTCAGTACCATACAGTATGGACGTTGTCTATTATATCCTGGCGGCGGCAAGGAATGGGCTAGTGAGTGTGCTAGTTGGACAGTTCCGACAGGGTGGGCATTGGCCTAGAAAAATGAGTATGTAGTTCCACATGTAGCAAAAAAGACCAACCAGCCAGTTTCCGCCTCCAAATGTGCCGGACGAACCTGAGGTGGTATCACCAAAGGTGAACATGTTGAGTTCTCCTTTCTGAATAACAACAAAAACATCCAGCCAAGCTTTATCTTTAGCTCTTTTCCCCGAAGATTCCCAGTATTGCTTGCGGCATAGCATACCCTCTTTCGCCCATGGAGCGCCCAGCAGAGCTAGTTCTTCGTCGGAGATGCTGATGGTCGTTGACGAAGACTCCTCGCTGTGGGCGCTGCGGTCATCGTCTTCTTGTGCTTCACGGATGATGGTGTGGGATAAGTTGGAAGCAAAACCTAAGGTGGGGTTTAGAAATGATGAACTCGAGCCATACATTCCCTGCAGCTAAAAATTAGCAATGTCGATGGCGAGAGCAATGTGATATCACCTCGTGTGTAGATGTCGCGAAACTGGGAGATGGACTGACACGGCCGTCAATACTGCTATTACTACTATAGGGGCTGATCCCATTTTGAGCGCTAAGGATTGATTGCAAACCACGGATGCTGCCTCGCTTGAGAGTTGCCAATCTGTCTGGCTGTCCACGAAAACTACGATTTCGCATCATTCCAGACCCGCCAGGGCTTAGAGAAGATACAGAAGACCGAGTCAAGGTGGTGTTCATAGGTTGCAAAATTTGCTGGCTCTTAATGGCGTTATACATTTCCTACTCATAAAAAGATTAGGGGGATCAACGCTGAGGGCAAGGATCTCGGCTGACTTTGAGAAGGTTTTCCATGTCATTCTCCCATGCACGACCATAGACGTGGGTAAATTGATTTGACGATCCATAGTCGTGACTGTTTGAGACCTGAACAGATGGAGTACTACCATTGGGAAGATGGGCTCCTAAGGGTAATCCCTGACCTCCGCCAGGCGAAGTGGGCGTGGACATTATCACCTCGCGAGAGACGCTGTTCCAACTAGTAATGCTATCACTTCTCTTTTTGCGAAATCCCTTTTCAGTTTCTTCGGAGCCCACTCCACGAATGCTACTGCAATCATCATAAGTAAGATCGGATGTCGACAAGCGTGCAATTGAAACAGGTTGCAGTTGCGTTTGGATGGCTGTGAGCGTATTTTTGATAAATTGATTGCGAGACATTCGGGTTGAAAGATCAGCAACATGGAGGTCGGTGTTGAGAAGCAAAAGGGAGTATGAAACTGCATGGACAATATCTAATCGTAAATTCAGCATAGCTGGAATAGATAGTCCTAGCCCGATATCACTTACTTGAGCTGCCATAAAGACCACCAGGATTACAATCCCAGTAGCGGCGGCTAAATTGCTCTAAAATTCGATCTACTTGTTGTGTTTCCCCTTTCAAATAAAGTTTCGCACAGAAGCGGCTGACGGTATAGGGTAAGTGGCATTATAAAAACGGCAGCGGTTCGAGAGACTGACCGAAATGCAAGATCAAGTCTGAGTCCTTGAAAGTCAAAGAAGTCGACGTAATGTCGCAAGGCCAATTTATTGATACGACCGCTAAAGTATATCAGCATTCGTCCTGGAATCATATCGTGCAGAACATACTGCCCGCCGAGCCACTCTGCAATCTTCTCCTTTGCCAGAAAGTCTTCATCTTCATTCCAACAGCGAGTAGCGAGCTCTTTCCCTCTCGTATCCATGTCAGTCGAATCGTCTCCTCCGGGCGATAGAGCAGACGAGGAAAAGCGAGTCAGTGTTACTTCCTTTCCAGTTAAATCTTGCTGTGAACTCCTCCGGGGAGTAGATACTGAGCATTTTTGCTGTCAAGCTAGGACCTCACAAACGAGGAGTCCATATACTCACAAAACTGAGGATCTGCGACAGGAACAAGAGAAGGCTCTGAACTTGAAGCGGTTGACCGGTGAAGCACCCGTAGCTTGCTCGTATCCCTTGCCCCTAAACCGGCGGATGGGCTTCTCACAGCAGGACTCGAGTTTGCAATTCGTGGGCTACCTATTCCATTTGATCCAGGTCGAGTCTGTAAGGACGAAGTTCGTGGAGGTATGATTGCGGGTTGGAGGGCACCAGTCTCTTCGGGTTCTTCTGTTTCCGATTTGTCGAGAAGTAACGGGGAGGTAGGAATATTGACTTCCCGGCGTAAGCTGCCAGCCTTAGACCGCAATGTAGACTGGCGCTGGGGCGTCGATGGATCGCGTAGATCGAGGGAAGAACCAGAAACTGGATCAAGTTGTGAAAGTTCGCCTTTGAAGTCATCCAGGATGCCATGCAATGTACTATCGTCCCATCGTCCAGGATCATCCTTTTTCTTGGGCTCTGGCGTCCGAGGGTAACTTGGTGTCGATGGTGAGACCAGATGAAGGTCCGCATTACCAACACTCATACTTCTTCGCTTGATGGTATGAGTATCTTCGACTGGTTTTAATGGTGTCAAAGGCAGCGGGGCCTTTTTGTCAACAAATACAATTGATTTCTCATCCAAATCTTCCCTCTCTCGGATTCCTGGGCTTTGAGGAAGAGGCTTTTCACTGGCATCGACAAGCTGTCGATTTGAAGTGCTGAAAACATCGGCTATGGGTGATGTTGTTGGCGAACGATGTTCTGCCGGTATAGGTGGTACGGGAGGGGTGAACGCATTCATTAACGCTGGCGGGGTATACGTGGAGGAAGAGGGCAGGGAATACATCGCTGCATCGGTTTTCTAAATAGGCATCACTGTTGGTAACTCAACCCTCAGACGATCAATGAACGTACGGATCGTTCTCGAACACTGTTCTGGCCTAGCATTTTCCCTAGAAACGCGCTGGTCTTTGCTCTCACTGACGTTTTGGGAGCCTTGATCAAGTAAGACGTTGTATGGTGATGCGATTCGTGTAAGCGCCTACCTTGCTATTTCCGTTTTCCCTCGGCTGACGAGAACTCGGGAGTACCCATTCAGCGTCCCCCCTGATTTTGTCTTTTGAGGGCGAAGAGTTGGCTGAATAAGAGGGGGAAAATTTATCAGTAGCACGGTCATATGCAGAGGGCAATGGTGGAGGTGGTGATTCGCGTCTCTTTTCCTTCTTGTAGTTGACCCCAACGACGCCACCGCGTTCTTTTGCCTTACGCAAAAGCGTAGCGAGGTCAGGACTGCTTGATGTACCAGGAGATCTGTACATTGAACGACGATTCATATGTCGCTCGCCATCGTCGGCATCATAGAACAAATCTTGAGAAGACGAGGCTGGAGAGGAGCCAGCTTGTTTGGAAGCAGAGGGACCTGCTGCAGGTGAAGGAGTCGGCGGAACGACGTTGGGGGTTGAGGGTTGTGGTCGTGGTGTCGAACGCGACATTGGAGAGGTGGTCATAGAACTATAGCTTCTGTTCGCTGGAGACGGACTTATATCTACCCCTAGTGAATTGACGTCCACCCCTTCTCTCAAGACCACTGTGCCCTCTGCTCGCAAAGCCTGTTCAAAGTCGAGGTCCGTTCGAGAAACCCTACGGTGTATTTGCCTGTTTCCAGAAAGATCTTCGGATGCGATTGGTTGCAAGCCTGCGGGGTATGCGGTATGAAGGCCCTGAGGGCGCGACGGAGCAGCATGCTGACGGAAAATAGAAGCCAGGATGGGCGTGTGCAAGAGGGGGAAATATTGGCCACGGCGCTACCAGTGGTGTAGGAGGAACTGGAGCTGCCTGCTTGGCAGGGGCTAAGTATGTACCTGCATTGAGCGCCTCACAAATGATCATATAATCTACATCTACAGATTGGAAATACATCTTCCAAGTCGAACAAAAATAAGTAGTAAAGGGGAGATATTCAAGATGGTGGGTTATCACCTAAAATGCAGAAGAGATAAATAAGGTTGTCATATAAATTGCTCCAACTCTCTGGTATTAACTGTCTGCTTCAGAAAGTTGTGCCCCAAAAGTCCGTCGTTGTCGCTTCATGGCAAGGGTTACAATGGTGCCAGGTGGCTGTCCACCGCGCCCTGCGGATGATCCACCTCTGCCTAACCCGCCGACTATTGAATTCGATTGAGAACGAGGTCGTGTCGTGGATGACGCAATCTTGGGTAGAGCAGAAACTCCCTTCCGGGAGCTGCTGCTTGGAGTCCCCGAAGCACGATTGCTACGTGCGAGTTTCAGACTCCATCGGCAAGAAAACAACAACAGAACTCACCGCTTCTTGATCACATCCGTTTTTAACGAAAGAGGGCGCACAACGCCATGTAATTTCTACGACGCACTGTAAACTTTTTCATCCGAAACAGCAAAACGTTGGGCACTCACAAAAAACAAACCGCATGCATTACCTGAGGAGAAAAAGAAACAATCGTCAATTGAATGTCAATGTAGGTAAGTGCGCAAGATCTCACAGAGTGGTTGTCCCTCCGGGTCACGTCTCCAGAGGGGAGTGTTCGTCGTATGGCAATTGGTGCAAAGGGTTGGGGTCTGATCCGCTTCTTCAGGTTTACCACCTTGTGGCTCCGTGCCGCCGAGTTCGGGGGTACTTGGTGACGACTTTTGTTCTCCCAGCGTAGGTGAAGGCATCGACTTTTTCCGTTGCACATCTTGTGCCCCTTGCTGAAGCGAAATATACCTCCGTTGTATTGGTCGTGAAGCATGCTGTCCGTTGGAAGGGCCCTCCGTTGATGGCGGTGTGGATGCCGATGATGTATTGTATGATTCGGGAGATGCATTTGAGCTTGACCCCACCCCGTTACCCAAACCATCACTCGAGGGACTCGCGTGGAATGCAGCGTACCCCCCAAGGTCACCCTGACTGACAGAAAGAATCTGAGTAGGGTCGACATGAGTGTATGGATTATGACCCATCGGCGAGCCATCAAGATTTGAATATGGAAAACCCATGAGACGATAGTCAAGGACCGATCCTTCCACATTAGCAGCATGTGCGTATTCTTCCGCCATCGCCGCCGAGGCCGCTGCTGCTGTTGCAGAAAGGCCCTCACCAGCCGATGAAGGTGATCTCGATGATTGATACATATTGCTACTTGATGATCGAGTTGAGTGATAGCGACTGCTTTCAAGATTAGGTCGCAGATTGGAAGGATACTGAGTGGGTTGGGCCAAGGGCGTTGCAGACGCTGTTGTCGGTATATCAAATATCCCTTCATAAGGAGGGTACGAAAAATTGAAGGAAGTTGAAGGAAATGGACTAGTGCTTTCGTTTCGAGCGAGTCGAGGATCAAGAGGGGAATGCGTTCCGTCCATATTCGACGGATCAGCACGCAGCAAACTGTCAAAAAGGACCGTTTCCGCACGTCGCTTTGTACCTGCCAAGTTATCGGAAAGCTGGGGTTTTCCATTCAGCTGGTGACGTCCTTTCAGCTCTGTATGGATTCCATCCTTGGGAACAGTGTGATCAAAACTCGTTTTGCGCACGTGTTGGGGGAAACTTCTTCGTTGAAGTACAGGACTTGACAAGCTCATCTTGGTGAGACCATGGAGGCTGGCCGTAGGTAGTGATGAGGGTCCAAATGCAGGAGAATTATATGTTGAAGGCGAGTGATGGTACACCGGTCCAGGAGGGAAGCGCGATTCGCTGGAGTTCTCATACAAGGCTGACGTACCATCGCTTGGGCCTTCATACAATACAGAGAGATCAGTGCGGGGATGGATACCTCCGTATGTCGGGCTGCGTCGACCGTTTGAATGGAATGAAGATCCGGGAATTGGAATACTCATTGACATTCCCCTGCCTTTGTTGGAATTATCTTGTGAGGAGGGTGGACCCATTGCGGGAAAAGGGATGCCAACATCGTATGGGTTGTTAGTGAAACCATGCTGGTCGAAAGATGTTGATTCGGGAGGCCGCGACCGAGAACGACTGGTGGGCCGCCAATCCATTGATATCCGAGACCGCGAACGACTCATCGCCCTCCAATCCATAGGCACTACGCTAGAAATAGAAGTAATCAGTGGCGTCATATGGAAAGAGAGGGAACGTACTCTTCCTCCTCGAAAGGATCTTGATTCGTTCCGTCGAATCCCTCGACCCGTACTCTCGCTTTCCCCTTATCAATTCTTCGCCCTCTTTCATCTGGTTCGCCTTCATTGTCCGGCTTATGTTCAACTTGGGGCGCCTCGCGGAGACGACCTAACGCTTGATCATGGAGAGGGGCCTCTTCCTCTTTTGCAAGGCCCTCGGTAGCTTCGTCCTCTTTCCTCTTCTTGAGGGCCAGCGCCATCATTCTCCAGGTTATATTTTCCATCCGCTGAGCATGAGGTAATGTTGCTTTCGTCTTTGCATACATCCGCCAAACCTGCGTCGCCAATGGGTCCTCCTTTGCCAGTCGATCTGGATCAATATCCGGATCGGGCGCGTGTTGCAAATCGGGAGAGCCAGAAACTCTGGGAGAAGTGAAGGGACTCGTAGCCTGAGGAGACAAAGACAAGCCTTGTTGGCCGAACAAATCATCAGAGAACAGATCAGTGAACAAAGTGGACTTGGAATCCGTGGTAGTTGATGTCGGAGAAATGGATGGTTGAGCATGGGAGGATCGGCGAGAACCTTGTAGAGCAGGCGCCGAAGGACAATTCAGTGCATCATACCCTGGGAATTGCGTTGTCGACGTGGACACTGGAGACATCCAGAGCGACGGAGGTAGGCCTGTATGTGGACGCTCACCTGAATAGGAAAAGCCAGGGTTATTCTGATGCAAGGGAGATTTGTTGACACCACGATTATTCTTTGAAAAGTCATAACGACCGAGATTCGGTGTGATCTCGAGACGAAGGTCAGAACCAGAGTCAGGTGCCCCATTCCTTACTACACGCTGAGATCTACCTGGCAAACGTCGAGTATCGACTAAATCCAGAGGAGTGAGCAAGGCAAAGGAGGGCGAAAATTTGAACTCACGATCGGGGGCTCTATTCACACCGTGGTGGAAGTCTAGCGAAGTAGAATTTGAGCGCGCTAATGAGGGCTTGGTAGAGTACGATAAAGAGTGACCATAAAGTGTAGGAGGTTGGGACCATGAACTCGGTGAAGCCTGGGTTGTTGGAACGCTGAGGGTATGGGTGCGAGGAAAATGGTCGTGGAAGGAAGAGGCAGGGAGACTAGAGGGCGAAGGGAGTTGTCCAGAATTGACGGGACCTATAACGCCGTTGGCTGTCAGTGTAGCAAAGACGGTGGGATTGAGTGGTGCCGAGAAGATATGGGACCAATCTGGATCAGAAAAGGACCGTGGGTGCTCTGGGGTGACATGGCGAGAGGAGGAATGAGAATTGAGATGGGGATGGGATGGACCAAGAGAAGCGTCTTGTGACCAGGGAGAGGAATGGGAAGAGGGTGGAATGGAAGAGGGATGAGGACTAGGGTCCGATGGGTTGGATGGCGGCGGATGAATGGGTAAAGAGGACGTATTGAGAGTGGGACGAGATGTCGGAGACCAGGCCCTGGACAAATTTGCGTTTTCAAAACCTCTCACAGACGAGGAGGGCCGTTCCATGAAGGGACCGACAGATGAGTGTAGATGTTGGAGAGCAAGCAGAAGGCTTGGTACCTACACTGAATTTGTGAAAAAAAAAAGGGTCAGTAGCCAGGAACGATGGTAAACGACGAGCGAGTAGACGACAAGAGCGACGAAGGTGAGGCAATTTACAGGCTAGTGCAGGCGGCAACTATAGGCGATGGTGAGTGCTCGCAGCCAGTGGTAGCTGCAAACTACGAGCCAATGGTGCCTGTACCAATACAAATTCCGCCACGGGCCGAAAGGGACCCAAGACACGAGGACCAAGCAACAAATCAACAACAAATGACTATGTACCAGTACTTCAGAGTCGCTTAGTTCTGCTTAGTCTCGCGTTCACGTCCTTCTGCCTTCACACGCCGCTCAGATCAGTCATTGACAGTCAACATCTGTAGCCATCTGCCCAGTGCCTGCCATTGACCTGTCATAGCCTAGCCTGCCATCTGGTCTCGGCCCTTCCTCGACTTCACTTCTTCCGACACCACATTGCTTCTCCATCAGCACCTTCGTGAGTATACGGATTCTAACGGACATGTCACAAATTCATCCACCCACATTGTGCTTCATCTCCACCCTAAAGGTACAGATGATCACCTGGAACAACACACTTGCCCATTTCCGTCTCATCTAGCCGCCCAATCTCGTCAACTTAGTTTACAGAGCTTGTTTTATTCGACCTCGACTCCTCGCTAACTTTCCCATCGTCATCCTTCTTTTCACTGTCCTCACCGTTTTTCGGCGTGTCGCTCCATGCCCAAGCTTCTCCGAGTTCACCGCGGACGATCGCTGTTAATACAAACGAAACAATGCACGCGGGGCTACAATATCATCAGCGGGCAGAGAACATCAACGGACCATTGTCTGACTCACCTAAGATACAGAAGTGCTGGTTGCGCCTTGCCAAATACATGCATAACGGTCATAGTTGCGATCAGCCCTAGTATGTAAGCCGACAATGAAGCGTAAAAATAAGGCTTTGGCCCAAACGTCTTCTGTGACGAACGAAGGAATTGGTGGTGGTCATATCGCAGTGCCAACGCAATAAATGTTCCAGGAACAACGACATCACCTAGCCCAAGCATCGTGTATCCTCTCGCGTCAGAGAATATCAGCGACTTGGGCCAAAGAAGTTTAATTGGGACATCAAGTGTGGTGGCAACCTTGACCATCTGTTGGATAGCTTGCTAAGTAAGTTCCAACAGCAGATTAAAATCATTCAACGCACCACTTCCGTTCCAAACACCCACCAGATATCATAGAAGAATAATCCAGAGAGGAGAATCGTTCCAGTTTTGAAAGAGTCGATTTTCAGCATCGCAAGCGCGTTGTGAGAAAATGAAAGAGACAGAATGTCCGTTATCAAAACAGATTTCCGCCCCAAAGCGAAAAAGGCAGAGGGTATAATTGCGAGAGGGAATAATATGAGGGAGGGCGTTCTCCCCGACAAGGATAAAAGCGCTGCGAAACGTCAACAAGTCATCGTACAAAAAGCAACGTAGTTACTCACAAGTTGAGCCCTTCTTCACCGAAACACTCAGTTTATCAAATCTATTCCACGTTGCCTCTCCCACTATAAACTTTGTCAACGAGATCAGAGACTGTTGTCGAAGGATTAATCAACACCCTGATTCCAAGAAACATTACATGCATACCTTCCACAGACTCCCGACTCCAGCCAAAGCAAAATACCAACCAAGAAGCCAGTTGATCCACTCTTTCCCAAAGTATTTGATCACATAGTATAATCCGCAGAGCACTACCGAACCAATCTGGAAAATACATTAAGGTTAGCCCCTTCAAATGATCCCAAAGGTGTACTCACAACTGGGAAAAGCCAAGCATCTTCCGAAGAAAGACGCTCTTCGATCTCTTCCTCCACACCATCATCACCCCCCTTCTGAGTGGATGGACTTTTTGGATTCTGCTTGCGCGTGTAAGACTTTTGGCAAACTCGGAAAATAGCACGAACCGGCAGCGAACCGAAAGCACCGGCGTATATTGAGATACTTGCGAGGCTTAGAAGACCAGCATACGAAGACAGTAAATCCCAATCAAGGTGCCACATGAAAGAGTAAGTTACCTGTTCGGGAGCAATTTGTTTGTTTTCGGCGTGTTTGTCACTACATGCACAAAGCATAAGCACAGCTTTTGTTGTCAGATCTCCAGTCGCAGAGTACCGTGGCAATCAGGAGGTATGCAACGCCGGAAAAATATTGGATCAAAATTAAACACCTGATCTTTTGTAGCACCATCGCAGGATGTTTCGTCAGTTACCGCCCACTCCAAATCACCGTCCACCGTTGAAAGCGACTGAAAGAGTTATGTACTTGAACTCATCTTGTGAGACGGCGCTCTCATGACATCCCGAAATTCAGGGCCATCAATCGCAGCGTAGAAGCCCCTAGATTGCTGATCGATTTCATCTTGATTTCATATGTAGATCTCCTGCGCCCAAGTTAATTGCGGCTGTGCGTAACCCACAGTGGATATGTTGTGTGTACTTGCATTGAAGTTGCATTGCTCCAACTCTAGGAAGAGCCGTGATGTTATCTCCGCCTCAATTGCAACCAATGAATACCTTTATATACTTTGTTTGTAGGCCGTTTTCGAATGGAAAGCGGGACCCCATTGACATTATTTGTATAGTATAGATCATGAGGTCGGCCAGCGAAGCCAATCTGACTAAATCTGACTCACGTAAAGATCCATTTGGGCCATATACATCCACAGCTGATCACATGCTCGCCCCAGCTCCCACCAGCAGAGCAACCCTGAGGAATTTTGCAGAGTCAACATGTTGTTGTACTTACCTTCATTTCAACACTCCGACAGACAACTACTGCCAACAGAATGAATAGATGAAACCAGAAATTCTGAAGACCAGCTGCAGTCCTAGAGGAGGTTCACTGGTTTTCCATTTCTTAAAGCCGCTTGGACTGGTAAATTTATTGACGCCCCAGCGAAATATATAGTTGGAACATTCACTCTTGGATTGCCCCAACATAACATCGGCCGACTGCTGTGGCTCCAGTGGCGGCGGCAGCATCAGCCTTTGGAAATGCCGCCAATACCCGTTTCAACTCAGTTTGCAAAATTCTTAGTACAAAAATACATGGTTTGAAATCGACGTTCTCACCTTGATTGAAGCGATACTTGTCAAAGAAGCTTTAATACAGCAGGCTCTGTGCTAGAAAGATCAGATGAGCAACCTGAGCATATGATACTTCAGTCATTCATATGGACTGGTGTCCGGCGAAACTGTAGAGACCGCTGGGCAAAGCGAAGTGGAGGAAGCCCGATCGCGGTGTGAGAGCATTCTGGGCGAGAAGTGTTTTTTTTTTCATCCCCGTCGGACCTCCACAAACCAACGGCAGTCCCTCAGGCCGAATACTACCGACAAAAGGCCGTTCTGATTTATATGCGTAATCCAAATGGAGCAGATGACTCGTTAGATTCACGATTGGTTGGCTACCGCCACAGGTGACAGCGATAAAAAAAAGTTTCTTGCAACCGCAGCCAGGAATACTTAAGAACGAACATCACTTAGTATCCGGCAGCTATACCATTCTTTCTCGAATCGCTTGCCGCTGGTATCGAGGTAAGTACTGAATCAATGCATCAAAACAAAAAAAGACATGCCAAAAATGAATTCGCCTTCCCGCATAACCGCTTGGACCACAGCAGCGACACGGTTGACATCTGACACTATTGAAAACGGTGTCAAGACCTGCTGCATCAATTAGGGTTTCTAAGGCCTCGCCTGTAATGTTATGTCCGCGCCCTTTCAGGTCTTTCAAAATATCGGGAGGGTACACATCATCTGCTTCCAACGTTAACGGGAATAACTGATCGTGTAGCCGACCAAACTCTATTGCATCACTCAGGTTTAAACCCCAGTCCAGGTTCAGCAAAACTTGAAACACCGCTCCAAATATGCGTGAACCACCGGAACCGCCAAGTGCAAGGAAGAAAGACCCATCCTCGTGTTCCATTATAGTCGGCGCGGTGGAAGACAAGGGCCGTTTCCCGGGTTCGGGATAATTATCTTGTCGGATTCAGTCGTCTGATTTTCTTCTTCGAGCCTAAGAGCACTTACAAGGAGAAGGCCGTAAGCCAAAAGCATTTGGAACACCTGGCGTCGAGAAGTCGTCCATTTCGTTATTCAAAATAATGCCAGTATTAGGGTCTAAAATCTGAGACCCAAAAATTAAGTTGACGGTGGACGTGAGTGAAACCACCATGCCGTTTTTGTCGACAACTGAACTGTGACTCTGTGAACAAGTCAATAAAAAGCCCCGTTGCATAATTGAATCCTCCCACCGTTCCGTGGTCTTCCAATACATCATACTCCGGTTTATAATATTCAGGAGGGTGTGTTCGATCCTGTTCCCGGGGGAAAAAAATATCAAAAATCATCCGTCGAAAATACTCTTACACGCACGTCCGTGATATTTCCAAAAATCGTATCCGCGTAAGCCTTTGTAGAGATCTCCCCAATTCGGTATGTCGAGTTATTGAATAGCGGATCACAGACTTTCGTCCTAATAACAACGTCTACAAAGCTGCACATGAAGGAGGAGAGGCATTACCTGGCGGCAAATCCAAATTTTAAAACCTCCACCAGTCTATGGACATTGAGGCTGGTCCTTTCCTTCATGTCGAAGTTCTCAATTAGATTGAGCATGTGCAGTAAAACTGGTACCAATCAGGATAAAAGGTGACGTAGAAAAATGCAAAACAAACCAGGACCCGAGGTGGGTGCATGGGATGTAAAAACTTTCCTGGCCCTGTAAACGCCCTGCAAGGCAGGCCTGACTTGTATAGTGTAGTTTTCCAGGTCGGTGTGTGTCAGTATTCCCCCAGTCTGTTGAACCTTGCGGACAATAGAGTCTGCAATAGGGCCCTAATAGGAACGTTCAACGAGGCTTGATCTTGAACTCAAAATATGGGAACCTTATAAAATGCGCCAGCACCTTCATTAGCAATTGTAGCAAGTGTCAAGGAGAGGTTCGTCCTGCGTATAACCTCGCCTTGTCGTAGAAATTTCCCAGTTGGCGCAAAGATGGCACTCCATTCTGGATTCTTCAGCATTAGATCTGGATACCACTAAAGGAAAAAAACACATTCAGATAAATGTGATTGAGAGAACCAGATAACCTGCCGTGATCCGCTTTGCCAGCTCTCGGTCGACCTTCCATCCCTGTGCCAACGCAATACTCGGTTCGATGAGACGCTTCCAGCTCAAGGTGCCCCAGCGGCGATGTGCTTCTTCCAGACCGCGCAGCTCACCAGGCACGCCCACGGCAAGACCCCCAAACTTGGACGATTCTGGTCTGCCGACGTACATCGTCGCATTTGCTAATGATGGTGCGGTCTCTCTGAAATCAATGGTATACATATCAGAGGCTTTACCAGGGCTACTTGGAGGTATCCGGACGGTCATGAAACCTCCGCCGCCTAGGCCAGAACTGATTGGATGAGTTGGAGTAACAAGCACTTGAGGGTTTTCTGGGGGCTCACGAGAACATATTAACAACACCAATACAGAAAGTAGTCGCAATTGCCGAATCAACAGCGTTGCCCCCATCTTTCAGGACGTCGACGCCGATATCAGAACATAGCTTGTTCTCTGAAGCCACAGCACCTGACCGCGCTTTAACGAGGTAGGAAGGATTCCGAGGGCCCTTGAGTGTCAAGGACGATGTACCAGATATAAGATTGTTGCACCGTGCATGAAATGCAAGGAAGCCGAGAAGAACAAGGCAGGGAATAGTCAACCAGGTTGTTGGACGCTGAGAATGATGGGGATTCACAACATAGAGCGGGAGTTCTGAAACGTCTGCTGGGAAAGGTAGGTGCTTTCCACGTTTCATGATGGCTCGAGAACTCGATGGTTGAACGATAGCCGACGAAGGTTGGGTATCAAGGCAATATGAAATATCATAGTTGTAGTGTGTATTGGGTTATGGTTGAGTTGGACGCGTTATGTAACTATTCTTCCCATGCCCGCTCATGTCCGACGCTTTTCTGGGGTATCCAACGACGCCGACAGCGAATACTCACCACAAGCAAAGCGACGCAAGGTATCTGTACGCAATGCCCGTTTTGACGCGATGATAGACACCATGAACGCCGTTCGGCGTCCTGTCAAAGATATTCCTCGACAGACGACCAAGTCTCTGTCCGTTATTGGGATATCGGAAAACGATGATTCATCTGAGCAAAGCAGCCGCTCAGCGGTATGAACTCCTGGATCCTTTTTGAAGAATGCGTGCTCAGTTCTTTCTCCACTCACAGTCATCTTTTAGTCGTCGAGGCAGCAAACCGCTTCCTTCCTGGTTGGCAAATACTTTTTCGACGCTTGTTGCCGACCATCCCCTACGTCTGCTGTTACCCAAGCCTCGAGACGACGAGCCAGTCGAAGAGCAGGATTCAAGCAGTGCTCTGGAGGATGTGTTTGTTTTCAATCCACCAGAATCCAGCAAGTCGGACAGCTCGTCATCCTACGAATTTACAGACGGCTTTGAAACTTTTCATCGTGACAAAAAGGCTACGCTTTCGATCCTCCCTTCTGCTTTCTCTCATGCTTCAGCTGTATTGGAATCCGACGACCAACCGCTTCCATTCTCTACTCCAGGGCCTGACTATGCGCGCGCTTCTCTCCCAGCCCTTCCCGGGAATATTAACCCCCTAACCGACTATCCTTATGCATCATCTGTCTCTTTCCCTTCACCTGCTGTATCTCCGTCTGGTGTCGAACTCTTTCAGGATGCTTGCTACCACGAGCCCAATACCACTAACAACTTTATTTCAGATTCCATGATTCAAGGCGTTGCATATATGGAGCATGCGCCTGCGATTTACTCAACTCCAGGTCCTGGTTATGTTACCGATCATTTCCACTTTGATTCTCCGATCGAGGACCCTACAGATCCTGATGCTTCGCAACCTCATTATGATATCGATTATGATTCTCTGGGCTTTAGGTGGAAACCGTTCAACAGAAAAGGACAAGAACCTCGTCTAGTCCAACCGGCTGATACTTATCTGTGGGCTGAAAGTCATGGAGGTGATCAAGCCTTGGATCAGAACGATAACCAACCGCCTTCAAAAGAAGAAGCTTCCCCTAATCCATTTCGATTTCTCCCACACATGGACGACAAAAAGAACACTCCACCGCCTGTTTTGATTCAGCCTTCATTACGTGGGTCTACTGGTGCCAAGGCTGGTCCTGCTTTTGCTCCTGCTAAAGGGGTTTTCATCTCGCCGCTCCGCAGCCAACCAACGCCATCATCACCTGTTCAGGTTTCCCTCGATTTAGCAGTTCCCTTCCCGCAAGATCTGTCGCCCATCATTGTGACGTCTGCGCGGAATCAACCTCCCAAGCTTAATGCTGCGTTTGATGAAGTTTGTTCCCAGCTATCCAACGATAGCATCGATTCTTGGAGAGATGAAGAAGAGGCCCAAGGCTAGATACACAGTTGCAAAGAATGGTGGGTATATTCCGAGAAAGTGATATCGGGAGTCAGTTGGCCATGTTACCAGCCCACCTCTCCACCAGAGAAAGGTACTACTTCTACACTTGTATTACCCTTGTCTTTTCGCAATATATGGCGTTCTAATGTATAGACTTGATAGGACTGAGCAGCCAACTTCATTGCCTTTATATGATGAGGTCGCGAGTTTGCGGCCACGGCATGTTTTCTGCTTTGCCAAATGCAAGTTGCGAGATTCATCCCGGATTCTGGGTCCGGAACACCGTACCAATACATGATCAACTATGAAATCAAGAGATGCTCAGTAGACGATTGTTGGCTGGAATCATAGTACGTACACCTCCATTGAGAACGGCTTCTTGATGAGCATATTTATCTGCTTCGTACAAAGCTAGAGAGAAAATAATTAAGGAAGGGACAGGAAAACCAAAAGAAGACTTACGACCACTCTCACTGTCGGGTGCACGTTTACTTCGAAAGACGACGCAGTACCACTCTCTTTCCTCGTCGTCTGGCAGGACGAGTTCTGACCAATTGAAGGCGTCAGAATACGGGGTGTCGGCATAATTGGAAGACAAGGGTCTAAAATAATGAAGGGCCTTGTGAAGAGACAAGGAAACAGGATCGATATCCGGCAGACGTGTTTCTGTTATGAGAGGTGGATGGAGTGAAGGAAGATTATGGGGTGATACATTCTCTGGCAGAGATGAGAGAAGAGGTGGGAGGTATAGGACTGGTGCGTTGGAAGTGAGACTGTCAAAGGAAGGAAGAGAATGAGGGTCTCTGGATGAGGATGCCATTAGGTGGTAGGGATGAAAATTGAGAGCATCGTACGGGGCTTTAAAGGGCCGGGTTAAGGATAAAGGATGTCGATGAAAATTGAGAGAAAAGTTAATGGATGGTGAAATGGTGGCGATTGCGCCATGATGATTGCGCAATTCATGAATAGAATAGATAAAGTAATGGTCAACCTTATTACCATTACTGCTGAAAGAGGTCAATCATAATTAAGACCTGTCAGTGTGAGCACGTTGTGAGCAATTTGACACGTGACAACCTCTCTTCTCTCTATGGCCACCTTGAAGAAGGCGGCAGAGTCAACTCTTTATCACCTCAGTCCAAAGGGTTTTTGGAAGAAATTTCGCGAGTTTTCCATATACTTTGTTCCCTCACCGCCGCTAACATATAATCCACAGGCGACGTTGTCGTCGTAAACCCAGAAATTTCCTCTGGTCTCCCCTTGCCAAATCTCAATCGTTGGCCCCCGCCAGCCTCTCGTCCGGAAAAGTACTCTACCCCTGCCACCAAAGGTTTTTCTTCTTTTTTTTGTATTCTCTTCGCCCAATTCAACTGTCGTAGCTTCTGACCCTGCCGAGAATCCATATTGGAAACGCGATGTTCGACGTGCATATCCACAACTCTCCGTCGTCACTCAGTCTGAACTCTCTTCCTTGCTAATCGCGCATTCTTCACCTCCTCAAGTGTATGTCTCCACGAACGTTCATCATATCCGTTTGCTTACCCCCCTCTCCAGCGCGGCGCCTGTTGAAGGACAGACAGAGGTTCCCGTAGTTGCCCAGAAAACCCCCGAGCTCTCCGAAGCTATTGCCACCATTACCGGAGCTACAAAGGTCTACTCGGAGTCAAAGCTTCCCCCAGCCCTGCCTATTCCTTACAAGCGATGGGTGCCCCAGCTGTCGCCCAATGCTCCCCATGACCAGTTTGCCTACTTCCCCATGTCACTATACCGGTAGTAGCCTATTAGACCATCAGTTTCAAACAACCGTAAATACAAAATATGTCTGTCCCACCACCATCTGTGGCAATTGGTTCGTCTGCTGAGGCTCAAGCAGCGGCGTTCGCAGATGATCCACGGTGAGCATATACTTGAACGAGCCTAGTGTTTGTAGCAGCAATCTTGACCTCTCTGCCAGCATCTACTTCTCCAAAACCGCGGGTACATGGCGATATGAACAGGACGATGACACAGAACTGGAATACGACCCCTCCAACGCTGTCTGGGTCCCATTGGTGCGCGCGCCACTAATATCCACAACCCAACAAATTTATATAAACCGCAAACACAGGTTGACGAAGATCTCATCAAGAATCAACAAGCTGCGTATTCCATCGCCGGTGTAGACGAAGAGGTGGGCAAGACTTGTTCATGTCTACAACCCCGTACTCACGCATCTAGACTCCTGCGGCTCCAGTCCTCAGGAGAGAAAGCAAGAAACGGAAAGTGGAGGATTACACCTCTGCCACCCCATTGACGGCAGCCGGACCCTCCATCAAACGAGGCAAGAACGACAAGAGGGACAAGCCCCCAGCCGAACGTAAATCGAAGAATACAGCTGTTTACGTCACCGGCCTGCCTCTCGATACCGAGCAGGACGAGCTCATCGAACGTTTCTCGAGATGTGGTGTTATCGAGGAGGATGAACAAGGAGAGCCCAAAATTAAGATGTACGCCAGGGATGATGGGTCGTTCAGCGGAGAGGCGCTCGTGGTTTACTTCAAGGAAGAATCTGTCCTATTGGCCTTGAACATACTAGACGACGCAGAGTTGCGATTAGGTGTGCCTTCAACGGTCATGAGAGTTACAAAGGCCGACTTTGCACACAAGAATAACTCGATCGGTACAGGCGATCAAAGTAAGCCGAGGAAAACGGTGAATAAAAAAAAGACGACGAAACGAATTGGAAAAATGCAAAAGTATTATTGCCTTTTGAATCCTCATCCCCGTTCGGTTTAACATGGAGGACAGGAAACTGGCCGAATGGGGGGACGACGATGGTTTTGGTCCAATGCCCGATCCTGAAGATGATATGAATGTGGCTAATAAAAACAGCCGTGTGGTTGTCCTGAAGCACATGTTTACCCTACAAGAGCTCCAGGAAGACTCTGCTTTGTTGCTTGATCTCAAGGAGGATGTCCGAGAGGAGTGTGCTTCGCTCGGAGAGGTCACCAACGTTGTATTATATGATGTGAGCAAGCATAAATTCACAACTTTATCATTCATTGACACTTTTCCACTTCAAGAAAGAACAGGATGGCGTAATGACCGTCAAGTTTCGGGATACCATTAGTGCGCAAGCTTGCGTCCTGGTACGTGGTTGATTTTGAACACAAGAATGAGTTTTTTACGCTGAAAACTAGAAAATGAGTGGAAGATTTTTCGCTGGTCGTCGCATCGAAGCCGATCTTTACTCTGGAAAGCAACGTTTTAAACGCAGCGGCGCAGGAGACGATCTGGGTGGTGAAGGGGAGGATGCTGAGAGAAAACGGCTCGATGACTTTGCTAAGTGGCTGGTCACAGAGGGAGATTAATCCACGCCGACGATCATATTTATTATATCACACGTTTTATTAAGCATCCAATAAATGACCGGATTATCATCGTCCAATAATAGAACCTCAAAATTTACCAGCAAGCACAAAGGGGTTTCTTGTGTACCGTTTCCAGTCTCTGTAGGCTTGTAAGGTATAGTATCAAAACTAGAGAGCAGAGATACATACTTCAGTGATCACGATACGCTTCTGGCTCTCGCCTGAAGTTTGAATCCATTCTATTCCCGCGCTCGAGAGGTTGTCTGGACGATTAAAGGGGTTTGCACTTTCAATATGTGACGTAGATTTAGACAGAGCCACCAGGTCTTCTTCCGCTATTGAACTAGCTGACGACGAGACTTCATGCACGGTGGGTAAGGGGCTGCCGGGAGGTGAGAATGGAGATGTAGCGACGTTTGAAGACGACTCTATTGGGCGACGGGGTATGGAGATAGGTTTCGGGGGTACTGTCGATGCAACAACGCCAACATCGACCTCCTCCTCCTCGATCGTCTCACCTACGCCTAGCCGTTGTAAGCTCGCTTCTACGGCATCAAGCCGCTCCAGATGCTCCAGAACAGTGACACCAGTAGTCCCAGGGTGTACCCGTTGGAATTTGGCTGCAAAGGGAACTGGCCGAGGCGCCCCCGATGCGTCAGTCGATGTTCTACGGATTGGAGGGGGGAATTCGCTCCCAGAACTTTGACTTCGGGTCCGTCTTGGCAGAGGAACACTATTTATGGAAAGTCTTGGAGAAGATGGACTATTTGCCACTTCTTGAATAGCCTCTTCAGCAACCTCCAATTCCTCATCCCAGACAAGGACTTTCGTTCTCCGTGTTAACTCTAACGGACCTGAAATGCGTGATTGTAGCGAAAAGAGAGAAGTAGGGAGGGAAGCAATATTTACCCTCATCCTAAAAGTCAAGGTGAGCAAAGGGAAGTGGAGAATTATGAAGGACATACTGCGTGCCTCAAGGACTGCACGATGTTCCAAGCTTGGCCTGCGCGGGAGGTAGATTAGACTCCCGAAAACAGATCAAGGGAAATAATGAACCTTTGATAACGGCAAGTTGTCGCTAGAAGGAGGGGAAAGTCAGAGAAATTCCTCAACAAGAAACTACCCTTACAGCAAACATCTTTGGATGAAAATCGGGATCAACTGCAAACAGGTTTTCCAGCAAAAATGTCGTTTCTTCCCACCATGACTTCGACGTGAGCAATGGTAGAAAATGATTTCTTGTCTTTTCACTGAAAGGCCGACCAATGATGCTGACAGGCAAATATAACCATCCGTATGTGTAAGACCGCCAACCTTGTGGATGTTCATGGGGAAACGACAGTGAATTGTCAATGGCTGCGATGTGAATATGCGGGCGTCGCCTATAATCGCCGTGTGGTGTGGAAGATCCCGACGCGCCTGGTGATGAAGGTGGGTGATACGAAGCGGATGGGGTCATTGACGGCGTATGAGAAGACATCTCATTCCTCCGAAGCTCGCTCATTGCTGGCATCTCGAGGCGAACTGAGCGGGACGGTGCAACATCTACAAGGGCCTTTTCATGGTCGCCTTCACAATACTTGATCATATAATTGTCCGCACCCCGGTCAGTGTTAAGCATGAGATAATCTGAGAAATTAGAGAAGCGTTAATACCAAAGTACCACGAATGGGAAAGAGATTAACCCAGTATAACAAGCCTTTGTTATGTGAGCAGCTATGAAACAAAGATCATGAAGTGCTCACTTTTCCAACTCCTCACGGAAGCTTTGCTGGAGAGTTTGACTCCAATAGAATGGTCGGTGTGCACCGCCCTCCTCCGTGGCATCGTAGAGGACGCGTTCATCCTCATAATCAACATCATCGTACGCGTCCTCGGTGTCGCCTGTCTTTCCACAAACAACTTTCAAAGCGCCGAGGAAGCGTTTCGATACATTTCCCTGTCGATGTGTCGAATCGTCGAAGGTATCTGCAATAGCGCGTCCTGGCCAAGGATACTTTCGCAAAAAGTCGGATGCATCTTTGGGGAGGATATTTGAAACAGGGAAATTTCAAGCGCCGAAAACTTACCTTGATAACCATGTAAAAAGAATTGCATGCTCCCAATTTTCTCAGGTAACGGTTTTCCTTTCTTAGCTGCGCTTCGGTCAAGCCAGTCGTAAAAGAAAGCCTAGCGAAGAAATCATAGCTGGTTCAGATCACAACGGGCCGTACGATGTCAGGAGCCCATTTACCGGGCTCGATAATGAAACAAGTTCAGTTGGGGGGACAATGTGGAGATCCAATCTTCGGTCAAGCAACGAAGCTGCAGCTTCAGAAATGTAGCTACAAAATGTAAGCCATTGGCAGACCAAGGTTAAGGCCACACAAACCTAAGATTGGGTATAAGGCATGATCTCCCAAATGGTATGATCCACCGAAACTGTCGGTGAATCCACTTCGTAGTCTTGCAACACCTGAGTTGTGGAAACTTCCAGTTGGTAGGAAAAAAATCTTACCTTTGGGTTTAACCGGCCGTAGGGTTCCTCATCTTTGGGCTTGAAAACACTAACTAATGTTAACGCTGACAGGAGAAATGGGAAACAGTGACAACTCACGCAACAGTCTGTACACGACCTCCCACTTTTGCTCGAGCAAAATATGAACCAGAAGATCCTTTCGTTATCATCTTGGGATGAATTCCTTCTGCAATTGCGTTTCTCACGGACTGAGCCAACCTGAAGACGTTTAGCTGTGAGTATTTTCCAGTGTCTGCATAGTCTGCTCACACGTCGAATGCCTGTTTCGTCATTGGGGGCTTATGATCTAAAGTCTTCACCTGTTCAGTGACCCAAAGATCAACAGGAGCTATCTGATCGAAGGGCACGAACGTACCGCTGCCCCAGAACTGGATATCCCAATAACCGTTGGCTCGAACACACTTCGCCAGATTTGTTTCCTCGAATGGTCAGATACTTTCTTCTTCCGTTTCACCTTTTGCGCTATAGATTCTGTCCACCTTGGAGAGATAAGCAAGTAAGATGCGCAAGATGCAAAGTCAACCAACCGTTTAAACGCATTGTCCAACTTTGTGAGGTCAATGCTCCCAGGACGACCGGTGCGACGATGTCCCGGCGTCGTAGTCGTTCTGCTCGAGGAAGCCCAGCGACCCTCTCCCACGTCGGTTTCTTCTTGACTAACCAAAGGTTGGTATTCGGAGTGGTGGGATCGAGCAGACATGAAGTTCAAATGATGCAGAACCACTGTTGTTTACAGACCTGTGGCTGTGCCGGCCCCTTAAAGTGCTCAAAAAGGGGGCACCGTCAAACCACTTGGGTTCGACTATAGAACTATGTACTGATATTCGGGCAGACTGCGCACATCAAATAAATAATTAGCTTTAAGTAATGGGGCAACTCGATGACATTGGACTCCTTTATTCAATCATCTAGGTGGCTCTACAAATCCGAAGTGTCTCCCCATCTCATCTTTTGGAGATACATAAGACGCCCGCGCGCCTTGACTTTGAACTGAACGACTCCTTCTATAAGTTATAAGTATGGCAGGATTTCGATCCATCCAGAATAAACCTACCATCAAGTTCCTGCGTCGCTGTCTCCATTGTTCAAGGTTGTTGCGCCGGTGCAGCAGGTAGGTAAGTTACAACTCGGAAAAATTAGTCGTGCTCGTCGCCGCACTGCTTCCCTTCTCGCGGGAATCGTCACCGTTTGGTGTGCCGTTGGAGTCATCAGCCAAGATGTTTGAGACAACCCATTTCAACTCCCATAACGAGCGTAAGACGATTGACGCCCAGAGGATAAAAGTGGCAACCGCATAGATTGATCCCCACACACGGAAGGCATTTGAGCCAAATATGGTGGCTAGCTGAATGGTGAGGTTGGCGTAAACACCCTGCGGATAAAGGCATGCATAAAAGGGCTAGCGAAGGACGCGAGGAAACACAGAGACGCACATTGGGAAATACCAATCCCCAAAAAGACAATTTGAAAGGTACCCGATTTTGACGAAGTGATGCTTGTATGGCTAGTAATGCGTAAAGCATCCACATTGTGGCAAGCGACCAAAGGAGAAAAGCGGCACAAATGCAAACAACTTCAATGACTTCCCCCGTCACTTTTGAATGAAGAAATCGGGAGGCAGGATTGTAAGGTAGGAGATTCTTTAGAGTCTGACCAATCAATAAGATGGCGTAACCAGACTGGCCAGTCGGCCCAAGAGGCAGGAAAACGGAAAGAATGCTTCCTCCCTGTGGTAAGCCGTAGACAACCAGACGAAAGAGATAGATTGTCAGAATCATAAGGGCAAGGCTTAGTCCAGTAGTGACGAGGAACGCGGCGACGACGATGGTGATAAGCGCAAAATAAGGGGAGATGTTCAACAAGGCCCTGCCCAAGACGCCACCAGACGAAGCTGCGACGATAAGTGTAACAACGGGGAGAAGCCACATGGCAGTCATTGACGAAAGGGAATGCGTTTGCCGCGTCGCCCTAAAACCAAATTGTTCGATTTTGGACCGATGTCAGAAAAGAGCGGACAAACATCACATGAACCCCAATCCAACAACAAACGAAAGCAATTACGATGTCCAACCACCAGAAAGCCCAGATGAAGTATAGGAATGCTGGACCGCCAAAACGATATTCTTCATGTATAACATCAACGGCCACATTTATCAGAGTGGTTGCTCCCATTGGAAAACAACCAGTATATAGACTTGCGACGGGGTTTTGAAGCAATGAAGCCCAGCGATCCCTATGCGAAGTATACTTCACCAAAGCCATGGCAGTGAATGAGAAAAACAGCACAAGGTTGACAAAGAAAACCATGAGACTAAGAATTGTCATGAGGCGCGTTCCCGTGCCATACGGAAAAGCGTTGAAGAGAGTGCTAATGGCCCCTGTGCCTGTGTTTCTCTGTCAAACTACAGAAACAATTTGACACCGCAAAAAATACCCATTATTATCGCAAACAGAACGGGGTTTGTTTTTCTGCAAGAGGGGATGAAAAATGAAGGGAGAGTGAAAATTAAGCCTCACCTTGTCAAAGCCTTGACGAGGAGACCGACTCTGGACATGGTTGCTGAGAGTCAGAGTCATACTAAAGTTTGGTTGTGTATAAGTACAAGCTTAAATAAGGGCGTTCCCGGCGTTCCGCACCAAGCCAACCTACACGGTGCGCGATCCGGCTCAACAAGCTAAGCCACTCCAGCCCGATCATCAAGAGGCTCCCCCAACAATGGAGGAAACCCGGGGACAAGAAAACACCACCACTCCTCCAACCCAGACTCAACAATAACTCGGCCACTTGTCGGCCACCAACCGAGCCATGGCCAGGACGACCAACCTACTATCGCTAAGCAAACCTATCACGCGCACGAAAGGATCCTTGTAGCTCCGTGGCGACGCACAAGTTCCAGCTTCGGAGGCCGGGTGCAGATAAATGCCTGTAAACCAGAAACGAAAGACGATGAAGAAAAGCGGAAGATGATAGAAGAACATAAAGAAAAGTACCGCAAGTTATCAAAAAGAAGAGAATGCCTAATCATTTACACGGACGGGTCCATGGTGGAGAAGATGGGTTTCTCTCAGGTAGGCGCAGCGGCGGTCGGATACCACGCAGGGGAAGAGGTGTTCACGGGGGGAAGGGCCGAGGTTTACGACGCAGAAATGGCCGGGCTAAAGATGGGGGCGGGCATGACAACGAAGTATGTCGACAATCACCCGGAAATCAAACACATACACTTCTAGACACTTCTTCGTCGACAACTCAGCAGCGGCAGGGGCAATATTCGATCCTAAACCACAACCGGGACAACTATACGCGGCCAAATTCCACCGAAAGATGGCCAGGTTCCTCGATAACGACCCTACTCGCACAATCGAAATCGCATGGTGTCCAAGCCATTGCAAAATAGCAGGGAACGACAGAGCGGACGAACTAGCGAAGGAGGCCACTCAACTCGCATGGAACGCGCCAATTAGCACGTCACGGGCATTCGCACTACGGCGAGCCAAGGGTGAATTCGGGAGACAGCTCTTTCCTGAGAAGAGCACCAGCTGCGAGTGCGGAGAAGACCCGCAAACCCGAGAGCACATCATCAGAGAGTGCAACCGCTACGAAGATCACCGGAAGAAGCTGCGTAAACACAGCCGCGACCTGGCGCTCCCAGAGCTGTTGGGGACCCCCAAAGGAATAGCCGCCCTAGCCGACTTCATACGGGACTCGGGCGCCTTAACATTCACAAGAGAGAAATACACGCTCAAGGGGCTTCCCTCCTTCCTCGACGAGCCAGAACCCCCCGATATAGATTCAGAGGACGATGAGTCCGACGCCGAACCATAACACGCCCGCGCTACCCATACCCACAGACAAACCCATGCGAGCGCAGTAGCGCGCGCCCATACCCTAGCGTCGCATAGACGCAATAGACCAAGACTTCCGATCACACGGCCCTCTACCCAAAACCTTCACATTATCTGTACCCTACAGCTACACAACGGACGTTAATACCCACATAAGTGGTGGCCCACCAGACCTAATTACACCTAAGGGGAGCTTTACGTTGTGCGTCTTAGTACTAGACTACTTGTTGCACATAAATCTCGAGAACTGTTACCCTCAGGGTTTTTTGTCACGGCAAATTGAACATCTGCATGTCAGCAATTTCACGAGGAGAAAGGGATTCTTCTTCATGCCGGCAGTGAAAGACACTGTAAGGGCGTGCCTCGCTAACCAAGCATGACAATCAAAGAGGTTTGTTTTTGTCATGTTTCAAATAAGGACGGTTGGCGCGCTCTGGTCCTGCTATCATCTACTTATGTATCAACGGCCAGTTGGTCTCACGTAACAAGGATTCCTTGATTCCCCATTCCCTATAATAATGGGTGTTCTGACCTTGTTTTCGTACCCCACAAAGTCCAAATCAATGGGTAGAGCCGGCAGCAGCCCAGAACCCCCTGAAGAGGGGAGCCCCGTTCGACTCCGTTATTTCTCTTTCCGCGCCTTTTCCTTTTCCTCTAGATGGAAGGAAGGCGACAGATCGATGACAGAAGAGAAAGGCGGGAAAAAGTTGGTGGCGAAGTCATCCTCAAAACGCATGGACAAGTCTCGCACATCAAGTTCAGAAAAGCGAGCAAAGAAAACAGCATTGTCTGTCCGTTCGATCATTATTGGTCCTTCTTCCCCCCTTTCTCCCAGACTCACTTCAGCGGTTGCGAAGCCTCAATTACTTGTCATCAAGTCCCAGCTCATGCGGCCGAAGACAGCGAAGAAACTCATTGCTCAGTTGCGCCTTCTGCCGGCAACGGGGGAGCCAATACGAAGGACCTCCACTTATAATTCCCATGTCGTCCCGGCATCGCCCATTCACGCAGTCTGCCTGGGTCACACCGATGCAGAGGAGGACCTACTCCATTTTACTAAGTTACACGTCCCCAATACCGCCACAGGGAGCAAACGGGAAACTCTCGACGTTGTGTCAACCCCCGTTGATAAGCTAACTGACCTTTTCAACGAAATGCATATCGTTGACCTGCTAGCTGCCCCCGATCTGGGACTAGGCCAACCTGGAAACGGAAGCGGCCTATTGGCTGGTGCTGTTCCAACTGCAAAAACAGTCCTCGAAGGTGTGAAACAGATTACCCCACAATTAATGGCGTTGGGTTATGCAACAGGCAGGGCCATTCTGCCAGACCACAACGGTTAGTTCTCTGTTATACCTTTCCTGTAACTGTTTCAATAATTTTTGAATTTCGAAGGCGTCCACCCACCAACTGACCGATTGTCAGTGATCACATGTATGAAGGTCTCTCATTGCTTCATTTCGTTTTTTTTTGACAAAGTTTAGATTGGTGGGGGCTCGAGATACTACTGCCCCCTCCGACTTTGGAATATCTCGACGTATGCACTTTCTGCCAGATTCTGATCTCGAATTTATTCAATTTTTCAGAGCGCTCAATCGGTGACAGGCTCTGTCGTGAATTTTTTGTCAGCCTTAGCCTTGATCAACAACGGAGTCCGAGAAATCCTCCCGTTCATTCGGTACATAGCTCAATACATCGATTTCGAATGGAACGCTATCAAGCGACAAGACCAGGGCCAAGGAGTTATTTGTGCAGCTACATGGTGAGTTCCACTCACCCCGACGTTTTTGGATTTACTATATTACCCGATACATAATAGGATTATGCCAGCAGCCATGGTACGGCGTGTTGTTGATCCTTGGTTTCTGGAAATGTCACCCCACTAACGCGAATATTACCCAGGTACCCCGTCCTTGGGACTTCCCCCCATTAACAGAACCAAGTCCGCAAAACGGTGTAACACAAATAGGTCAATTCCCCGTTGACGCACCCATTTCTTCACCGCTGACTCTTGACCTCGTTGCCGAGGCGACTATCGACGGGATGTCTCAGCGTAAAACTCGCTAATCGTTCTGGCAGAAAGCTACCCTTGCAAATAAATGACTTACGACTTCACGACTTTACGATTCCGTTTGTTATGTAAACAATTCTTGTGTACATATAGTCTCGATACCAGCCGTTATGGATATGTACACTATTGGGGTGTAATTCCATGGTAGTAATTACCCGCTCACACATTCCAAATACTTACAGAACTTCCACAATTTCTCGGATTCGACACTGCATCCCCTTAAACATAGCGAATTACTACTATCGGAGACTGGGTTCCAGTCTCGTGTACATAGATAGTTTTGACGGAGCCGAAAACATGACTTGCAATATGATGACGTTATTTATGTTACATTGTTAGAGTCAAGTAGCATCCAAGGGGGGAGCAGGATTTGAATCTGCCATATGGGGTCGGTTGGTTAGTCCGGCCGGCAGGCCATTAAATTTTTTTATTTAAAGTACCAATTTTGGGTAATCTATGGGTTGGATGAGCTCAGTGCGCTCTCTGAGGCGTTCTGCAAGCTGTCCTCACTTACCAAGTGCAGTACTTACTATACTATTCACACTTGTGATCTAAGAAGCCTGGTATATGATATAGATTGAGGACAATATTTGAGATGATAAAACTGTTTTCTGTCCACATTGTAATTGAGGTGAGAGTGATGCAGTTGAGGCAGAGGACAAAAGCATGTGCTCATCAGGGTAGGTCATTTTCTTTTTGTGTCATTTCAGCCTGACCACTGACTATGCAGTACCACTTTTCATGGGTTGTACTGCCAGTGGATCTTGGTATCAATGACTGGGTTTGTGACCCATGTAAGAGCATGAAGAAAAGTAGAGGAAGGGGCAGCAAACGAAGGATAAGACGGCGGCTGACATCCCAAAACACGTTACCTATTTATAGATTTACCTATATATGGAAGGTTGTTCCCACGCCTGGTTGGTTAGTCTGGCCATATTGGCCTTATCAAAAAAATCAACATCATATATTAAATTAAAATTGTGCTCCCCCCTTGGTAGCATCCCCACTTCAATTCTACTCGATGCCCGTCGTTACGCGCTCCCTTGTTCGTTCACTCGGCAAGGCCACGACCTCTCCGCAAGCGCCTCCGAGTCCCAAGAAACGCAAGGCTAATTCGACAGCAATCCTAGACTCCAATAAACGGGCACGACGCAATGGCAACGGTAGCAAGAAGGAAACCCCTTCAACAAACAACACTGATGCGGGACCTTCGAGCGCAAGCATTACGTTGAACTCGCTCGTGCCAGCTGTCCTTAGTTTTGATTTCGAGTTGGCCAAGAATCACCTGGTCAGCGTAGATCGACGGTTTCAAGACTTATTCCTCAAGATGCAATGTAAACCGTTCGAACACCTGGAGCAACTTGATCCATTTCGGTGCAATCGCCTTCCTATCCAACATATATTGAATGCTAATTTTTCCGCCTTGTACAACAGCGCTCTTTCGACATCTATTTTGTGGGTAATTGACGGCAGCTTGTCTAGACGATAATTTGAACTTTCCCAAATGCAGAGGTCAACAAATTTCCTGGTTGGCAGCACGATCAATCACGCATCGGTTCATTAGGCTATATCACCCCTCCATACCAGAAAAGCCAGACCACCAGTTCGTGAAAAACAAAACAACAAAACCTACCGCGTTCGACTGATAATTGCTCTTAGGATGATGAAATCTTATTTGCATCTCTTCCCGACCCCACAGGACATCGTTGATACTGATATTGCCACTCTCAGAACAGCGGGACTCAGTGCACGCAAAGCAGAATATGGTCCGTCCCATTGCCATTCTAATTTTAATTGCCAATAACTATTATCCCAAGTCAAGGATCTGGCCTCACGATTTGTAGACGGTAGATTGTCCACAGAAAAGTTGCTGAATGCCGACGACGACGACTTGTACAGTATCCTTATTGAAGTCAGGGGCATTGGAAGAGTTTGTCCACTTTTCTCAGTGCTCCATTATAAAAATTGACACATTTGTAGTGGACAGGTAATTGCTGGAACGCGCCAGATTTTGTGATGCTTAGTGAGCCTCTGATACAGTCGACATGTTTGCCATATTTTCACTCCGGCGTCCCGATATCCTTCCTGTGGGTACGTATGCTCTTGTGCAGATTGTCTATACCAGTGAATGGTTTTGTGTGTCAGGTGATCTGGGTGTCCAGCGGGGTTTGGTCCGTTGGTTTTTATCCCTCCATTTGCCAACGCACCTCTTCGCACTATCACCTGAAAAGGTATCTGGTCAGGGAAAATCCATAGAGGCAACTTTGAACCTGTCTGCCTCCGAAAGTGATGATGCGCTGCCTGAGGTGGTGGATGCTGCATATAAATCTAGAGCGGTCGAAGACGTCGCTACAGGTGACGGGACCCCTATATCTGAGGATGAAGACGTTGATCTCCCTGCTGTGCCTCCTCCTTTCACACCCTCTATTCACAAGACACTTAATCGTTCCACTTCCACGGAACGTCTCCCTCTTCCTGAAGGATTAACCGTTGCCACGCTGAAGAGCAGGCTCGAGGGAAAGAAAAAGATCAGGTACGTGGCTAACCCCTTAGATATGGGTGTACTTACCCTTTTGGTCAGAGGGGCGTTTCTAACTCCACAAGAAATGGCAGCACTGACAGAGCGCTGGAAACCCTACAGAAGCTTAGGTGCGTTTCCGAAAGACTTGGCGAGGATGTTCTCATGTCAGGTCCACAGGTGTCTATTACATGTGGTCTCTAGCCGCCGCAGAATAATACTTTGTGGCATCAGATACTTTTGTCTCAGGATGTGCAGTATTCAATGTTGAATGTTAACAGTTGTTCAATCGGACTTCATACAGGAAAATTAGTTACTTTGATCCGTCTGATCGGGGTATTTTACGATGAAACTTTCATATGCTTAGCGTTTCGGTCTTGCTCCGCTCATGTTCCGCTGGGCGTGTTCCGTTGAGGGGTGCGGAGACAAACGGGATTGTGGCATGAATCACGGATATTCGTGACAGTAGTCCAAGCATATTCTCGCTGTTTCTCAGTCTTTGGCCTCCGTCAGCTTCCCTCTGCAAGCCATGATGCTTGAGCCGCCTGCGCCTCGACCGCCTTTGTACCTGGTCTCGTCCTCATCACCTGGCGGAGGTTGCTCATCTTCTGTTGGTTCAATCGACAGCGAGGAAATCTACGGCTTTCAAAATCGGTCCAACAATGCCAGCGATGCCTCCTCAATTTCTCTTTCCGACCCAAGGCGTTACATGTCTAACAGCTCAAAGCCACGAGCTACATCAGAAGACCTCCCCCTCTCACATAGGCTTTTTGTGAACTCCTCGCCTAAGCAGGATCTACAGTTCTTCCGTCGGAATCCCTTCGCACGACCTCAACCAGTCGAATTTAGCGAATCGCCAAACTCTTCCCTTTTCCAAGAACAACATACTATCCCCCACAAAATCACACGAGGAAACGCTGTTGACTTGCTTTCTTCACCTCTTTCGCAACCTTCACGAGCGGCTGGTCACCGACACTCCCACCGTATATATAATCTTCAAGCCGACTTTCATTCACCAAAGTTCCCCCAAGGGCACCTTCTCAATTCGGAATTCGTCACTTTATACCAACTCGAAGATGAAATAGGTTCTGGGGGTTACGGATTTGTGATGACTGCGTGCCATCGCGCAGAAGGGCATGAAGTCGCAGTCAAGTTTATCATCAAGGATAAAGTTCCCGAGCATGCTTGGATGTACGATGAAACCGTTGGAAACTTACCGACAGAGATTGTACTGCTGAGGTTTGTCAACCACAGGAACATCGTGAAATGTTTAGATGTGTTTGAAGACCCTCTATATTTTTATTTGGTGCGCGTATTTTGAAGCTATCGTCGGCATCCTCTCATTAATGTTCGTAAAAGGTTCAAGAATTACATGGTTCACCGTGGCCAAGGTCTGAAGGAACTTCTTCTCAAAGAATCCTGCCGGACTGCACAACTGCATCACTCCCAACCCCTTCCCTCTCCCATTCCGGATCTGAGATCTCACTTGACTCCTTTCAACCCAGAACTCCGCCTCATGTGAACCCGGAATTACCTGGGCAAATAGCAGACTCCCAGGACGCTGATTCTTCAACTTCGCTAAACGAGCAGAAACCTCACAACATTTTCACATGTTCCCCCCGAGTGGATTCGCGACCAGGTTTCTCTCGCAGACCATCCTACGACCTCTTTGAATGCATAGAACAATCAACTCAAAAGAGGCTAACAGAACCGCAGGCCCGTTATGTCTTTTCTCAAGTAGTAGATGCCGTGCATTATCTGGATACTCTGGGAATAGCTCATCGCGATATCAAAGACGAGAATCTAATCATCAGCGATGATTTACAGGCAAGCCCCGTTTTTCATAGAAAAAGTTGCTCATTTCATTGTCCCATAGATTAAACTGATTGATTTTGGAAGCGCGACAGTCGTCAATCCAAACGAGCCAAGGCCTTTCTACAACCTATTTTATGGAACTGCTGCGTACGCGTCATCTGAGATCCTTCTCAAAAGAAGCTATCAAGCAGCCCCAGCCGAAGTTTGGACGCTCGGTGTCTTGTTATCATATCTCCTCATGGGAATATCGCCGTTTCCGTCACCTCGCGACACTGTGGATGGACGAATTTTCTTGTCGGAAACGCAAGGACCTCTCCCTTCAGATGAGGCGATGGACTTGATGAGGAAATGCCTTGATCCCAAACCTCAGACAAGGGCTTCGATAGCGGAAGTAAAAGCTCATCCATGGTTAAAGCTTCGCTCGTAGGATTGCCAATTTCTTATCAACTGTAGATTTGTACACTTCACCGATTTGTCAATCCATATTATTACGTAATAATTCGTTTCGGCCAATATCGTCGTTGCTTTCTCTCCTCTGAAAGCCTAGCCGTCTGTTTACAAAATGTCCTTTGCTTTAAAAGCAGCAGGTCTGTACAAAATACAACATATTCCCCTACGTTATTCTGATATCCCTTTGTTCCAGTCGCCAATGGGTCGTGGAGGGCAGGTCCCAGGACTCTGGCCGGTAGGGCATCTCAATTGATTTGACTGAATAACGTGCTGAGTAGCTTCGTTTCAGCCCGGCTCCTTCTACACACGTCGCAGCCTGCGCGTATGGCTGAGCAACAGCCCGTTGCTCCACCGCCTACATCACCTACTGAGCCTGTCACCCTACTCGCACAACGGGGCTCCCTACAACTCAGTCTGGAGCAACCCCAAAACGGTGCTGGTACGAGTTCTTACTCATTGCTGGGAGATAAAACTTGCCTAATTCTAGCATCCAGAGTACGTGTTGTCGACCCTTGATAAGGTGACGAACTGGGCTAGGCAGGGGTCGATGTGGCCAATGACGTTTGGTTAGTTCTCGTTTGACTTTTGCCATTATTGTCAATATATTGTTGAATTTTAGGTCTTGCTTGCTGCGCTGTCGAGATGATGCACATGGCTGCAGCTCGATACGACCAGGATAGGTTGGGCGTTGTTTTCCGTGCAAGTCCACGACAGAGTGACATCATGATCGTGGCCGGGACTCTAACAAACAAGATGGCGCCTGCACTCCGAAAGGTGTATGACCAAATGCCTGAGCCTCGTATGTCCATCATGTTCGAAAGGGGGAGGATAGAACTGACAGGTTCAACAGGATGGGTGATTTCCATGGGATCATGTGCAAATGGTGGTGGTTACTATCACTATTCTTATTCTGTCGTCCGCGGGTGTGACCGTACGTGTGCAAGTCATGTACTATTTGAAAAGCTAAAGGTCGATTTTCTGAATTAGGTATTGTGCCTGTGGATATCTATGTTCCGGGATGCCCACCTACCGCAGAGGCACTATTGTATGGGATGCTACAGCTACAGCGGAAGATGCGGCGGAGTCGGAAAGGAGTTTTATGGTACCGCAAGTAAGATGGCTGTTGTAATAGAGTATCCATGTAGTGTTTCCCAGTGTTTCACGGGAATCCTGGCATGTTAACCGAATAATCATGAGGTGACGGCAACTTGTGTTGCTCGAATTTGGCTTGAACTTTAAGCTTTCCGTCTCTGCAAGCTCAAGCAACTTTGAAATTCTTCAAATTCACGTCTCCATTCTTCTTTAACTTCTTTCTCTCTTCCTTCTGGATGCCCACACAATTCTCTTCAGTTTAATCTTTCTTTTCCGTCGTCGCCACGCTAGGCGCTCGCTGACACTTCACTCACCCCAACATGGCCGCCACCATACAACAACCGCCACGAAACGACCCCGCTGCAAATCTTCATGTCAATCTATACCCACGCACACTTATGGACGACATTGACTTTAGAGACAACCGATACCCACCTCTTTCCAAACCCATTCTACAGTCTCCACCTCAAC
Source organism: Laccaria bicolor S238N-H82 (assembly GCF_000143565.1). Classification (NCBI taxonomy): domain Eukaryota; kingdom Fungi; phylum Basidiomycota; class Agaricomycetes; order Agaricales; family Hydnangiaceae; genus Laccaria; species Laccaria bicolor. The sequence continues at coordinate 625,511 of NW_001889876.1, forward strand.
AAGATCAGCTGTGGGACAGATATGACCCCCAATCCTTTCAACGTTCCTTTGAACCATCCAATAGCATCTCGGGATGGCCTGCTGGACAGTCAAGTCGGGTTGACTCTCAGTATCAGCAGACCCCCTCTAGGCAAAGTGCCCGCTCGCCTGGCCTACTTTCTACTCAATCTCAGTCCCAAGAACCCCAGCGCACCTCTTTGTCGTATGCCCTACCATCAGGTGCTTCGCGTCGGGTTGTTGAACGGTATAGCTTAGAGGATAATGGCCAACGCGCTCCTTCGAGAGCTTCAACAGAGACACGGCCGACCCTAGTGGAGTCTAACCAGGATACTGGACGCAGCAGGACGAATACGCCTCAACCTACCCGCTTGAATGAGTTGCAGTCGCGGGACAGACCAGTGTCCATTCTTCCTGCTACTCCCCGCCGTCCTGCCGCACCGTCTTCTTCAGCGAGCCCTAACGCTCTTGGTGGTAGTAGTCAATTTCCTCCCGTCATGCCTCTATCAGCTTCTCCAACATACAACCCTCCGGTGGCGCCCAAACATCGGACATACCCGCAACAACCTACATACATTACTCCTCCCGATGCACCCAACCCCATCAATATGGTATATTCTCCGTCACCACCATTGCAGGAAGAAGTTTGCGTGGAATGCGCCATGAGAGATCAAGATATGGCGGATGTTGACGTCGCTTCCCCAGGCGTCTGGGAACGAGCAAGCGACGTACTCTTCGAAGATCTTGTGGAAAGAGAATTACAGGATGAGGCCAATGGCGTTGTCGTTGTCGACGATTCGTCACGACCGAAGGCAAGAGGTGGTCGTTTGACCGAACAAAACCTCAAAATCTGGTTAAGCATCGTGAGTTGGACTCGCTACATTTACTCGCGCTGATATTCAAATGATGCATCTACAGAATCCGCGTGAACCTGCATCAAGGCAACAGACTCTGAACACTTACATCAAATCCCAGCGAGCTTTGTTGCAAGCAGAGGCTCTTGCGCATGCTCGGGCAATGCAGGAGGCGAAGCAGCTCGACAACAGGATGCGAGACACATATTCCCAGTTACGACGGTCTGCGTACGACATGGGTGCCGCTTCATCCCCCGCGGACGACTTTGGCGGCGTTCGCATCAAGCCTCCACAGTCCCCTTCTTCACCAACCAATATCCATGTGCATACTCGGTCACAATCACGCGAAATAACGTTGCTTGAGAATGGCATGATTGTGGAGCATGTCGATGTTCGAAAGGAAGAGCGCGAGGCACGAGAACGCCGGCGGAAAGAAGAAAAACGTGCAAGAAAGTCTTCTCGGAGTTCTGTTATGGACGTCACTTCTATCATTTCTGCACAGAGCTATGGCCCACCCACCGATAACGGCCTCAAGCCATACTCACGATATTCCCATTCGAGTTCTGCTCGACCGACGAGTGTTTTGACCGCCCCGCCAGAACGCCCAGATTTACCTCGAGTTTATTCACAGGCTTCTTTCTCTGAAGTTCACAGCTTAGGCTCGGGGTCACCCAGGCGCACCAGGTTTTTTGGAATTCGAAACCTAAGTGCTGGTTGGATGAGCCAAGATAGTTTGGCCCCTTCCGGAATGTCTGGGAGTATGGTTGATATGCAGTAAGTTGATTCAAAGTTGGTGCTTTGTTTATCTAACGGCTTCTTCCAGCGTTGCCCTTCAACGCGAGGCACAAGGACCAAGCCGTCTCACGACCTCACCTATCGACCTCCGCGGGTCTCGTCACAGCCAAATTTGGCCTCCCACACAGCAAGAGGCGGGAGATACTTGCCAAACCGCCTTCGATGAAAAATCAAAGAAGAAGAAGAATGGCCTTGCAAAGATCTGGCGCATTGTTACTGGAACGAAGGCGGAGGCTGATCGAGAACAACGAAAAAATGAAAAGCTCGAGGACGATTTTCCCCTTGCACCTCCTCCGCCACTCTCGTATCTCGTGGAGCGAGGGCCTTCTGAACTTCTACAGTCGACTCACCGACACGCATCCACACCCTCAGTTCCTTCAATGACATCGCCAAGATTAGGGTTATCTTCTTCTGGTATGTCGCCACCTACGGCCCCCTCTAGTGTCCTGCCATCTCCGACCTCGTCAAGACCGCCTGGCCCTGAAGCAGACATGGTCGAAGTCCGCACATTCGTTCATAATTACCCCGATGACCAGGACAACAGACAAAACCACGAAGACAATATAGGAAAGACTCAAGCCAAATTTGTTTACCCGGTCACCTCAGAACCAGACCTCCGACTGCAGAATCCACCCCTGGCGCCACTTGTCCCAAACCGGCTTTCAAGAGAGAAGTCTCTCCCTCCTCTTCCTCCAGGTGAAGCTCCGGCTCGGCAGTCACCCGATTCCAGGCCGCAAACGGTATACACATATACCCCTCAATTGTTACCGCCTGGTTCGGGACCAGCGCACGATTTCCTCCCTCCGCAAGCCCCGTTCCGCAATGGGGACACTCGACGCCAATCCTTTGGCGGTATGACTTCGCAACCCAACCTGAGGTTACAAACGATGCCTGCCAGCAAAGCGGTTGAGTTTGACGGTCGTCGATCATTGGGCCCCCGTTATGACGAGTTTGGCCTATCTCGTAGATCACTCGGAAGGCTTGAGCATGTTCAAGAGCACCCAACCCGAAGCGCGTCTCCCGTTCCATCAACCAAACGAAAAAGCAAGTTTGGATTTGCATCATTTTTGGGTAAAAAGCAGCCAATTCAGAAGCAAGAAAGTTTTCAGGATGACAGTCGCCTCCAGTTTCCATCCATGAGACAATTTGACTATGAAGCTCAGGATGATCCAGCAACCAACGGATACGCCACCTCCACTTCAAGACACAGTGCATTAAGCATGGGAGCATCCAATAATCCGAACCTTCGGATGTCAGTAACCTCGCGGAAAGCTCTCGAAGATCTCGTTGCTCAGGACCCTGATTTCGTGGCCTACCGTTACCCCTCCAACGACCAACAATTAGACCTTTTAAGATAGCCAGTTGCGTGATCTGGGTTTTCGGTTTTGCCTAATTTTCAGATAGTACATACTTAGGTATCTATTTTTGGTTCCAGAGCAAATCACCTTTGGAACGACATCATCACTCATTTGTTATCTTCACTTTTACACCTTGCTATCAATGTTTACGTTACAACAACGGACATGTACATCGCATTCCTCCTATGGTGATATATTCGAGACAACTTACTAGTCAGTCGAACGAATCTTCTTCCTACCTCAAGTATCCTCCTAAGTCCTCAACGTCGCGGAGTGAGGATTAAATGTGCCTTCGGATCCGGCACGATCGCACCGTTGAAAATGATATTCTTGGGTCGTGAGGTAGCGCCGGGAGGGAGTGAAACGTCATATCTCAATAGGATATGAGCCACCATTATTTTCAACTCCATCTTATGTGTTGATCAGATAGTGAGCATGGTTTCAGAAGAAAGCCAACATACGGCTGCGAAGAAACGTCCAGCACAGGCATGTCGGCCGGCACTGAAAGGCAGGTACTAACTCAAAATATGAAGATTCATCGTGTACCAAGTTCAAAGCACTCACATTTGGATCGATGGTAGCGAAACCATACTTGGAATCACTGGATTCTCCCGCACGTAACTTTGAGAATCTGAACAAATCGCATACTTCGGGATTTGGGTAAATATCCGGGTTGAAATGTATTGCTTTCATATCGATGGCAACTCTGCATCCAGGTGGTACACTTGTGCCATCCCCAAGATCACAACCTACGAGAGCAACGCGGCCGAGGGCAACTGGAAGAGAGTCAGACTCCAGTCGCGGTAATGACACACAAAACGTACAATACATCAATCCATAAAATCGGCCAACTTCTCGGAGAGCGCTGTCAACTTTCCTGAACTTCAGCAACGCTCCTTTAGTCCAACCACCTTCTGACTCGAGAGCTTCCTGAATTTCCGTCCGGATACTCTCAACATCCTCGGGTGGCAGCAGGGCAATTTCGAACAAGGTTTGCGTTATAAATATGGATCTAATGAATTTCATAAGCTTATGATCGCTTGTCAAAACCAGTAACACGAACGATGTGTGAATACTTCCAAAGTTCAGATTCAACAATCGAACCGCAAGGCCAAGGACTGTTTCCTGAGGTGGGGCACCCTTGATCAAGAATTCGGCGACCAAATTCTAATTTTTAATAACATTAGCACAAGATAAATTTGAGTAATGAGAGACGGTTATACCGGCTTCTCGTCCATGGATTCCCTCTCCTCTAGATAGTTATTTAAAAATGGTATGATATATTTGAGTGGAGCTTTTTTCCCTCCCAGAATGTTTGACAAAACAAAATAGACCAACCTGGAAAATTCTGATTTGAACGCATCTCAAAAGATAAATATAATACTCACGGCCGTAAGATATGGGGACTCCAGTTTATGAAAGGTGCCATAAGAGGTGTCGTTTCTGCAAATCGTACAACCGCGTGAAGAAATCGCTCATTGCGACACATCCCGATGCCAAAGATCACACGATTGCTGATTCGAGCAATCAGGTGGGTCATTGTTTCGAAGACCGGGATATCAATAACTCCTATATGAAAAGTATTCAGTAGCGGATGCATGACAAGAAGGGTATATGCTCACCACTATCCTTGGAGACCTTGAAAGTCTCATCCATGGCAAGAATCGATTCATCGAGAATTTCAGGGATATAGGAAGAGATTGCGCGGTTTACATCTGTGCGTAATACACTCGCTTGGTATGGATTCCGAAGCTGATGAACGTCCATAGTGTAAGGGAGTTGAAGGTCCTCATTGACCGCCATAGGTTGGTTGAACTGCTCTATTACGTTAGGGCACAAAACGGCTGGTGATGATTGACGACGCACGGTGTCGTCGTTGGCAGACCTCACCATCTCTTGATATTCTGGGCCAAGAAGGAAGATTGGTCCGGACTGGTTAAGCAGCTGTTAGCACAGTTGCGTATGTCAGTGGTAATGGAATTGCTTGCCAGAGTAGGGATGGTGTAGGGTCGACCAGAGAATTTGGATCTACCTTCCAAAATAACAGATTCTGCATCAATGGTCCATCGCAGGGCGGTTGAGATATAACCCCAGACACCAGGCTTCCCTATGCGTGGAACGCCCCCAGAGTACGAAGTGCCCTGCAAAATGCGGACATAGACTAGTAATACAACTGCGACGACGAGAGCAGCGACAACGGTGGCCAAGTTCAGCATATGGACAGGAAATGGTACGATTGATGGGTGTTTTTGGGAACGAGCATTTCGGTTTATTATTGTGCGGCAGTGCCGAGCAGTGGGCGCGGAAATGTCAAAAGCGGACAGAGGTGTATTGAAATTCAACCGCACATTGAATCATGTGACTGAAACGCGCCTTCCTCATAGCAGTCACCATGGTACATTCATCATTCAGATTCTTGATTTCCATTGAGATCGCATCCTTCTAGCCTTCAAGAGGTCTTTCAGCGGAGGAAAAGCGCGTCAAACTTCTCGAAATTTTTCATGAAACAGTCTGCTCGTGTCTATCTCCACCTAAACATCACTCATGAGGTTTACTAGCGTGATTTCTATCAAGTACTTTCAATATTTAAACTAGCATGGCCCCTTTTGTGTTACGTCTTTTCTCTAGCTCAAGGAATTGGAAAAGCTTGGACCGAAGATGAAAGGAATAGGTAAAATTTTCTTTCTTCACAAGACCTTCCAACTAATCTAGGCGGCTACTCGATAAGTCTCTCAGTCAATCAAAGAAGTTCTGCAATCTTTGGTTGATGATGGGCTTGTTCAAGCAGATAAGATTGGATCTTCAAATTGTGCGTTTTGTGGTTGTCATGTGTGCCTGTATGCGTGAACTTTCGAACCCTCAAGTCTTTTGGAGCTTCCCGTCACAGCAAGGCACCGCAGTTGGCCTCTTTTCACTAAGATTTCTCGAGTTTGGCTAACGATGATTTTTTTAGATCCAAGCACGGGTCAACGCTTTGAAGGAAACCCATAAAAATCATCAGATCCAAATATTGGAACTGAGAAGCGCGATTTCGGTCGAGGAATCCGCTAGATTGGATTCTGTGAATTTATATGATTAGGCCTCTATTTCTCTGCTTTTCGTTGATCTATTCTGCCTAGGAAGCTCGCTCCGTTGCGCTTGCTAAGCTCTCCGATTTAAGGAGAGAACTCGATAGCCAAGAAGCAGAACTCAACGCATACGGTGATTCGAATCCGGCCAAAGTTGACGAGTTAAAGCGCGCAGTTTTCCTGGCAAAAGAAGCTGCCTTGCGCTGGACTGGTTCGTTCACAATCTGTCCTTGTCTTTAATTCAGCCGTATTTCAACTGTTGGCAGATAACTATGGCACGCTTGCTGGGCATTTTACTCGTCAAAATGGGGTAGCCTTGCAGGATGTTCGCAAGTATTTGGAAATAGGGGAGGACTACGAAGATATTTGCTAGCCATAGATAAGTTCGGTGAGGCGACAACACACGGTACTTAATATCAAACACCGTCTCGCATACCGAATCGAGGTCAATCCGATTCCACCGCAAGCCGCAGATTATCGAACTGTAAAAATCATTGTTGCAGATTTTATAGAAATCGTAGGGGAAACTAACCCAAAGCTGACCCCAATTGTCTGCCTCTTGCTCTTGACGGACCGATGCAGGTGAAGGAAGAATGATTTTTACGACGTCGACCATGTCATGAGATTTTAATAACAAGGTCGCCACGCCCAAGGCACCCTTTCGTTGCATGTGAAGATTAGCTTCCTTGATACTATCCAAAATGGCAGCGCCTCCCATGTTACCTAGTTAAAACATCAGTTCATGAGTTAAAGACAATTGAAAACGAAAGTTACCCAACATCTCGCGTGTCTCTTTCATGGTCAGTGTGAAACCACCGGTAGGTTCATACTTCCTTTTCAGAGGGAAGTCCTTGTGGCTGGATTTGAGCTCTATCTCGACGAAGAGAACACCATCCTCTAGAGCCGTTGGGTTGTGACCGAGGTCAAAAGCACAAATGGCCGCGTGGCGTAGAGCACCGATATGCAACCCATGCCTGGAAGAGAGTGAATACTCTGCTGATAAGAACTTGGGGGTTGAGACAGACCATTTCTTAAAGTTGGCAATACCTTGAGCGGCAACGGGGTTCTTTGACATAGCAGCATTTGCTTCTGCGCTGAACTTGCACGGAGTCTGTCGGTGAGAAAAAATTGGGAGATTCGCAACCATCAATATATAGGCCTCTGCGACTTACTTACCTTGTGGAGTGGCCAACTCGCTACCTGACATTCTTTACTCTATAAATGTATTGTCAACACTATAGTCACAGTTTATCAATGCTCCCAACATACACAATATATGACCTAGACGTGTCAAATGTCTTGAAGCGGAAGCATGAAATGTACACCTCACCTCTTTGCAACGAGAACACGCCTGAAAAGGCTTTGCCTCTGGTTCTTGCTTTTTTGCGCACCAATGACAGACTTTGAGGACGCGAGATTGACCTTTAAAATGGGTTGATTCCGACATGGTTACTATGTGGGAGGTGATGGTGAGCCCAAAGGAACTGAAACCTAATTACACACCTGTTATATCATTTACTGAGGGTAAGTAGACCAAGAATCCTTTGAAGAGTGAAGATTGCTATGATGCTTAATGGCGGCCCTGAGTCTGAGACTGAGGCGACATCCGAGGCACGTGGCAAGCATTGATCCCGCCGCCTCTGCTGAACAGGCCAAGATATTATTCACTACAACACCATGTCGCAAAGCCCTTCCGCCTCAGTATCTAATGGCTCTGACAATGCATCAAAAAGACGGAGAACCGGTGACGGTCATTCCATGGGCCAGTTTATGTCAACAGCGGATGGCTCACACCATAATCAACATCAACCAAGTCCCCATATCCCAAAGAGAGGCGCACGGGCTTGTACCGCCTGTAGGAAGGGGAAAAACAGATGCGAAGGAGAGGTACGCATCAGCCTCAGCTGGCCTCATCCATCTTTTGTGCTCACTATGGCCCGCCTCCCCCGCCCGGCCCGGCGCTTTCTTAGGCTCCTTGCCGCCGCTGTCAGGCAAGTGGAACGCCTTGTGTCTTTGAAAAACCAGAGAAGAAGAATGTCCAAGCGAGCGCTGGACCCAGCGTTGAGTAAGCGTCCCATTCCTGCCACCCTCATCCCATGCTGAAGATGACGTACTCGCTAGACGACTGTCTCGCCTTGAGGGCCAGTATCTGGTACAGCTTCAATGGGTAGCTTGCGTAGATGTTTACTGATTTTGGACGGTTTTTGTGTAACAGGTTATGCAAAGCCAGATGATTGGCATGCAATCATCGTTGGATAGGATTTTGTTGGCGGTGCAGCCACAGCATCCCCCGCCAATGCAACCACCCCCAGGGATGTATACGTCTCACATGGATGTCCACCGTGATATGTCTGGTCTACAGCAGCCCCAACATAATGGGTTTGACATGATGCCGGGTTCTGACCGCTCCCGCTCCTTCCCACCGCTTCCGGGGTTTGCACCTCCAGTACGTTAACAACCTCGACGCATACTTTTCTACTCACCCTCCAACTTCAAGCCCCATAAATATGCGTCATATGGAATCATTCCGAGCACAGCTCCCTCTTCGGATGACGAGTCCGAAGACACGCTCCCTCGTTCAACTTTGAACGCTCCCATAGAAGCTTTGCAGGGGTTGGCAAATGCTGCTGCCGAAGCTGCCGCTGCCCCATCCGTTTCCCCAAGGTTTGAATAAAGGAATGACTTTGCCCATTGCTGACACACGTTTTATCAGAGTGAAGAAGCGTAAAAGGGCTGAACCCATTCCAAGGAATGCCTTTCCCCATGTAGTGGAAAAAGTTGGTTTAATTTCTTTTTACTTTTGCCGTCCGTTTTGAACTTGTCCATTTTTAGGGCCTGGTCACCGACTCGGAGGCACGCGAGCTTTACAATATGTATGTCATATCATTTGAATCACCCAGGTCCCTGATCTCCCTTTCCAGCTTTTTCGCAGGATGTCACTTGTTCATTCCCTTGTTCGACCCGTTGTATGACACATATGAAAGCTTAATGGAGAGGACCCCCTGGACGTTCGATGCTATCTTGGCTGTGGCTTCTAAAATTCGCAGCGGCAACGGACCTCTTAGTTCAACGTTTTACAAATGTCTGGAAGAAGCACAAGGTATTGCACGCTCCTCGCTTTTCGGGCCCGTAGTAAGAAAGGAGGCTATTCAAGGCATGTAAATTAATTATTTCCCACTCATCACCTTATGTTTTGTGTAGGAATGTTGTTGCTGGCTGCCTGGAGTACAAATGGTTGGCTTCCCAGTGGCCACGCCATGCGTATGGCTTTGGACCTCGGCCTTCATCGAGCCTTGGAGAAGCTGGCTGACGTCGTTGGCAAACAGCGGACCGAGGAAGAAGAGAGAAATCTAGGTCAGCATTTGACTATTTTTGCACCCAATATCTCATGTATTCATCAGTTGTGTCCGCTCGCATTTGGCTTTGTCTTTACTGGTTTGACCATCAGTAGGTTTCAGTGCTTCAATTTCTTCGTCTTCTAATTTGGCTGTTCAGAATGAGTCTGGGAACAGGCCGCCCAATCGTGTTACGGGATGAGAGTACAATTCGTCACTGCCGGTTGTTGTTAAGCCACCCCATGTCATCGCCGACCGACGTCAGGCTCGTCGCCTTGGTTGAGCTTATTGCTCAAAAGAGTGCGTCACTTCCCATTATGCGCTTTATGAATAGGCAATGACATGGAAACCCTACTTAAGCTCAAATCTACGATACCTTGGCTTCCTTAAACGATCAGGTCAATCACAATACATTGGCTTTCATCCGCCGTGCAAACGTAGCACTGGACAAATGGTGGTCGGACTGCGATGAACTTCACTGTCAGTACCTTGGTTTGATGACATGTCCTGCTCATTGATGGGGACAACCTTTAGGTCGGACCATGGACCAGGATTCATTACTCCGAAAAATCCTGGCTGGGGAATTGCATTATGCAAAACTGTGGCTTGTTTGTGTCGCTTTACGCGGCGTGGCTTGGGATAAAATGCCTTTCGAACAACGCGAGCTTGCCTTCCAAGCAAAAGATGCCGCATCAAACTGTCTCTCAATTTTTTTGAACTCATCCGAATACAGGTAAGCCCACGATTCTGCGCAGCTATTATGGCGACTAAGCATGTAAAATTTATAGAGCTGCCCTTCGCTACGCCGTCCATGACAGTCTTGTCACGGCTGCGTTTTCCGGCCTATTTCTTTTGAAAATGGCCAGTCTATTCCCCTCTGAACTGGATCTGGGAGCAATCACTGGCCAAGTTGAGCAATTGGCTCAGCTTCTGTCGGACGTTGCGGCTGAGAGGTAAGAACGCAAACTGATACTTACCCCAAGGTGTATGTTGAAATTCGGCAGGTACGCCCTAACTTTGAGGATCATGTTAGCCAACCTCCGCCGCAAAGTAGGTATGGGAAGTGGAATCAACACTCCGATACCTACCATGCCACCCCCATCCTTTGCAGAAAACATGATTATTCCCCAAACATATCTTGATCCCGGAATGCCACCCCCGTTTACCATGGAAGAACTTGGGTTTGCTTGGCCAGGCAATCAAGGAATCTTTAACCCATCAACCATTCCTATCTGGCTCCAAGAACAGGTTTGTGTCCTCTGTTAGACCAAAGCATTCCTTTTTCTTATGCGGTGTTTTCTTTTCTTAGAGCTTGGCGGACCTTGGGCTTCCCGCAAATGGCTCTGATGGGATCTTTCTGCAGATGGGAGGCGCCAACGGATGGACAGGAGACTTTCCCTCTATGCCGGAAGCGTGGTAGATTTCAACGATCTACTTGTCGTTTGATTCGTTTGATTTCTATTGGCTTGAGTTTGCAATGCTTTGCTAGTTTTCTTATTTATTCTTTCGTGTCCAATGACTCATGGGCATACTACCTGTAGTACCAGTATTACGAGATGGTGGGCTGTAGAATCAGCCATCTTCCTCGTCGCTGTCTTCCTGTTCCTGCAAGAACTGCATTCGGTTTAATGGATGTCAAGTATGATAGTAGCTAGGAGACGTACTTTAACTAATGGTTCAGTACTCTTCAAAAAGTGCTGTCGGCCTTGTGGTTTAGAGCCCTTTTGATGCCAGTAGATGATAGCTTGATCAGAAATGCAGTCCTTATTGTACAACACCTGGAGGAGAGAGGGGTTGATCCTCTAAATATTCATAAATTGGAAGGAACATACTTTGAGAATCTGCGGGAACGCCTTGATGATACGCGTGTCTTCGTAACAATACACTTGAACAACGTTTATGAGGGACACTTGTGTTTTTGCTCCGGTACAGAATGGTTCGAGGATGGGGGCGAATTTCTATGAAACAATTATAAGAAGTGTCGAGTTTAAATAGGCAAAAGCACTTACACCGACTTCGCGCAGAGCGAGGCCCTCAATTTGGTCTGGGCGGGCGCTCCAATCGACTGAAGTCATCAAACCCTGCCAAATGCACTGAATCAGTTCACTCTCTGGCACAGGCGATTCTTCTAGGCGCGCTCTGATGGCGGCGACAATCTATGAAGCATGAGAGGTCATCTAAACGAAATAGGAAGTTAGTTCTCTGACCTGGTCGGGAGTTTCCTCACGTTCGCAGAGTTCAGAGAGCTCTTTGACGATACTCTCTTTGACAACGGCATATTGTTTCTTTGCCCACCACTCAGCGACCTGTGAAAGTCCTTCTTTCTTGAAATGGTCTTCCAGGTATTTGCCCTCGCGCTTATTGGGAGGGAAGAAGGCGAGAAGATCTTTGATACCGCCCCGTTTCAAGGTCGCAGATAAGTGATCCATGGATTGATCGACCAGATATGCACGGAAAATAAGACTGATAACGCTGACGGATACATCTGACAGAGTTTTCAACATCCAGCTCAGATAAGTAGGACATGACTTACCATTCTTGACGAGATGATCTTTGGTAAGACTCTGCAAGCACGATGCGTTGGCGAGACCCTGAGAGATCAAAAGGCCAACGGCGAGTGAAAGCTTGTCCTTCTGTGCTGGAGACCAGCGGTGGATATATTGAAGAAGCCCTGGCAGAGCTGATTCCTCTAGAGGCTTCTGAAGATATTTGTACCTGTGAAAGAAAATAAGAGAAAGAAAATAAGAGATAAGAAGAAGGCAAAGAGACGGAGAAAACCTTCTGATGAGTTTGTTGAGAACCTCGATGTATTTTTTCAGGTCATCGATTTGCGCAGGATCTTCCGAATTGAAGATGGTAAATGGCGAGACGGGAGCTCCATCGTCGACATAACTTCCGCCTGGCTGGAGAAGACCGCCAACGAGGATGATTTCGAAGAGTGCATCTGCATACTTGAGAAACTCGAGAGTGGAACCTGCTTGGACTAGCTTTGTTGCAAAAGAGTCAAAGTCGCCGTCTGGTACTGTTTCGAGATGCTTGTATAGCTGATCTCTGAAGACTGCTCCCGATAAGATAGGCAGATGGTTGCAGTAGGAGAGTGCTCACTGGATGGCTCGTGCTTTGCCTGTGCCTTTACTGCGCCCTTTCTTGCTTTTATTCTGACGCCCTGGAGCGAAGGCTTTGAAGTGGCTGATTGCTGAGACATGCACTGGTCCAACCAAGGTCCAACTGGGAACTTGAAGAGGAAGAAGATGCGGCAATTCCCGAATAGCAACAATAATAACCACACCGATATTACATAATACTCTGTCCTGATAATTATTCGCTTCAATGTCCTCTTCTTCTTTTACAGATTCTCCCAATGCGCGTTCAAAGTCAATCACAGCCGCAGACCTCGATACTTATGGCGTAAGCCTTCTCATTTTTCAACCTCACCTTATCTTGACATTTTACAGGTCCTCAATCGTCATTCTACCAATCACCCCACCTTCCGCGTCGGTGTCTCCGAGGACAAGGGCACAAGAAGGACTATGGAAGATGCCCACTCCTTTGTCGTAGACTTTGACTCCATTCGCGGTCAGGGATTCTTTGCCGTCTTCGATGGCCACGCTGGAAAGCATGCTGCAGAGTGGTGTGGCTCGCATTTCCATGAGGTATACTCCACACCATCGTATTTTTTCACACCATTTTCTGACATGCTTTTTAGTATCTTCTGAAAGCTATCCACGCATCACCCACTACACCTATCCCCGATATCCTCAACCAAACTTTCCACGATGTCGATGAAAGCTTATCTAAACTATGCGAAGAATCAGATGGGAAAATTCATTCGGGATGCACAGCCGTCACCGCCTTTCTTCGTGTGGAAGATCCAGAGGGTCAGCAACCTTTTGTTCCGGCTTCCTCATCACCCCCTTCAGGTCACAGCATCGAGACCGAAGAACCTGTGGCCGACAGTTCAAACGAAAGCAGTGCAGAAAGCATAGGAACAGCTTCTAACGATCCCCAAAAGAAGAGTAAGAAGGTGAAGCCTCCTCGAGCCAGTCGCATACGGAAAGCTCTTCGTAGTCTGGCTGGCGGTGGCTCGAAAGCGTTTGGATCAATAACTCCTCGTTCAGCATCTCCTGCGTCCCCCAATACGGCCGCAGAGGGCATTACGGTGATCGTACCCCCTTCCGATGCGAGACGCGTCTTGTACAGCGCCAATGCTGGTGATGCTCGTGGCGTTCTCTGTCGTGCGGGGAAAGCGGTTCGTCTCACCTATGACCACAAGGGATCCGATAAGCAAGAAGCAAAGCGGATCACAGACGCTGGTGGATTTGTTATGAGTGGAAGGGTGAATGGCGTTCTGGCCGTGACTAGGAGCTTAGGTGATTCGGCTATGAAGGAGTTCGTCGTGGGCGCTCCATACACCACCGAGACCGAGTTATGCGAGGAAGATGAGTTTTTGGTATTGGCTTGTGACGGAGTGGGCCTCATCTTTTACCCCCCTTTTATTCATGCTAACACTCCGTTTTCAGCTCTGGGACATCGTTGGCGATCAGAGCGCCATAGACCTGGTCCGTGATATTGAGGACGCTCAGCTTGCAAGCCTAAAGTTGCTCAAGCACGCTTTGTCACATCATACCACAGACAATGTCACCGTTCTGGTGATCCGATTCAAGCATATTGCACCGAGTACAGCTTAAGTTCGACGCGCAAATAATACTCACTGCCAGACTCTGTGTGGTAGCATAATAATGTGGAGACGCTTGATTAAACTCGAATTTGTAACACACGTTAATAGTTGTAGGCTACATAAGTCTACTACTGTATCATGATATCATCTTTCATTCTCTTTGTATTTCCTCATCGGGTATGTCAGCTGTTAACCAATGAGCTTAGGCCTACTACTTACTGAAGGCACACTAGCGTCCCTACAGGTAATGTGAATGGTGTTACCCTGCGAAGGGGCTTCGGCTCTGGGAAAGAGTCTTGAGTCCTAGGGTGATTCTTGGGCGATTCTCAGGCTCTGGCTTTAGCTGGCCTAGTCGTCTAGCCTGCGTGTTAGCCTTCGATCAATGCACCTTGAGGCTGTGCTGTGGCATGCATTAGGGCGTTCCCGCTGTCTCTTGGCTTATGTAAGTAAGACGCGCTTGTTATCATGCGTGACTACTGTGTTTCCACAGTTCTGTTGCTCATCGGACATCATGCCTGGCAAGCGCCCCCGAGCCAACTCAGAGTCAGATGCTATCGACTTGGTTTTCAAAAAGCTCTTCGCCCTGACCGATGCTTCCAAACCTGCAGCCTCCATTACTCGGAACACTCTTAAGGAGCTGAAACGTCAGCTGCTCTCTGCAGAAGCTGAAGAGGAGAAGTCCATACACAAGGCCGCAGAGGACTTCACACTTGAAGAAGCAGTTATGGACTTTGGCTTGGTGTATGCCCCCACACTGAGGGACCCTTTAAAGCACCAGTGGGACATTGAGGCATTGCCTGACATCACGACCTTTCAGCCATCGGCATGCCTTGGTAAGGTTTCTCCCTGTTCCTAATCGGTTCTTTCACACACTCCTGCTCTGCGTCGAGGCCAAACGCCATGGCATACTTAGCGACGCTGTAGCGCAACTCGTCGTATATCTTGCATCTCTTCGTCAATCCCGCCTCAACCGAGGACGAAGCAATGCCTCTGTTCATGGCATTGCGACAGATGGTCTCACTTATGTCTTCGTAACTATTACACATGAAGGCATCCTCAAAGAGAGCAGGCTGTTTAGTCTCGTGCATGGATTGCTGTCAACTGTGTTAGGCTGCTTGCAATACATCTTGGAGACGACGATGGCTATGTGTCCAAATTTGATGCCAGAGAGGAGGGCATTCAAGACAAGCGAGGAGTTGGAGGCAGAGGGTGATGATCCGATTTATGTGGATGACTCTCCTCATCTGGATTCCGACGATGAAGAATGCTACTAATATTGTATTGTAAACATAATAATGTGTATTGCTGAAGCCTACCGGCCCTACCCAAGGACCCTCTTTCTTGGCCCATATTGAATTCTGGAGATATTTCAGCGTCAGAGGGATATCCGCTCTGGACTCTCCATATCTCAACTTTCAAGCAACGTGCCGTTAGTCCGCATCGATGTTCCTTGGCTTTGCCTTGTATTCCATGGCTTTCAAGTCTAATACTTACTGTACCTAAGCTCATTGGCTAACAGCTGTCATACCCGGGAATGAAGAAATAAAAGATATCATGATACACTAAGTACTGAAGCCATGCTAGCGTCCCTACAGGTAATACTTAAGTATGGGAAAAACAAATCTTTACCCTCCGAAGGGGCTTCGGCTTTGTGAAAGAGTAGGGTGATTCCAAGTTGGGAACCCCTTGGGTGATTCTTAGGCTCTGGCTTTAGGGGGGTTGGCGGTCTGACCTAGACTCTAGTCGTCTCGACTCCCCCGGTTGAGCGCGCGTTAGCATGCACCTTGAGGCTGTGCCGTGGCGTGCATAAGAACGTTGTCGCTGTCTCTTGGCAGCCTCGTTTGACGTTGATCGTTTAAAGCCACCCCCAAACTCTACTTATTACTGCGATGTACGAACAGTCAGGACCATACCCAGGACCAACCCCGCAATATGGCCAGTCCCAATACCCACCCTACGCCCCTCCCGCCCAGCCGTTATATGACAATGGCGATACCAAAAACCCATACGAAGGGGATCGATTCAAGCCCAAAAAGAAGATAAACGACCCCATTTTCCTCATCCTGTTTATTCTTCAAGTGAGCATACCTCCATATGCCTTCCTTGCTCAACTTATTTGGTATCTCCAGCTCGTTGGGTTCGCTGTTTTGTCAGCAGTCGCGTTACATTCATGGGTCTCCCAAGGAGGACTGGGCGGAGGATTGGGAAAGTCAGGAAGTCACACGGGGACGTCGGTGACGTTGAACCGGTAGGCGCCATTATGCTACGCTTTATTGACTTTTGACCGACTTGTTCTGCCTGCAGGAGCACCGTCTATCTCTTGCTTCTAGTCACAGCAGCCGCGGTGCTCTTGTCCGCTCTCTATCTTATGCTGACACGCGCCTTTACCAAGATAATTATGCACATCACACTCATCCTTTCAATCCTTCTCAATATGTAACTCTTTCGCCGTTTTAACGAATATTTTGCTGACCTATTTGTTATCAGCGGAATTTGCGTGTACTACTGGATTACGAGATATTACTGTTCGTTTCTTCTTGTGCGCTTTTACGTCTCCTGACGTCTCTGGTCGTAGCTGGGGCCATCATCTTCACCATCATTGCCATCCTCTCAGTTTTGTCCTACTTTGGCTTTAGATCCCGCATCCCTCTTGCGGCCCTGCTACTTCAAGTCGTCATGGACGTTTCCAAGCATCATTTAAGCGTCTACGTTGTTGCCTTCACTGCGCTCTTTGTTCAGGCAGCACTGTCGGTGTAAGTGGCACTGACCGTCCGAATAGGAGAAAAGCTAATTGCTCGTTCTGCAGCTGGTACACATTCACTGTGATCGCAACGTGCGTCCTCCGCTTATATCTACAAGCATCAAACTCAACCCTCTTTAATAAATAGATATTCCAAGTGGACCCCTGGAAGTCCATGTACGCACCACGTTGTTCGCCAAGTGCTGCTTCCCATCTCACCCCTTTTTAGCCTGCGATACCTCTAGTTGCAGCAGCGGAAAAGTCGCTGGACTCATCTTCTTTGAAACATTCTCATTCGTCTGGACTTCTCAAGTCATCGGCAACGTCTCACTAGCTACGCTTGCTGGCGGACCATACGGATCATGGTACTACTTTGGTCCAAGAGAACTTGGCGAAATGGTCTGCAATACATTTATTCTTTCTCCCAATTCCCCTAATTGATTCTCTCAAAACCTTAGCCGAAGCATCCTACCATCTCTGCATTCGGTCGAGCATCCACCCTCTCCCTTGGCTCGATTGCCTTCGGTTCATTGATCGTCACCATTTTGGAAATGATTCGGCTCCTTCTCAATGCTGCCCAGAATAATGCAAATGCCGACGGACATCGTATGCTTTCTGCCAAGTTAATTTATATCGTCTGATTATGATATTCGATAGCTGTGGAAGCTTTGCTTGCATGCTGTGCCGCGTGCTTTATTGGTATTCTTGAGAGTATGGTTGAATACTTCAACAGATATGCATACATAGAGATCGGTAAGTTCCAACTTGTGCAACCTTTTTTTTTACGATCATAATCATTGACGATTAATTCTAGCTTTGTACGGAAAAGCATATATCCCAGCAGCCAAAGATACATGGCGAATGTTTAAAGATCGAGGTTTGTTTTTCCACATAACTTGTGATTCGTCTGCTTTGAATTTTAAGCAGGAATCGATGCTCTCGTCAACGATTCTCTTGTCGGGATGAGTAAGATGATCACCCTACTCAGAATTTTCTGTACTGAGCCCTTTGACTACAGCGTTGATGTGGGGAGCGTATGCCATAGGCCTCCTTTCATCCCTATTTGCATATCTCTACTTGCGGCGTAAATACAATCTCTCTTTCAATAAGGATGTTGCTCAACCTGAACTCTAGTCACCGCACCTTCTTATAATGCAAGCGGTCAATATACGGCGCCCGTCCTGTTATTTGCATTTTTCATTGGGCTCGTTTGTTCCACCACACTATCGTCAGCAATCGAGGCTGGTGTTTCAACAATGTATGTTTCATGATTTATAGCACAGGTTTTGCTCTGACATTTAACAGATTCGTCGGACTCGGGGAAGATCCACAGGTCTTGGCGATCCGTGCTCCTGCGCTATTCACGGTAAGCAGGCATAACCTCGGACATATAAAGTTGGCTAATTGGTTTGTTGTAGTTGATTGCCGATACATACCCAGCTGTGACAAGAGGCGTTCCCCGAAACTAGGGTTTTTCTAGGATTAGTAGATATACCAAGGACTTGTGTGGTTTTGAAAGGCATATAGGATGCTTTCTGTGCGCAGTAAATAATGGAGTACCTAGTTTGCAAGTTGTCGATGAATGGTCAAATCATCTCGTTGTGGTCACCTCGGAAGTTCAAGCAAGCATATCCTCGGACATATAAAGTAGGTTCATTGGTTTGTTTTAGCTGATTGCCAATACATAGCCAGATGTGGCGAGAGGCTAGAGGAGTTCCCCGTAACTCTAGGTTTAGCAACTATATAGGACGCTTTCTGCATGCCACACTAAGTGGTGATAGAGTGACCGACTTACAAGTCCTTGTCGATTAGTGGTTAAATCATCTCGTTGTGGTTAACTACTCCGAGAAGCCGGAAGTTCGAATCCTCCCTGGGACATGACTTTTTGTTCTGACTAGCAGCACCACAGCCCGAAAATGCGCAAAACCTCATATCTAGTTGCCCTGACTTTTGGTGTTCTGACTCTGATCTTAGTCCGTTCTGTGGCTTAAGCTCCCTGTTTGTCCTCACTTTTGTTTCAGAACATCCTCTCTGCACGCAGACCAGACTGGTTCGAAGATCGCAAGACCAGTCCTGCTCATCACTGACCTTTTTTTCGTCAAGGTTAATCACCAAATCGCACTCGGACGTTCTTCGCACCACCGTCACCACCTCGTACGGATTATACAAGCGCTGCGATCTCACCGTTACAAGCATCCCCGACCCCTCGGGTGGTGGAAAACTTACATACAGAAAGTATGAGTGTCGCAAGTTTCCCGTTCAAGTTACGGACCGCTGCGAGAAGGAGAACCGCGCCTTCTGCGCGGCATGGACAAGTGCTGGCTATCTCGACCAAATCGCCATTGGATTTGCCTCCATTTCGCTTGTCGCTATACTCTTTGGCGTCAGCACTCACTCGCGCAGAAGACGCATTTGGAGAGCAGTTGCTGTCTTAGTCTTTCTTCAAGGTATGACACCCACTCGTTACTTCGTTCATGGTAGCTGACGGACCCGTCTCAGCCGTTTGCCAGATCGCATCATTTGGTCTCGTTAATGATAATTATCGTGTGGGGCGTTATCCACCATTCGACCGAGCTCGTCCTGGTTGTTCTTTTTCCATGTCGTTCCAGGGGCTTCATTAACGCACCTAAATAAACAGGCTCAGCATATGTGATGAACATTCTATCTTGGACGACCAGCATTCTTATCGTCTTGGGTGTAATCATCACAGGTATCTCTGCCGATAAGGGACACAGGTGGGCAGCTGGAAACCGAGGATATCGTCAGATCGAAGGGTGACGGACCTTCTGCCAAAACTCTGAATAAGCTATCGGGCTACTATAGGTATGGTAAGGTATTTCATTACACGTTTTCCAAACACGAAAAGGCCACTTTTAATAGTACTATTAACACTTGTCTGTTGATGGGCTGCGCAATACATCTACGGCATTCCCTTCTTCATGTTGTCAAAGCTGCTGTTGTCGTAGATAAGCCAATTTTGGCTGGACTCCAGCCCACCCATCGCATCCTTGACAATTGTAACCAGGCTTCTTCCGCTTTGAGGGTCTTTCCCCGGTCCTGTCTCCATACCCTCACGTGGTGATCCTTTGTCGCCGCTGAGTTCCCAGAACATGCTGCCGCCTAGTCCTTGATTCTTAATATATTGACCCTTCCAATCGGCCACATCTTCGTTATCAAAGCTGACCATTTCCCGTTTCTGAGGATCGTAGGACCAGCTCGCTATTGCATCCTGGTCGCGATACGTAAAGGAGCCTGGGAGAGCTAATGCGCGGTAATCGTAGGAGCCGGCTTCCCAGGTTCCTTGTCCAACGCCAGAGAAGACGGATCCAGGCCCTTGTGTGTTCATGAAGGACCGACCATACAGAGGGATGCCCAAAACAATCTTGTTCCGCGCGACGCCTTGACCGATATACCATGTGAGCGCTTCATGGGCGCTAATAGCCCCACCGTAAATGTTGGCTTGGTGATTGGCTATGGAATCCCATGAACCCGCTACATGAGGGTGTTAGCAAGGGATCAACCAAAGTGTCTCCTAAGAATAACTCACAAAAATCGTAGGACATCATATTCCAGAAATCCAAAGACTTATCCATGTCAGCAACGCGAAGTTTCTTGTAATTGTCTGGTCCACACGGGGCTGCAATCTATGCCAAAGTTTAGAGAGAAAGAGGAAATATAGAACGGAGCGAATGGCTTTACTGTGAGAAGGAACTTGCACCCTGCCCCTTTGACTGAGGCATGTTGATCTAAAGCTGCCCTCATTTCCTTCAAGAGTTCAACGTACCCAAGTGCTTGAGCATCATTTGAAGGATACTCGTAATCGACATCCAATCCGTCCAGACCATAGTCTTCCAAAAGTTGTACAGACGACTCAACGAACTTGCTCCTTAAGATCGGGTTCACGACGACTGGATGAAAAGAAGGGGAGTAAGTCCAGCCACCGATGCTGAGAAGTACTTTGAGTTGGCGATTGGCTTTCTTGAGGTTGTAGATCGCCTTAAAATTGCCGTATAGGTTGTTCCCGACGTCATTCCAGGAGTCACCTGGATAATGGATATCTTTGTCTGCCCAAACGTCGGACAGAAAGACCTCGCCAGTGTCAGGCCTGACGTTGGCAAAAGCGTAAAGTATGTGGCTGATAGAGTGCTGCACGTTGAACTTAAACAAGTAAAGTTGTGAGCGAATGAACGTACGTGAGGTCTTGAACAGGGATCAGGCTTGGTGGGAACTTGCGCCCATAAATACCCCTGTTTATGTAAAGTCATGGAGATATGCGCGAAAGAATGTGCACCACTGTACC
This sequence comes from Laccaria bicolor S238N-H82, assembly GCF_000143565.1. NCBI lineage: Eukaryota > Fungi > Basidiomycota > Agaricomycetes > Agaricales > Hydnangiaceae > Laccaria > Laccaria bicolor. The sequence goes on from NW_001889876.1 coordinate 646,636, forward strand.
AGTTCACAAAGCTATGCGATTATATGCGTGATTTACACAAATAAGTAGACCTGAGCAGAAAGAGCTTACTAGCCGACGCTGTACTTGCCCTCGTTCGACATTGCGTTTTCTGCGTCTCCTGCAACGGGCTTCGGAGGTGAGATAATTATCTCTGAAGGCAAGACGTGTTGAACAGAGGACCGCCCTGCTTTGAAGAAGATGGCTGCGACGAGCGAAAAAGCGAGGGCGAGAAGAAGGGGCTTGCGATACGAGAACTTTGTAACTTGAATATGGTCGGTCGATTCGGTTGTGGGTAGAGATTGGTAGTTAGTGGAAGACATGCATATATAGTATATATACTCTCAATTTGTTTCTAATACGTCATCAACAACATACGCGAACGAAGGCACACGAATGAAAAAGTACATAGAAAGGAATCGACTGTAAAATTCGAGTTCATTAGCACTGTCCTAGAAAAGAATTCTTTGGCCATTCTTGTTGGTAATCATCAACCCAAGTGGTCAAATTGGGGTTCGTATATGCTTCAATATACCTAACAACCGGTTAGCCACGGTCAGCTATAAAGATGTGGAAACTGAACGAGGTTATATAGTTTTCGGTCGGGAAATCTTTGGGGCTACATCCGATGTTGAGGGATGTTTTGGGTTGATAAACTCGGATATAATCGATCATCATTCGGGAAGGGAATGTCAGGTGTGCGAGGTCCACGTATGAAAACCCTCTTGACATGCCCAGGTTTGCGATGATGTACTGGAATGAGATGTGAATAAGCCTCCCTGGTCACGGTAAAGGGGGGGTTACCATTGGTTCTTGTGCTACTGGCCTTTGGGAGATTTCAACAATTGGATCGGGGCCCAATCCGGGACTTTTGAGCGTCCAGGCAGTGTTATTATTCGCTATCCACGTAATATACTGAGTTGAGTATCAGCGCAGGGTTACGAAGTTGATAGACCCATAGAATTGTGCCACTTACGCCGTCATCAAATCCTATAAAAAGATTTCATGAGATTCTGACACACGGAAGGAAATTATACGATTAACGTTTACCTGGTTGGTACTACAGCAACGATGATTCATCAATATTGATTCGAGACCAACTGCATGTTACTAACCTCGAAACCATACAAAGAGTAGCATCCCTCCGCTAATTCGTAGCAGCGAGAATCAGTCTTCGTGACAACAGAACTTGCCTGCTGTAGGAAACTACCAATAAACGGGTTCTGTTTCGAGATGCTGGGATTGGTAATTATCATGTTATCCGAAGTATTGAACCATGCATATCGTGCATCGAAAGGCTGTAGAGCACAAATTAATGCTATAAAAATGAACGATATGAATGGAACCCACAGCCCATTGTGCCGATTGCGAAACCTCGGGGATGATTGGGCTTCGCTGAATCTTAAGTAAGCGTGAGCCATGCTGTCAACAATTCAAGGAGGAGACCCTAACTTGTGCCTCGAAGATGTCGATTTCTGGGGCTGAGCGACCAACGAATGTTCCGTCACTATGTTTTGGACCAGGATGGCTTTCTCCTGGACAAGTGCAGCGTGATAGACGTTGACCGGGGAGATACGATAGGGGGACACCATCCCCTTTATCTCCGTTGACGGTAGCTGCAACTGGGATACCATTGACAGTTTGATTGGCAACTGTACCGACATCGCATGAATCGTACGTGTAAGGCCACTGGCAAAGATACAGTGAGACCACTGTGATGTTCAAGGGAACGATGACTTGCCAGCCCTTCCAGAGAGGCGCCATAACCAACGCGGCCCAGATTACCCATTGTCCATATAGCGGGCCAAAATCCGAGGACATTGTTTGCCCCTGGCAGCTGAACCGATGCTTCAATCAAGCCTCCCGTGAAACAAAATTTATTCCTGATGACAATCATCAACGATTCGCCTGGCTTCCAGAGAACTTAGAGCTCTCACCAGGTCGATAGCATTCCTGTGCGTAAAGCGTGTCAAGAGCTTCTCGTTTTGAAAGCAAGAGAAACTGACCGCCTTCGTAGTTTAAGCCATGTGTTTGCTTCTGCGATATGGTAATTACGAGAGACCCATTTGCCGTTGTGACCGCTTCAGGATCATACCACTCTAAATCACCCGTTCCCTAAAATTATTTAATACTGCTGCCAGCTAGCTGAAAGAGGGAAATGAGTCATACCCAATAATGAAGGTCAACTGCTTCCCAGTAAGGATCATCACCGGGATAGAACGATCTTCCTTCTGTGTTAAATTCGTCTGAGAAAACCAGTTGCATCTCCGTCGTGCCGTCCTCCCAAGACAATTTCGTATACGCTGATTTTGGGGTATCAAGATCGATGAGACCATGGTTGCCAGTCATTTGTGGTACCTACAATGTATTAAGTTGTTATTACAAAGCATGTTACGAATTCTTACCTGACCACTGGCATTAAACGATCCCAGATTATTTGTCGATAAGACTGTCTTGCCGTAGAAGGTGATCACAGGGTAACCTATGCTTCAGTGGGATAAGGCTATGCAAGCGTGGAGGAGCGGGAAAGGGGAGACGGACAATAAAACGAGTAGACCAAGACAGAGTGTAACTAGACATCCAGTGTTGCCAATTCCTCTGAGAGAAACCGAACTATTGACGGCTGCGAGGTTGGCCCCATTGAGAGGCGTATGGAGATCATCATCCGACTCTACAAGATCGGGGGATAATTTGAAGCCCCAGTCATGAGGGTTCGGAGGAAAAGAATACTAAAGATATGATCGTGAGAGACAAACCGAAGCGAAAGGGAGATGTGAAGACCTCTGAAGAGAGTCCAGCCAAACTGGAACGAGCACCAGATGGGTACGGAGCTGTGTCGTCAAAAACGGATTGCTGAAGGCGAATACTTGTCAATTTGGAAATGTGTACGAGAAAAGGTACACACAGAGTCAGTCCAAGCGTCCGAGTCCCACTTGGGTTTGTTTGCAATGTTCATCGGGACGAGGGTACAAGTCTGAGTGAGAGCGGCAAAAACGAGAAGAGAGACAAAGAAAAGGGGTGTTCATATTAGGAGGTCTACGAGGAACATGATCGACACTTCAGAATGTCGATCAACTTTCGAGTTTGGTTTGAAGCTTGGAGGGATGGCTTTCTTGGAATGAGTAAAGGTGTTGAATAGTAGCCAACGACCTCATGAATTATCATAACAGATAAAAAGAGATACTCTACACTTTTATAATACACGTGTAATGACCCCAAGTCCCTAAAAGTGGGTCAGAGCTATAATTCAACGAAACAGCTGAGACCTACGTACCTTTGTCTTTCCTTCTCTAAAAAGCAATTTCATACCTTCTTTTACAAACTCTGGGTGAGAGATGAATTCGAATTGAACGGTCGCACGATCTCCCGTGCGGAGGACTCCCTGTGGGTGGTCCATTCCAATGATTCTAACAGTTTGTCGGACAGCCTACACACAATTAGTCAGATCGAATACCACACTTTACGACTACACATACGCCACAGTGCAACATCGCCTAATAATCGATCAGAACAGGACGACGAAGCTGAGGAATGTTAATGTACCTGGTAGTTCTTCTGTAAAGTTGTGTTGTGACTAGTACGCTTGTGAGTGATGGAAATGTGTTATTTAGCTTTGCATACTAGAGAATCAGCACTTGTCCCTCAAACTGACGAATAGCTGTGGAAATAGTCATTTAGACAGACGGATAATCACATATGACGTAGGACTTACCACGCGGAGGCGTGTCAGTCTTATTCACCAATACCATTCCTTTCCGCACGGCCGCACGTCGCACGCGTTTTAACGCGAAAGAAACGCATTGACCAGCCTCCGCACTCGTCACGGGGGCCCTATCATTAGTTGTCAAAAACAGCGATATAGAGGGATGAAGAAACCTGGCATGCTTTCCCGCAGTTCGCCCAGTTGAAAATCTGCTTACTTTTTTCTTTGCATGCTCTTTATCACTGTTGATTGATAGTGACCATTGGAGTCAGGGCCTAGAAGAACCGCGTCGCCAGTCTTAACGCTCCCCGCATTCATGATGCCATTGACAACCGTGCCAACGTACGGAACGGACCATACCTCGGTCACGGAATACTTGCAAAGGTTCAGCTCGGGTCTGTCCGACTGGGCGGGTATGTTTTACCTCAAGTGGCTGATCAGCCGCAAATTTTTCGCTGTCCGCCTCACTGGATGGCAGCAAGTTTAAGAATGTTCGAACCTAGAATTTGTGTCAGTCCCTTCAACCAGTCGAAAGCAACCATAATTACAAAGTCGAGTCCTTCACCAGTGACATTGGAAACCTGAAAAATTGGACATATTCTAAAAGTAAACGTCTACCATCAGGAATGAAGGGGTGAGCAAAAGAAAACTGACCTATCAGTTCCGAATGAAGTCGAGAGTTCGACCGCGGTTTCTACTGATTTGACAAAGACTGGGGTTTTTCTTTCAATCGGCGTCAGGGCAAGGAGGTCACAATTGTGAAGATTGAACAAACCGGCATCCGGGACTTTTTAGAATCTTGACAACCTGTTTCACCGTCTCTGCTAGGACATTTGGTGGGGTCATGTCAATCTGGATCGACGCTTGAGCTCTTGCGACGCGAACGCGGTGCGTAGAAGATACCTTTGTGATGCAAACCACGACCGGGACGCTCAAAGCTAGGGCGATGGCAAGATGCTCCTTGGACATCCCTATCAGCCCTGCATTAGCTCCTACCATCAGAATTACACAAGATGGAGCCCCCGATGTGAGACCGTATAATGTCGTCTTCAGATATCGTTCGTGGCCAGCCAAATCTAATCCGGTATCAGGATCCATGTAAGGACTATTGACGCTAAGCTGACCAATGAAAGAGATAATTTTTGCAGCCTGCACAGATATTTCTTCCCAACCCAACTTCTCACGCCGCAGAACATCTGGATCTGTCAAGTTTGCGATGTTTGGCAATATCGGCTCCCCAGAAGGCGCGAAGCCAAGAATCTACCATCGGCTTTGGAGTAAATCGTTGAAACCGAGGTATGACATACCTCCATCCCGACACTTGAGGTTCGTCCTGTCTCGACTTCATGCTTGTGCCGAAAAAGTCCTACGCGTGCGCGACCTCTCCCATCGTCAAGGGCTCCTAAGGTCACATTAGCGTTTCTTGCATCAATTCACGGCCAAGATAGATACCCCGAGTTAGGACCCCCAATGTTGTTGACTTTCCGCTATCTACATTACCAACCACCGCACACCTAACCTCCGGAGTCATCGACACATTTAGTGGTGGTAATCTTAGGAGCAAGGACGTTCGGGGATCTGTTGAGTAGGCCTCGAATAAAACGCATGTCTGGAAGAGTGAATTCAGTAAAGAAGATGCAACCTTTTGATTGAACATTTACCTTGCCTCCGATCTCCTCTATAGTTTTGGTGATCTCTTCGCGTATTTTCATGATCTCTTCTGCTGTCCGTGGAACACCTGTCCATTCACTGGTCTCATCAGAGAGGTCATTGGCGAAGAGTAACGCATGTGGGGGTTGTCGACCTATCCGTAGCACATATTCCCCGTTATTCTGGGTTAGGAGAGCAGAAAGCCGGTCGCGAGCAACGTCGTGATCGGATGGAGTTTGAGAGAGCAGCTGTGTCTAATGTGATTGTTAGCATGAGGACATGCAACGTGGTCAGAGGTTTGTACCAATATCCGCTCCTCAATCTCCTGCATTCCTTCGAAGCGAGAAACTTTCGCAGATTCATCTACCTCTCCCCTCTCCTTGGAAACTTTGGCAGATTCATCTGCCCGTTCCCTCCCCTTGCCTTTCGCCTGGTGTTTGCTGTCCTTTTCTTTATCAATTAGAGTCTGTGCTCGTTGCTTCGACAGTTCACGGGTGTGAATCTCGTCTATCTCGTTCTGAAACGTCCTTAGTGTTGTCATGGTGCGATGGTCACCGAGAAAATTTGGTCGATTTAAATGTAATTAACTTGACCTCGCGAGTCAGAAACCGTCAACGTCGCTGTCAGGAATTGTCTGAACGAGTCAGTTGTGCAGGGCAGCTGCCCGATATGTGCATTAAGTGCCATCACGTGTGCTGTTGCTCAAGTGATACGGTCACGTTGCGAGTAACAAGGCATAATGAACCTGATCAGTGATGAACTCGTTACCCATTAGCGAACAAGGACAGACAAGGCTTGACAGTAACCAACGACGAGGCCTCAAAAACGACGACGGGGCAGGACAGGACCCACCAAAAACCACGTTATGACTCATAACCATATGCCAGCAAATTCTCCTGGGCCTTCTACTCTACCTGTTCTCAGTGGCACAAAGCCAGGTATCATTGATCCCACTCAATCGTCACGTCTTCTTCGAACGCCGGACTCAAGTCTCTCCTTCGCATCTTTTGACCCCCATGTCGCGACTCCGCCAGATGTTTCTGACCTTCGCAAGCTCTCGTTGAACGAAGAACTCTACAGGCCAAAGCGCATCGTTCTAGAGACGTTGCCGACTGGGCAAAGTTTCTGGCGTTTCGTTCCGAATGCGGCAAGAGAGGACGGCGTGCTTGACGAGGGGACCTGGCCACGAACCGTTGAACTTTGTGGGTAAGAACTTTTGTCACCTTTCAGAGTGAAACTGATTCCAGATAGGCAGCTCGTCAACTGCACTCAAGAGCAGTGGGACATCTACAAATTGGATCCTTTTTATGAGTGCCTTGTCCGTGCACCACCTTCCTTGAGCACCATTACTCGAACTAGGCCTCAACCACGAGAAAAAGGCCCAGCGTCGGGGGAGAAGCGCCATTCATCCCCAGTGCCTGCGCCCATTTCGGATCAGAGGAAGAAAGCTCATATTTTACAATCGGATTCTAGCTCAGACGAAGAGCAAAGTGTAGAGGACGAAGAGGAGGACGAAGTCATTGAGATGATTGTGGACGATGGCAGAAGATCGAGGGGACCAGATGGTGACTTATTTTCAAAGAGACGCCACCAGCGAAACCACCTGGAAAGAGAAGCAAGAAGGGCGAAAATTATTCGTCGCGCTGAGCGACTGCAATCCCAATGCAACCGTCCATTTGATTTTTCACGACCGGAACAACCACAAGTTATTTCTCCAGAACCACATAAACGGAAAGGTACAACAACACACTCCTCTCTCCGTGCCCTTCGTTAATGTCTTTTCATTTGCAAAGTGAATACGTTGTTTGAATCGCTACGTTCCGAAGATCCACATTACGCCAACGAAGATTATCTCCGCAACACGGTTAACTACGCTCCAAAGTACCAGAAACGCACTCGCACCGTTTCGCCCTCATCTACAAAACGAGAATTGGAGGCAAAACGACTAGAACGTGAGAAACAAAAACGCGAACGCCGGGAGCAAGAAATTCTTACTCGAAGGCAGCTGCGTGAACAACGGTTCATGAGCGAAATCCTTGCTGACGTGCCCGAAGGAGAAGCTGGTGCGAGTTCAGTTTTCTCCAGACTGTTCTAATAATCATAGTACCTTGCGCTGGTAGAGACCGTTGATGAGGAAAGCATGGACGGTTTTAATTCAGGATTAGATCCTGAGGAAGCTGAGCGGCGAGCGAAAATTGAAGAATCACGTCGCAAACTTGCGCAGCTCGAAGCTGATCGTCCTTTATGGGAAGAAGAGGCTAAAAAGCGTGCCATTAGAGAAAAGGCGGAGGCGGAAGCTCGACAGGCGAGAGCTGCAGCGCATAAGCGCGAAGAAGTCAAAAGACAGGAAGAACGTCGGGCCCGAGAACAGCAGGAGGCCGAGCAGCGCGATAACGCCCGCCAGCAGGATAGGCAGGAACGGGCCAGACGAGAGCATGAACGGCAACAACGGCAACAAAGGTGGTCATCTGGGCCGTGGACGCCGCAACGAGCCTTGGAAAAGTACAAAGCGATGAGTGAATATTTTGATACAACGAAGTTCTGCGACTTGGAGCCCCTTACGGTGGATTCTGTCCCTTGGCCGGTTTTACACCCACCGTCAAGATTCTCGGTGGAGGATGTCCAATGGGCATCGGTGGAAGAGTTCTTCGCCGTTCTGAAGGGACAGATGCGACCTCAAGACTTCAAAACATTTGTTGAAAAAAGCCATCGCAGATTCCATCCAGATCGTTGGAGTAGCAGATCGTTATTAAAGAGTGTTGTGGATGAGGCGGAAAGGGATTCACTGGAAGTTGGTGCGTCAAAGCCGGTACTCGCTAAGAGAGGCCGCCCTGATGTGACATTTTAGCTGCGAACACGGTAGCACAAGCGCTTACACCGATCTGGAAGGAAGCCACAGGACGTTGCTGATTTGAGCGGGTTCATATAAATGTTGAATACAATTCTTGAGCTAGACTTTAAGTTTTATATTCAAATTGCAACCTCAGGTTGGACGTGACGTGAGCGTGACACAACAGCTCTGCACTGGAATGGTTGATTAGCACGCCTCCAGTGGGCGCCTTCCTGCGATCTCCACGTCCTTCATCGACACTGTGCTCAATTGCAACCCCTTTTATATTATGTCTGTGGTGGATCTCCCCCTTCAAGATGCCCCGCTACGCAGAATCAGATCTGCTGGAGATATACCTCGCCGAACGGACCTTCCGCATCCAGGACAAGCCTCACTCAGGATGTCAGAGAATTCCGATATACCTGATGTCCAAATCAACATACAGCCATCCATACCCGCTACATTATCCCCTAGGTTGGTTCAAAGTTTGGAAACAGCGCCTACGGCAGCAAACAATACAAATTCAGAGCACCAAGGTTTCCCAGATCCTCTAGTCGCCGGTTCGCTTGATCAGCGAGATAGACATCAGCAACGCAGGTCTTTGTACTCTAGGACTCTCGCTTATTTCGGGGTGGGACGGGGCGCGTCACACGCTCGGAAGTCCCTTGTCTCCCTAATCTGGAACCTTTCATGGGGTTTCTCGCAGGTGCGTGTTAGTTTGTTCCTCCTCACCCTTGGTCGTCATACCGCTTTTGCCAGGTTATCGTAATATCAACCCTTTTGGGATTGTCTGGGACCGTCTTTAAAAGTCCCACCAAGCCTGGAATCAGCGAATGGAAGGCTTGTGATCGGCCCCTGGGTATTTGGGCTTGCCTTTGGATCGTTAGGGTGGCCCTTGCGTCCGTGTTAGCTTATTGGGAATTCACAAGAGATCGCCTTAGGTGCGTTCATGTCTTCCTCTTCTCCTTTGCATCCGAAACCCACCTGAATTTAGTCACGCACCGCGTACCGAGGTGGAAATTGGTGCTGTTTCTCCCGCATCAAGCGCGCAGAACCCTCAATTGGCAAATTTACACGGAGGCGTAGCAACGCGGCGAGCTAACAACACACCACTATCTCCCGAAGATGCTCAAGAACCTGTCGTCCTGCCCCATACTCAACTTTATTCTCGGTTTGTACATTCCTGCATCTTTCGACTTGAACCCATTTTAATCAACCTCTCAAGCTTGACACTCCTTTCTTCGTTAATGACTCTTACCTGGTTCTTGACAGCCCACATTCTAGAGTACACGTCTGTTCACACATGTCGACACTCTTCCCCTCATCTGTGGTGGCTGACATTTGGAATTCTCTGTATAATGTATCTTATGGTTCTAGAGGTTCTGCTTCTGGGCTTCATTGTTTTGATTGTCGCACCGATCCTTTTCGTAAGCGCTTGCCCTTTTGATAGTTCGTTTTATGACCCCGAACCCTATAGGTCTTTTGGAATATCTTCCTAATATGCATTGGCCGTCACCCATTGCAAAATCCCCACATGATCAAGCCAGAAATTGGAAAGTTGTCGAAATCTGTTGTTGATCGTATTCCGCTTGTGATGTACATACCCCCTCCTCCGAATTCCGCGTCTGAAGGGTCCAATATCCCTGGGCCCTCCCACTCATATCCGCCAAAAATCTCTGTTGAGTCAAGGCCCCCTAAACACCGCTTTAAATTCTTTAGGAAAATACCACTGCTTGCTGGAAAAAAGGGTGAAGCAAAGGCTTCAGGAAATTCTTCTGGAAATCCAATGGAAAAAGCTGAAAATGAAGAGGACCCAGAGTCTTGGGAAGGACATTGGGAACGGAGCGATTATCCCTTTGTCGTTTTGGAAGGGAATCGTGCTGCATGCGCTATCTGTTTGATGGACTTTGAAGAACCCAAGCGAAAGAATTTTGTATCTGGCACAGGAGCCGAACTCGACGGCACTCCTGCGGAGACGCCTGCAAAACTAGCGTCGTCTGTACCCGAAATATCTGTCGTTGACGAGGAGGAAAGAGAGGAACAATTGAAGCTTGCTGACGCTGGCGACGGTGCGCAACCGTTGAGACTTCTAGCTTGTGGCCATGTTTTTCATGTCAGTACCTTCTGTAACGTCTCTGTCAGCACAGCTGACACCAACCTTCAGAAAACTTGCTTGGATCCCTGGCTTACCGACGTTTCTGGGCGATGCCCAGTATGCCAAAGAGCGGTCGAGATTCTTCCTTCTAAACGATCTCGGAGGGAGCGACGAAGAAATCCCTGACGCCATCCGACATGATCGTTCAGTTGTGCATTCATTGTGTTTATAGTAGTCATACATTCATGGTACATTACCCCACCTTTTTTTGCAGTGTACGTATATTTCATCGAACGGGCACATTTCTAGACATATATCAGTGGTTGCCACACCATGGGAATGTACCATCTGCCAGTACGTATCGAACCTTGACCGTACCCAAACCGTACCCCAGGTGTTGGTAGATAGGCCTGTTCGAGTCCCCATGAGACTCAGGGCTTCACTCTTCAAAAGTGCATCATTTTGGCTAGAGGCCGACGAGAAGACCGGGGACCCGAATAGTCAACCAATCACATCGTTAGCGTATTCAACACAGTGACATATTTATACTCCCTCTCCCATCTCCCATCTCAGCATGCGTTTCCCCACAATCAATGCCCTTTCTCGCTCTTTCTCGACTTACCAAAATCTAACCACTCATAAGAGGTAAATTCGGTCGTCTCTTAGCCCATAGAGTCCGCCTTCTTACGCGGTCTCAAGTCCCACAGGTAAGAGATTTAATTCTACTACTCAACAAAATAATAACAACTGTGGAAGCTGTCGTCATGCTAAATATGGGAGGGCCTTCGACAGTCAGCTCAACGCGTTATTCTCCGTCTTCCCATTACTAACCAGGAGTAGGTCGAAGAAACGCACGACTTTCTCAAAAACCTCTTCCTCGACAGTGACCTCATCCCACTACCCTTCCAGCGCTTCCTAGCACCATACATTGCTCGTCGAAGAACACCGCAGATTGAAAAACAATATGCCGCTATTGGGGGAGGTTCGCCTATCCTTCATTATACGAAGCTACAAGGCGAGGGCATGGCGCAACTTCTCGACGAGCTTCATCCACCAACCGCTCCACACAAAGCATATGTCGCATTTCGGTATGCTAGACCACTCACACAGGACACAGCACGGCAAATGAAGGCGGACGGTGTCAAGAGAGCGATTGCGTTCACGCAATACCCACAATATAGCTGCAGTACAACAGGAAGCAGTTTGAACGAGCTATATCGTCGTGGAAAGGGTGGAGAGATGGGTGATGTCCAATGGAGCGTGATAGATCGCTGGGGAACTCATTCTGGTTTCGTCGAGGTACTTGCCGCCTGGGTTCACATACACAAAATCTTACATCCACACCACAGGCAGTTGCGCAAAATGTTGAGGCGGCTTTGGAGAAATTTTCACCCCACACACGCGCCAACGCCGTTTTACTCTTTTCCGCACATTCTTTACCAATGTCGGTCGTCAACCGCGGAGATCCATATATATTAGAGGTTTCAGCTTCCGTGGCGGCGGTCATGAAACGATTAGGTCACTCCAACCCTTATCGTTTAGTATGGCAATCCCAGGTTGGACCATCAGCTTGGATGGGGATGCAGACTGGTGAAGCTCTCAAAGGGCTCGCACGCCTCGGGAAAAAGCAAGTTGTGCTGGTCCCGATTGCCTTCACGAGTGACCATATTGAGACGTTGTATGAACTTGACCTAGAGTATGCAAAGGAGGCAAGAGAGGTTAGCAGTTCTTCTGGTCGACCCTGTTTTAACCTAAGCTTTCTAACGTCCGATTGTAGCATGGCATCGAAATACATCGAGCAGAGTCTCTAAATGGTTCGCCGATCTTCATTCGAGCGCTTGCCGACATTGCCGCAGAACATCTTCGCGATTGCGCCGCGGGGATGGGACCTGTTGGCGTGCAATTTGGCTTGCGGTGTCCAGGTTGCACAAACGCAACGTGTGGCAACCAAAAGGCTTGGTTCGCGCAGGGGGGCTGATAACGAGTGGTAGAAGCAACGTTTACAGTAGTTACTGTGGTACAGTTGGGTTGAAGATGTTGTGAGTTACGTGTCTATGAGAAGCTAGTGGTTGTGGGCCGCGGTCATTGTCAATATGATAAGATAAGATAATGATTGTGATTCTTGCCTGGGGTTGGTTATACAGCCACTATAAAGTCCTACGCCGCATGAGATTTCAGTACTACCAAGCCCCAACTTGATCCATACCTGCCTGCCATGGTTCGCACAACTGTTGTGTCTGCTCCAGGGAAAGTTCTCATCGCTGGTGGTTATCTTGTTCTTGATCCAGCATACCCTGGCACAGTCGTGTCCACTTCCTCTCGCTTCTACACTGTTATTCAAAGCCAGGAACTTTTAAGTAAGAACACGATACGCGTGCGATCACCGCAATTTTTGGAGGCTACGTGGTCGTACTCGGTGCTCTTTGAACCAGCTGTTGCTGTGGAAGCATCGCCAGAGAAGTAGCTTCTTCGCACTCCCTTCGATGCTCATGCTTTTTAACTCGGGTTAGCTCCAGCAAAAATAAATTTGTTCACCTCGCACTGCAGAAAACCATTGCGTTGGCCGTGGAACTGCGGGGTGCTGCACAAATTCAGGAAGCATTGACGCATGGCTTTGACATAGCCATTGTCGGCGATAATGACTTTTATTCTCAACGCGCGAAGGTTCCGCATATATTAACTCTTGCCTCATCTCTCTCATCTTTCCTTTCTTTGACAGTTAGAGTCCCTGGGCCTTCCCCGTACACTCGATTCGCTTACTGAAATAACACCCTTCTGCGCAACAGAAGTTCATTTGTCTGATGTCCATAAGACTGGTCTCGGTTCTTCTGCCGCCCTGATCACTTCCCTCACATCTGCCATCCTTGTTCATCTTTCTGTGATCTCCGAGTCATCGCTTGCTGAGGATGACAGCAGAGATAGACGGCAGGCTCATAACCTTGCCCAATATGTTCACTGTCTGGCTCAAGGGAAGGTTGGCAGCGGCTTCGATGTCTCAGCTGCTGTCTTTGGTAGCCACCTTTACTCTCGGTTTGATCCAGCAGTCATCCAGGATTTAATGAGTGACGACGCAGTACGTCTCTCGAATGCTAATATCACCTTGTCCATTGACGCTTTCTAGTTACCATCACAACTGCCGTCTGTGCTATCGCCGTCTAACGCAGCTTGGAACTACCGCATCGAACCATTCAAGCTCCCGCCCTTGACTCGGATCGTGTTGGCCGACGTCGATGCTGGCAGTGATACCCCGTCGTTGGTAGGGAAGGTATTGAAATGGCGCAAAGAAAACAGCACAGAAGGTTTGAATTTCCTTAATACCTCTCATCATCTCAAAGAATTGTATTGTAGCTGAGGCATTGTGGAAGAACCTTGACCAGCAAAATCAGTCCTTGGCCCAAACCCTTCTCCACCTGGGAAAGCTCGCCGAAGACGACTACGAGAATTACGCGAGTGCAGTGAAATACATTTGTTCTTTGCAGCCTGTACAAGTAAGGCGTTGCTGAACTGAAAAGGAACCTGATCTCATCCTTCTTATTTCAAAGTGGGTAGCAAATCCTCTACAGCCCGCTTCGGAGCAACCAATCATTGCAGCATTCTATGAAGCCCACCATATCTGTGAGGTCAGTTATTTTTTTCTCGAAAGCCGTGTTCCTTTGTGACTCCCTTTGGTTTTCGTATTTCAAGGCCATCCGTGAGAAGATGAGGGAGATGGGCAATCTTTCTGGAGTTCCAATTGAGCCGATTGAACAGACAACATTATTGGATGCTTGCGCTTCACAAGCCGGTGTAATTGGAGGTGGAGTTCCGGGCGGTACGCTGTTCTTACTTCTGAACTTGCTTTTCAGCACTCATGCTTTCACCAAAAGCCGGGGGATATGACGCCATCTGGCTTCTTGTCTGTGATCCCCCAAGTTGCGCACCAGATCAAAGCCCACTCGAACGCATTGAACATCTTTGGTCTCATTACGAAAAGCTGGACGTTTCACCTCTATCCGCTCAGGAAAGCACGGCAAAGGGTGTCAGAGTAGAGGCGCTGGATGATATACCTGGGTTGAAGAATGCTATATCTGTGTCTTGATTACGATGTATCCTAATTTACATGCCAGCCATGGGTTGGGGTCTACGATCTAAATAAGTATGTGCACCCATTACACTATACACATAGTTTTGTGCGTCCTTCTGGCGTCCATGTCTTCGCAAGCGCAAGAAAAAGAGATATTATCATAACAATGAGGCCAAAGGCAGCGCAGATGACTGCGGGAAGTTTTGTGCGGCTATACCAAACGAGCTGTTTGTCGCAAAGCTTGATGTAGCAAACTGCGGGAAAAATAAAGGCCAAGGTTGTAGCAGAGACGCCGCCTGTAATCTCAAGCATGACACCTAAATCGCATGTTATCAGAGCCACTGTGGAGTGTTCTTAAGCTGATCAGCAAATCGTTGTGATGAGAAGTCGCACCAAACATCGATGAGAATAGAATGGTCGTGGTGAAGAAGACATGGCGTTGCATGTTGAAAGTTTCGTGAGAGAAGAAAAATTGTTCGATGACCTATAAACATAGAACTCAGGCTTAGACGAAGTTAGAAAAGGTGTATCCGGGACGAACCTCTCTGCAAACGAACAACTCTAGCGGCAGCGTCGTGAACATATTCAAACCGAACGCAAATCTTGCAACGTTAATCAAGGTGTCATTCTGTCAGAATCTCAGCATGGACTGATCATCTTCAAAAGTCGAAAATGATCCTCACCGGCGAGAAGTTGTTCAGAATATTTCCCTCCGTTTTGTCCGTAAATACGACATATGCTGAAACCGCCAATGTCGTACAGGAAACGAGTGAGATAAACGTTGATATGTGAGTCACTTTGGCAAATCTGTCCAAAGTAGGTGTTCGCAAACTGCCATATATCAAGAGAGAATTATGATGGCAAACTAGATGACGAAAATGTGGTTAGGCAACAGTTGAGGTAGCAGGGGGCGCGGCAAATACCAAAAGCGAAACTGATAACCCCGATAGCTTGGAAGATTCCAGGCCCTATGACTGTAAATTTCTTCGAAGGGTCACCTTTCAGCTCTGATGGAGCATGGGGCCCCTCGATCAGTACTGAAAAAACAATGACCAGCATGCCAACCAGAGCGAGACCGGAGGCACGAGATAGTTTATGGATATCACGATAAAGGGATAGTGGATAAGAAACGCAGACGGTACAAAGGACAATCATGAACTGCCGGTTTGCCAAGAGCTTAAGAATGGGTATCGTAGAGAGTTTTGGGAATGCTGAGCGCATGACGTGGGGGATGGTATCACCAATGATAATCCCAAAAGCACACATCCCTAAATTCTATCGTCAGTCCTTCACATGGGGTGGAAGAAAAACACAGACCTCCGAAAGCAAAGGAAAATTGAAAGAACGACACGGCTGCTCTTCCAGAAGAACCAAAGCAGTGATTCATGACGTCGATGTATGAATGTCCACCACTAAGTTTTGCGTTGACAACGATGAGTCGAATAGTCCAGTCCGTAACAGCGCAGAGGATTACGAGCAACACAAGTCCAGTGAAGAAACCAGCCTGCCGTACGGCGTATGGTAGACCTGAAAACGAAGCATGAAAAAGTGGTTTGGGACCATTTATGATTGACAAGTACCGATTATCCCTTTCGATATTGTATATGAGGGGTCAAAAAAAAGAACAGCAATGAAGAGTGCTCACCCGCGCCTAAGATGGAATTGGCCATGTTGGCTGTTGAGTTTAGAAGACCCCCGCCAGAAGTCCTCTTGGAGGCAAGCGCGTCAAGGTCAATTTCGTCTTCCATCGACCCGTGTCCATTATGTTGATTGAGTGGCAGGGAAAAATCCGTACTTCTTCGTGCAGATGAATCAATGAGACCCACGAGCAAAGGCATAGATTGATCATTGGGAGTGACGCGAGTGTTTTCAAGTTGTCGTAAAGAGGTATCATCGTCGAGGTCGTCGGGATCTAAGTCGTATTCTTTAAGAGTATAAATTATCAACGCGGTTCGATAAAGATGGGGAACGTACATGCCTGCTTCACGGCTGGAAATGGTTGAGCGCAGGGGTTGTGAAATAACGTGGACTTGATCATGTTTTAGAGCGTTGTTGTCAGGGTCAAGTGCAGAGGTCGCGTCGAGGTCGTCGTCGTCGTCGACTATAGAGAATAAGGAGTGTTCTGGGCTGAGAAGGGGATTCGTGTCTTCATTGACGCTACGGAACATATTATAGAGTTGTTATGGACTGTTATGTATGTCATTTCGGACACTTACCCCTTCACTATGCCCAAGTTGCTCGTCTTTCTTTTCTATGCCTTTAACTACATACTACCTCTAGTTGCTGCCGCGCAGCAGATACCCGCAAGCTCTCTTGCTTCGCAATATTCACTCTCAACAAGCACTGTTTTCCCATTTCCCTCAGCGACCCAGGCTTCCGCAGCCGCACAATCTTTTATAGTCTCCTCTTGGTCTCTGGGAAAAGGCCGCATTCAGGACGGTCCTAATAACCTCGCCTTCGTAAACGATCCATACCCTGATAGCACTCCCACTGCGTCTTCTGGCCAAGTCTCTCCCAGTAGTCCCGTCTTGCAAGTCACATACCCGGCTGGTAGTTATTCCAATGATACAGGCGGCGCACAGCTCTACACGCTCTGGAATTCTTCGGATGGGTCTAATTTTTCCTCCATGCTGCTGTCCTACGAAGTTGCGTTCGAAGCTGGCTTTGATTGGGTAAAAGGAGGGAAATTACCAGGATTGAGAGGAGGCTTAAAGTCTACTGGTTGCAGCGGAGGGAATAAAGCAACTGGTCAAGATTGCTTCAGTTTTAGAGTGATGTGGCGGCCAAACGGAGCCGGAGAAGGTATTTCGAAATCGATTTATTCTCCGATTTCTCGCTAACCAACCATAGTATACGCGTACATTCCCAGCCCGGATGGGTTGTGCTCAACAAAGGGCATTGTTTGTAATTCAGACTTTGGAATTAGCATTCAGCGAGGTTCTTTTAGTTTTGTGAGTGGCCAGTAAGTTTGACCACATCCCATCTATTCCGGTGAATCATAACATCCTACCGTTCGGACTAGATGGAACAAAATTACCATGCTTGTACAACTCAACAATCCACCTGACGAAGCTAATGGCAATATTCTTCTCTAGCTAGTATTAAGGGGTCTACTTATCCGGAATGGCGTTCTGATTTACATCCACAGTTACAATGACCTTTTGGCTCTGAGCCAGCAAAATTTGCAGATCCGGAGCAATTCTAGTCTAACTGCCAATGGCTTTTATCTATCGTAAGTCGTTTGTTTTTTCGGACTCAATGTCATCTCACACATCCGGATAGGACATTTTTTGGAGGCAAGAGTGCCATTTACCTGCATTTTTGTTTGTCTGACCATTCGTGTAGGTTCCGACTCAAGCTGGGCCACCCCAAATACCACCCATACTTTTTTCCGTAACATTCAGATGTGGGGAAACGGAGCGTCGTCAAATCTCACAGGCCAGCCGGTCAAAAGCGATGCTCACCATCATGGCGGTTCAATTACCACATTGACCGCTGTCGTGATGATTGCCACCACACTTGTCGCCCTTTGCGTGTAAGCAGCGGCTACTTGTAACGTTCAGGCATAAGGCTTGTAATTTTTGTCATTATTTCTACCCTACGCAAGGACTTTTGCACGTAGATAATTTGTAGTACGCATTGCTGGGACTTGTTGGAATTCATGTAATAGGACCAATTATTCATCAACATGTGAACGATTTGTCACCAGATCTGTTATATCCTTGAGCTTGAACACACTCGTTCTATGGCCTTTTCTGGTGCGCTCGTAGGTTCATAAACACGAGTTTTATCAATGTAATGACTTAACCCACACAACCAGACACTGACTGATCTGAATGATTTCATAACACCGGCACAAGCGTGCATCAAGCCCGTCGAGCAGTCGAACGCAAATCTCAGTGTTGAGAAGGAAGCGGGGACAGCAGATGTGCGTAGTCAGACCACCGATAGATTTACCCTCATCTGACTTTTTTTTTTCAGACAGAGATTCATATTGACTCCAGTGGCGCATACTACGAGGTCTCAGGGAATGATTCGTCTTCCCAACCAACTTCATCGGGGAAGCAATTGGAGCAAGCACAGATCAGCTTGAACGATTGCTTAGCATGTAGGTAAGTACATTTCTTCCCCTGGGTTTCCTCTATGTAATTGGTGAACTTTTAGTGGCTGCATCACATCCGCTGAATCCGTCCTTATCACCCTCCAATCTCATACAGAGGTTTTGAATTTTTTGGAGGCAAATTCTTCATCATCCGAATCCTACAAGATTCCTGTTATATCGATAGCTCCACAGTCTCTGGCATCTTTAGCCGCTTCCCTATCGCATTCCTCCCCTACACCAATCACCCCAAGACAAGTCCTACGTCGGGTTGAGCTGTTTTGCAAAAACGTACTAGGCTTTGCCCATGTCTTCGACACCACATTCGCTCGACATTTGGCACTGCGTGAGCACGTGGCCGAGTTTGAGGAGCGTCGGTTGAAAGACCAAGCTGGGGGAGAGGATGCTGTGGGACAGCTTCCAATGCTGGCGAGTGCATGTCCGGGGTGGATCTGTTACGCGGAAAAGGCACATTCAGAGATGCTGCCGTTTATCGCCACCACCAAAAGCCCGCAACAGGTTATGGGAACGTTGGTGAAAGAGTGGATGGGCGCCAAGTGGGGCAAACTGTGAGTTGAATGTAATTGTCGTCCATGGACGTTCACCCTCCTTTTATTTTATTTTGATAGGCCTCAGGACGTTTACCACGTTTCCGTGATGCCATGTTACGATAAAAAGCTTGAGGCTTCACGGCAAGACTTTTACAACGAGACTTATTCGACAAGGGACGTCGATTGTGTCATTACAACGGGAGAACTCGAGTTGATGATGCGAGAGAAAGAATGGAATCTTTCCTTGCCCCGTGAGCTGGATGACGCACCCTGGCAATCGAGCAGCTCCAGTTTTGACCTCCCCGAACTCTTGCAACACCCCGGATCGTCATCTGGATCCTACCTTCAATCCATTGTTTCCCACCTTACTGCCTCGTCGTCGATACCGCTTCAACTTTCTGTCAAAACATTGCGAAATGCCGACTACGAGGAGCATGTTTTGACTGAGGTTGGCAGTGGAAACATTGTCTTCAAAGGGGCCAAGTGCTATGGGTTTCGGAATTTGCAAAACGTCGTGCGAAAGGTGGGCAGGGAGCGTGGAGTAAGAGTTGCTGGTGGAGCTGCTGGTAAATTGGGTGGACGGGCCGTTGTCGGAAGGAAGACTCAGCACAGTGGGCGGTCGTATGACTACATCGAAGTGATGGCGTGTCCAGGTGGTTGCGTGAATGGTGGAGGGCAATTAAAAGTGCCAGCGTCCGGTGCTGGTGCAGCAAAAGATGCAGAGGGATATTCAAGGAATTGGGAGGAGGAAGGTGTCGCAGAGGAGCCAATTACGACCAGATGGGGAGATAAAGAGTGGACGCGGAAGGTGGAGGAAGTATATTGGGATGACAGGACGCCGGCGTCGGATGGAACTGGGTGCTCGTCAGAGAGTGCGGTGGAGTTGGCGGATCGAATGACTGAACTTGTTCACAGAGAGTTATGCTCGAAGGAAAGAGAAGGAGGAAACATATTGCGAACGCAATATCGGGCAGTAGAGAGTGAGGTGATTGGTCTTGCTGTTAAATGGTGACAATAGGTGGATTATATATTCTGTTGTATTTTTACGAGTAGGTTGTGATAGGTGATGTGTGGACTATTAGAATGAACCGTCGATAAGATAAGATCTTTGTTATGTGACGATCTTTCAAATTTTTCCGCTATCATGGCTACCTCATCCTCCATCTCCAGCTACCAATCCGACCTCATTGAACATGCCATGTCCGTAGAAGCTCTAAAATTTGGGTCGTTTACCCTCAAATCGGGGCGGTGCGTCCAGGCGTTCACAACTCGACGCACCAGCCAATGAATTTGTGATCGCACTGTCAGTGTCTCGCCATACTTCTTCAACGCTGGGCTTTTGTCAACGGGACCAATCCTTGCCACCCTTTCAACCGCTTACGCCACTACCATTTCCAATGCGCTTTCATCTAAAGCCGTCCCAACTTTCGATGTCCTGTTTGGACCTGCATACAAAGGGATTCCGTTCGCGTCTACCGCTGCACTCGCACTTTACACGCAACACAACATTTCCGTTGGATTTGCATATGACAGGAAAGAAGCCAAGGATCATGGTGAGGGAGGAAAGATGGTTGGGGTTTCGGTAGAAGGGAAGAAAGTCGTCATTCTCGATGATGTGATGACCTCTGGAAAAGCTGTACGCGCAGCAATCGAGACGGTCAAGCAACATGGTGGAGAGGTGGTGGGCGTGGTTCAGGCATTAGACAGAGAGGAAGTTGGTCAGGATGGGGTCAGCAGCACTGTTCAAGAACTTGAGGATCTCATCGGCGAAGGAAGGGTTTTCTCTATCTTGAAGATGCGAGACTTGATGGTGTGGCTGGAGAAGAAGGGGATGAAAGGGGAGTTGGAGAGTATGCAACAGTACTGGGACAAGTATGGTTTGAAGTAAAGCAAACCTAATTTTGAAAAGAATTCTCCAATAAAAATAGGCACTTTGAACCACGAGCCTGGTGGGTTTCTTCTTGTAGATCACGAAGGAAAGAAAAGATTCAACACATATGTATGTAACAGAGAGCATATCTAGATTACCTGATACCTATGGGGTGTTTACGGAGGTGGAGGGGGTGGCTGATGATTTCCCGCTGCCCCGTCAGGACCAGGCTCAGGGGGTGCAGCAGATCCTGACGCCGCATAATACTGGCTGTACTGTTGCTGCTGTTGCGCAGCCCATTCCTTAAATTGAGAGGAGTTCACGTCGTACCCATACGCAGCCCTGAATTACGAGTAAACAGCCGCATTCCAAATTAACAGAGGGATTTTCGCTCACCAATACGTAGCGAAAGCATCATGACTGGCCTGGTCAGTCCCAGGCGGGGGAGGACCGCCTGCTGGCTGTGGTGGCATTTCACCAGGGGGTGGCGGAGGTTGCTCGCCCGGCGGTGGTGGAGGTGGAGCGCTTCCTGGAGGCGGTGCGTATCCCTACAGCAACATGAGCGAGACGATGATAGTTAGTCTCACAAACCAATTCTCCGATTCGAATCGCGTTAAAAATGTGATGTGTGAGTGGAGTGGACAAATAAGATGAAGAATGAAAGCTCATGTACCATAATCCCACTGGGACAGAAGAGATGAGAACGAGAGAGAGGGGAGAGAAGACCTACCGCCATAGCGCTGTACGCTGCGTACTGGGCTTGGGCCTGATGAAGTTCCATTTGCTGTTGATGGATGATGGCTTGGGCTTTGGCGTGCTCGGATCGGACGACGAGGAGAAGGTCTTCAGTGAGTACCTTTGCACGAGCAACTTGACCGTCTTCGGGGCCTCTGAAATGAAGAAGGTAAGCTCAGTTACAGGGGGAAAATTTGAGAGACGCACGATATGTGGATGTACAGGGGCTCGTCACCTTCACGCCCAGTTTCCTGGTCAATAAACCCAGACCCGATGCCTTTGATCTGAACACGGGTGCCAGTCTCTTGTTGTATATACTTGACAAATGATCCTTGAGGCCCTACGACCTTGGCTCGGACATTAAAATTTCGAATTGTCTCTAGGCCGACTGGAAGTTTCTCTTCAGGCCATTTACGCTTTAAGGTTATACGGGATTAGTCGCAGGAGCCTATGAGAAAGGAAAAAAAAAATCTCACCTTCATCAACGACTTCTTATCCTCTACCAACGACCCAAGGTCTATAGACATCAGCTCGTCGATCTTGTCCAATGCTTTCTGGAGTATCTCCGGGGTGGCGGCAGTGACATGTAGGTAGAGAGGTGGATCTTTCTCTGTCGCCTTGGTACGATCAGGATACCATACTCCTTTGGTGCTCACCGAAGCCCCAGTTTCTTCGTGGATCTAATGTATTGTTTAGTCGTCAGGAAACTTTGAAAAAAAAATTAAGCTCACCTCTGTTTGCGTCGATCCTCTAGTTAACATATATCGATTCCTGACGTCGTTTATATCGATATCCTTTGAATAAGCCTCGTTCAAGCCACCCAAGGTACCATCAGCGAATTGAGCTGCAATTTTGGCGGCAATGGCAGCTGCGGCTGCAGCAGCTTCTGCAGCAGTTTTGCCGTTCACGATTGACGCTGACGTTGAGAGTAGTTGCTCTTCGGTCGTAGAAGAGGCAGCGGCTGGCGCTGGTTGGTCCCATTTGGACGACATCCTTTGGGTATGCTTGTGATGATGGAGGCGAGAGAGAAGCTTGTAAAGTCTTTGTTTGGCAACCACCCTCTATCCAAACCAAGTCGACGCGGTCTTGATCCTCCATATCGACCTTCACGTTTAAACGTCACCGGACATCCCTTTGATCATCATCATCTTCATCTGCGTCCTCCCTGAACAAACACACTTCCAAGGCAGACACTGACTGATTCGAATGACGTCATAACCCCAGCACAAGCGTGTATCAAGCCCGTCGAGCAGTTGAACGCAAATACCGGTGCAGATGTGCGTAGTCAGACGACTGATAGATATACCCTCATCTGACTTTTGTTTTTCAGACAGAGATTCATATTGACTCCACTGCACATACTACGAGGCTCCAGGGAATAATTCCCACCTTATTGCCTCGTCGTCGATATCGCTTCAACATTTGTTGAAACATTGCGAAATGCCGACTACGAGGAGCATATTTTGACCGAGGTTAGCAGCGGAAAATCTGTCTTCAAAGGGACCAAATGCTATGGGTTCTGGAATTTACAAAATGTAGTGCGAAAGGTGGGCAGGGAGCGTGGAGTAAGGGTTGGTAGTGGAGCTGCTGGTACATTGGGTGGACGGGCCGCTGTCGGAAAAAAGAACTAACACATTGGGCGGTCGTATGACTAGATCGAAGTGATGGCATGCCCAGGTGGTGCGCAGAGGGATATTCAAGGAACTGGGAGGAGCAAGGTGTTGCAGAGGATGGCATGGCCGGCGCTAGATGGGGAGATAAAGAATGGACGCGGAGGGAGGAAGCATATTGGGATGACAGGACGCCGGCGTCGGATGACTCGTCAGGAGTGCGGTGGAGTTGGCGGATCGAATGACTGAACTTGAGGAACAGTGTTGCGAATGCAAAGAGAGTAAGATCGTTGGCCTTGCTGTTAAATGGTGACAATAGGTGGATTATATTCTGTTGTACTATTAACGGCTAATACGAGTAGGTTGTGATGAATATAGAAGAGGGCTATCGTCGACGCTTGGCACCGGCGCCATGATACCAGTATTCGCAACTTGTGCAGTAAGCGTTCGTTCGTACGGTGATTGTTTCTGAATGATCTGGATCGAGGTACTGAAAGGGATCAAATGAGCAAAGGGTATAGAAAGAAAAAAAAAGATAGATAACGGACGCGTTTGCAATTTGGACAATGGGGACAATTTTCACTGTGGTAGTCAGAATAGATGCAGTATTCGCTCATGCAATCGCGCCTGTCAACCTTTTTTGTCTTGATAAATGAATAGTCAGAAGGGAATGATTATGAAGACAAGGCTGGCATACGATGATGTAATGGCCGCAACCATGTTGTGTTCCTTCGCTTTAAAAGAACGATGAGAGAGAGAATCGGTGAAAAATGAGTTACTCACGTACGGAGACTGCACATTTTACCATCGTAACTGGATACAACCCCGTTCCTATTTATACCAAGTAAGTACGTCACCGTCTACAACACAACCCGTGACCTGTGTGACATCCATACTCCATACATACCGTGACGATGACCACCCGTTCTCGTACAAGCCTCTTTCTTTCATACAGAAACTCACGTCCTCGTGCCCTCTATCACGACAACAACGACGAGAATGAACACTTAATAACGGCTTCTCATCTTGTTATCGACCTCCCAGACCTTCCTCCAACTTGGTCATCACATCTCTTACTGCCTCCGCTCCTACTCACTTTTACATTTTACATAGGGTCGATTATGCCGACAGAGTCCAGGAGCTCCTCTTGGATACTCACACAAAGAGTATTTCTCTTCTCGACCTTTCTTTCTACTTCTCTCTCTTATTTTCTTTTTCTAGTCGCCTCTCTCGACAAGCTGCACGCAAAACACGTTCTTCCGGGTTTCTCGGATCGCTCTCATGAAGAACGCGAGATAGAGGCATTAACAACGGATATCACAAAGGTCCGTTCTCGTCCTCTTTCCTTCACCTCTCTCATTGCCTTTTTCCCAATTAGGATTTTCGTCATTGTCAGTCTCTTATCAACAAAATCAGTGCCCCTCAATCCCATGCTTTTCCTCCGGATCACAAGAAGTCGAGGCACGAGGACCTTACTGCCAAGAACGTTCAGAGAGGCCTTGCGGCCAAAGTGCAGGACCTGAGTGCTGCATTTCGAAAAAAGCAGCGTGTTTACATGGAAAGTTGGTCATCCTCCCCCTTATCTCTTCATCATCCCCATTTATTTCCTCCGATCCCCTTTCCTTCTTCCGCGCGGCAATTTGAAATTGTCCTATCGATATCTTCCCCGCATTCAACCTCCGCACATATTCATCTTCTTTTTTTGCATCCAGAAATCCAAGGTCATGCGATCAAAAATCAAGATCTTCTCCTAGCTTCCGGCGCCATCTCTCTCAAAGGTTCCGATGGAATGAGCGAGGTAGACGATGATGTTCAAGCAGCCGTAAGTGCGCAGTCACAATCCTTCGCACCTGACCTCCTACAATCTCACCTGAACCCATTTTCTGCCACATCCGTCGCCGCTTCTATCCTCACAACAGACACATACACGAGCACAATCACAGTCACTTGTTCATGTCGAGCCTTCATTGGAATTGCATTCGCGGGACCGAGAACTCACCGAAATCGCGAAATCGATTGCTTCTCTTGCGGAGCTATTCAAAGACCTTTCCGTCCTCGTCATCGATCAGGGGACACTTCTCGATAGTGTCGAATATAACATTGAACAAACTGCAGTCCAGGTAGAAGAAGCTGTAGAGGAGCTCAATGTTGCAACAAAGTCGGTGACCCCCCACCCCTCTGCCCTTCTGCTATAAACACCCCTCCCTTTCAGGTATCAGAAGAATACCGGAAGACGCAAGTGTATCTTCCTATTGCTTCTCATCATCTTTGGTCTCGTAGTCGTTCTCCTTTTCAAACCGAAGAAACGCGGAACATCTAGTCCCATTCCTTTGCCCTCTTCACCGTCGTCACAGCCTATCCCAGACTCGTCAAACCTTAGATTTATGCGGACGTTTACTCCACGGCCACGATTATTCCCTTAACAAAAAGCGACATTGACGAAGCCCAGTTCTTAAGATACCCCCTGGATTCAATATATTACGAGTAGTACATTAAACATTTTTTATTCTCCCCGCGTACGATGGCAGACTTCAATACAGCTATCGAGGTATCAATAGACCAGTTTCGGCAACACTCCCGGGCCGCCCGCTCAGTGATTTCACTTACTTTTGGTGCTGGCCAAACAACTACCCGGGCAGGCTCTCTTCCCACTTGTTGTGTATATCCCTTGTAAGGCTGTTTGCTAAACAAAATTGATACCTCGATACTGCATGACGACATATCTGAATATTCTCGTCTCCACGTCGACCATCAATGACGGTCGTCGGCTTTGCAATGGAGTTCGAGGGTTGCATGGACCCTGCCCTTCCCTGCACCCTGCCAACCCGATGACGCCAAGACAACGTCTCTCAAGGCCACTTCTAAGTTGAAACAACGTCAAGGACAACACCACGAACACTCATTCAAAGTTCATGTACCCACCTGCGGCACCGCCGTCTTACCCCCCAGGTCCATCTATTCCAGATCAGCAAAACGTTGATATTTCTGGCATTCCAGCTTCATATGATACAGAACGTGGAGAACGCAGAAAAACCCAAGGATACAATTCGCATAATGGACGCACATCGAGCTGGGACATTTTATCTGGAGTAAGAAAGATTGAACAATCCTACGAGGAGTTCGATTCCCGTAACGCTAGTCAAGCGCACCTCATATACGCTGACGGTGATACCCCGAAGAACAAGGTGCGTTTTTTGATTCTTTTCCGTCGCTGTATTTATTGATACGAATGAACATGCTAGCTCTCACGACTTTATAATTTTTTACTCAATGTGTCTATCGTGACGCGATGGATATTGTTCATTGTCCCCGTCCTCGGCATTATCTGGATTCCCGGCATCCTCTCGATCACTACATTTCCCCATGCAAAGGTCAGTTCGGCGTCTTCATTTTCCGTCATCTCACTTAGAAAAAAAAAACGATGGCAGGTATGGGGTGTTAAACTAATCTGGTGGAGTATCTGGTTGAGTGTCGTTTGGGGAGGTGAGCCCACATTACCTTTCATATTTTTGGTTGCACCCTTAAGGAAAACAACAGGATGGTGGGCCGCACTTGCGACCTCGTAAGCCTTTCCGCTCGTAACAAACGCACTCAGATTAAATAACATGAAACCTTCAGCCGTGTCATACCAACCATCATAAGATCTACCCTAGGTATCGTAGCTGTTGGAACGAGACGCTACATCGATTGGCTGCAAGCCTTACATAGGTGAGGCATCTCATCCCGTTTCTCCAGTTAAAATTAACCTGTTTCTCAAAGGTATATAGCGCTGTTTGCGTGGACGCTCGCGGCATGGGTTTCATGGAATCCCCTCATCAGCATTCATCAAGACAATGCTGCTGGAGATAAGAGCACTCAGGCCGTCACCTTGATAGGCAAACTTCTGTTTTCACTCTTCCTCTGTGCCGCAGTTCTTTTGTTCGAGAAATTTGCTATTCAGTGGATTGCTGGTAAATTTCACGAACGTTCATATGCTGGTGAATATTTCTCTTCTTTTTAATATAACCGCTCCTTTGACACATGTCTTTTTCAGAACGAATAGCTGATCAAAAGTTTGCTGTCAGAGCATTGGTGACCTTGTACAGGCATTCCGCCAACATTCCTGGACGAACTGATCCATTACAATCGTCGGCTCAAAAGGGAATGTCCGTAAATCCCGGTCGAATCTTCAAAAAGTTGAGGCATGGGGTTCGAATAGCTGCCACGACCACGACAACCGCTTTGGGAAACGTTGCCTCGGAAATTGCTGGCAGGTGAGGTGAACAACACCCCCCCCTTGCAAGTATTAACTCTGCCTGGTAGTTCCGTTCTCCAACCCAATTCTCCCCCCGCGATGGTTAAAACTGCTCTAGAATCTGCCAATAAATCTCGTCTAGTAGGTGCTCTTCAAGGTTCACTACCACCTGTTCTTATCTTTTCAAGCTTGCCCGTCGTCTATTCTATTCCTTTGCCAAATCCAATAATGAATATCTGTTGGTGGAAGATATTGAAAAATATTATTCAAATAAAGAGGAGGCTGCTCAGGTCTTTGCTCTATTCGACAAGGATGGAAATGGGGATGCATCTCTGGATGAGATTGAGATGAGCTGTCTGTAAGCACCCCTTGCTCCCATCGACGTGATTCAGAGCTCATGCAACGGCAATTTAGAGAATTTCATCGGGAACAACTTTCTATCGAAAATTCAATGAGAGATCTAGACAGTGCTGTTGGCAGGCTGGACAACATTTTAATGACCGTTTACTTTGTGGTCGCGATACTCATCATCGCTGTCGCATTGGTACATTTCTTTGATCCTTACGAGTACATGACAATTTTAACAATCTATACAGGAGACTCAACTCGTTACCCTCGTGACTGGCACAGGAACTTTGATCCTTGGTTTGTCTCCGATCCTATGCATTCGAAGGAAGAGTCTTATACCAGTCATCATCAAACAGGTTTAAGCTGGCTCATCGGCGGAAGTCTACAGGAAGTTCTTACCAGTATCATTTTCCTCTTCGTCAAACATCCGTTCGATGTCGGAGACAAAGTCATCCTCAACAAAGAATCGTACACAGTGAAAGAAATCCGACTCTTAAGCACTATTTTCCTCGATTCCAGTTCCATTCTTGTTCAAGCACCAAACAATATGCTGAATTCGTTGGTGAGATGGAACCTTTCCTGATACTTTCTTTCGTTTCTCTAAATCCCCCTCGTTGACAGTTCATACAAAATCTTCGACGTAGTCCGCAGGGAGGCCGATTTTAATCTTGATTTTAGCTTGAATTCTTATGTGCTCCTCTCTCCCACAGATGTCCGAAACATTTACTTTCGATGTTAGCTATGCAACAACGTTTGAGGATCTCGAACGACTTCGAGAAAAAATGTTGACGTTCCTCGAGTCTGAACGACGTGACTATCACGCGATGTTCGATGTAAACATCAAAGGTGGGTTTAGTTGCTTCTACTCAGAGGCTTGCCTGAAAATATTGGCAATGTCTAGATATCCCAGCTCAGGAAAAGATGACGCTATCAGCCGACATCAAGTACAAGAGTAATGGCCAGCAAAGCGCTATCAAAGGTATGTGAATTATGCTTGTGGTTTTGTTATCTATAACTCACAATAATGAAGCAAAACGCAGAAACAAATGGATTTCTGCTCTCAAGGCGGCCTTGCTGGAGTTAAAAGTGTTTGGACCCAGTGGGGATCCAAGTCCGCCACCCACCACGTCTCGCTATACCAAAGTACCTTGGGACCTCATCAGTGCTCAAGATCGAGAGGCCGCAAAAAGCCGACTTCGTCCTCGCCCCGACCATCAGCAACCCGATCAAGGTTGGGATTTGAGGGATAAGAACAATTGTATGTGTCTATAGATCTCCGTCATACAGCTTGATCACTCATGTCCTTTGGATCGTAGTCGACAGCGCTGATGACATTTTTGATGAGGGTGACGAGGTTAGTGGACACCTTTTTTTAAATTGTTCATCGTAACTCATTTTGCACAAGGAGTCTGAGACAAGGTTGCCTGCCAGACCGAACAAGGGATCGTGAGAGTGGTCAGTCGGAATCTAGAAGTATCTTGCATGAATTTCTTCCACCATACGCCTATATCTATATTTCTAAGTAGCTATTATTTTTCATGCTTTGCTCATCAGTAACAGGGTTGGAAACTTTGAACTTCGAACAAGGTCGGGAACCGGCGCTCGCGCCACTAAATGATTTTAGTACCTTGTAATAATTAGAATCCAAGGACGAACTGGTTGATCTATATAGTAACTTTATGAGTGAAGTAATTATATATCTGACATCCCCGTCTATCACAGCAAATCCCCCACGCGCTTCCTAACCTCTTTCCCTTTCGCGCTACCCCGCCCCTTCATCTTCCCAAACACCACCACCTTTCCATGCTCACCCGCCCGACCCGACCTGCCAGCCCGATGCAAAAAGTCGATCATATTCCGCGGCTCATCAACGATGAACACATGCTTAATCGATGGGTCAAAGTCCAGACCTCGAGAGAGAAGCGAGGTAGTGATCAACACAAGTGGTGTCGTTTTAGGATCATTCAGAGCCAGAGCCGGAGTAGACGAACGTGAAGTTGTTGTAGATTTCGTTGACAGTGGACGTAAGAACCCGTCGAGATGGTGGTTCGACCCTCTCTTCCTAGTTTCGCTGTTACTTGTCAAAGCTACATTCTTGATCTCCCGTTCGTTGAGGTGCGAGCTTAACTCCAGGACTTTAGTGCTCTTGTTGCAAAACATGAGCACCTTGGACAGGTGTCCGGTTCGTAGATGAAACGTCGACGAGTCCTCAGCCCAGACTCTGCGTATCCGCCGCTCGATGTCTACAAACTTATTCCCCCCAGTCCAGGAGACGTATTCAGTCCGCAAGGTCTGGGGAAGGTGGTGCAGCCGTGGCGAAGCGAGTCTGATAAGAGATGGATGGCAAATTTCGAGATAGGACGCGAGGGCAGTGGGGATGGTAGCGCTTGTTAGGAGGAGATTGAATGGGTAGGATATGGGCGTAGTCGGTAGTGCGGGCGTGACGGGGACAGGATGTCCACGAGCAAGACTGATGTCCGACAGGAGTGTTCTAGTCGTTTCTTGGAAATCGGGATCTGACGAGAATTAGCATAAATAAATCAGAAAGATTAATCATACACACCGAAGAGAACATCGGCTTCATCAACAATAACCCACTCCACATTCGCCAGACCCATCTCAGGTTTATTCCTCCACTTGCCAAACCCAACCATCTTATCTCTCCCCCTTCTCAACGTCCGCTCTCCTTCCTCCTCATTCTCTTCCTCCTTCCGATCCCAGCCCCGACCACGAACCATCTCCATCAACTTCATCGGCGTCCCCACCACCACATCCACAGGGAACTTGTCCTTCTTGACCTCAAACTCACCCTCCCCAATCATCGTATCAAACTGCGCCGCCATCTTGCTCGCGGTCTCATCCTGCTCTTTCACGCTCTTAACATTCGCTTTGGACGCACACAGCACGCGGAGTTTGACGTTGTGCAGCAGGGATTTGGCGAACCCTGAAAGCTGGCGCGAGAGTTCATGTGTAGGAGCCAGAATTAACGCCCGTGGGTTGTAGGCCCGTGCTTGTTGTACGTGGGGTACTTCCGTAGCGGCTGTATCGAGCTCGGCTTGCTTTAGGTTTTGTAAGAGAGGGACAAGGTATGCGATGGATTTCCCGGAGCCTGTTTCGGAGGCGAGAAGAAATTGTTTCCACCCTGGGCTCTGGTTGAGCAACCACTTCAGACTGAGCGATTGGATGGGCGTGGGCTTCGCATTAGCCCCAAGCACCTCCTTCAGAGAAGATAAGAGCCCCTGGAGGATGGGAGGTGAGGTGAACTCTGTGGAAGCTGGGGAGTCTGTGGCAAGTTTTGAGAAAGCATTATTGTCTGTTGTGGGAGCGAGAGAAACGGATTGTGGTGGATCGTAAAACTCTGAGGGTCTCTCTGCCACTTCCTCTTCAGGAAACACCCGACGCGGCACTGTAGGCCTACCGCTACGCCTTTGCTCTAGTTGCGTGTTTCCATAGGGT
Organism: Laccaria bicolor S238N-H82; assembly: GCF_000143565.1. Classification (NCBI taxonomy): domain Eukaryota; kingdom Fungi; phylum Basidiomycota; class Agaricomycetes; order Agaricales; family Hydnangiaceae; genus Laccaria; species Laccaria bicolor. The sequence goes on from NW_001889876.1 coordinate 677,877, forward strand.
GAAGTAGAGTGGCCGGTGTTGTTGTCAGGCTCCCGTCTTGGTACCGGCCCAGAGGAGGCAGAACGGTCGCTCCTACCTCCTGAAAACTCCCGTTGAAAACCCTCACTATTGATCGCCTCTCGGGTCCCCTGTGCTGCAGAGTAGGTTCGACGCGGCGTGCCCCTGTCATAACTTTCGAACCCCCGTTTCGCCTCTAGTTGTGACCTTCCGTAGGGTGACCTAGACCGGTCATCGTAGTTCTCAGACTCTCGCCCTGCGTTCCTTCGTGATGGATAACGCCGAGCTTGCGCGTCGCTCTGCACTCCTGTAGAGTCTTGCTGGAGACTCCAGCGGCCAGTCCGACCCTTCCAATCCTGCTCGCTCCTGTACGCAGATCGTCTCCTAAACGAAGGGTTCCGATCGACTGGAGGCTCCCAAGGCTGGTTGTTCGTGTGTGGCGCCAGATCGCGCTCAATGGCGGGTTTAGGAAAGGAAAATGGGCGGAAGGACCTCCTGGTGGGTGCAGCCTTTAACCGATCACTCCCAGAACTCGGCTTCTGATTCCAGAGAGCTTTTCTGGGTGCATCGCTTGAGCGACTATTTCCAGAGCTCAGCTTCGCATCCTGGCGTGTAGATTGCTTTGGTGCTACCTCCAAGCGACCATTTCCAGACCTAGGCTTCAAGTCTGAGGCCAATTTTCGTCTAGAGGCACCTACGACACGTCAAAGTGAGCAACAAAAAAAAGAGACAGAAAATGCGGTAACCGACCCGGTTTCGACGGGTTTTTAGACAAGATGTTGCTAGTATGAAACCATAGACATAGCTGGCCTTTACGACATATTTCAGAAGTCGTCCTTGGGGGCTGCCAGAGCAATCCCGACATAAAGGAATTGGCAAAGGGTGGAGGAAGAGAATAATATTTAGAATCGGGCCATAATGAGCGGACACAAAAATCGTTCCTCCACTCTGGAACAGAGAGAGATAAGTCGCGACTCCAATGCGACCCGCCAACTTGTCGCGCGAAGGCTTCCCACGAACTTCGGGTAGTTCCGCGTTTCGTCGGCTATGCTAAATGCGAATTTCGAGCCACGATATCATCTAAGTTACAGCGTTTGCACTATTGGTACTGAATTTCGTCGAATGGCATCCAAATTTCTGCAAGCACAGGCTGGCGCTCAAAAACATATCACATAGACGGCCCGGATGCGCGATTGGCTCATCCACAACTACCTCAGTCCGAGGACAACACGGATACAACCAGGTTTATCTTTGTCACACAAGAAGATAGCCATGGGGGAAATTTCCTTTCCGTTGCCCGCAGATTACAGCCAGCTTGTCAGCATTTTGTCAGCCCTCCTGCGCGCATTCAGCGACAGGGGCGCTCACGAGCCAGAAGGAATGTCCAGAGAAAGGAAAAAGCATTGAATCCAAATTGAATCTTACGTTAACCAGTACAGTGGGGTCTCCGATCTCGGCCAAAATTCGAGCGCGTTTGGTCTAACATACTATCGATAATCGGGCGCCGAGCAAGAACAATACTCAGAATAAAACTGAGGAACCGCGGAAAATCGTCGAACCCGCGGATATGAAGTCAGTGGGTTCTTATAATGATCGTTCAGCCCCACTTCATTCCTTCTATCCCTGAACTTGATGTGGGTATTTCCGTGATTTGCAGGAAGGGGAAATATCTGTGTCCATAAAAGCCTATGTTCATGCCGGTTTCTCATACGCGCTTTTCGCCTACTGGTTTGCTAAGCCATGACTTGGAAACCACACCGAACGTTGCAGGAAAGTAAGACTTCCCTTACCTAGATGCCCTCGTCTCTAACTATCAGTAGCCGAAGATCTTCTCCGCGCTCCTGGCTGCGTTCACGAGGTCGAGACGACACTTGTCGATGGAAGGCTATACCGTGTATACAAGAATTTATGGCCTTCACTGAGAGACTTCTGGTTATCAGCCGTTTCTCAATATTCGACCGACATTTACATCGTTTATGAAGATCAGCGCCTAACATATGACCAGGTACATAACCGTATCATTCAAGTGGCGGCTTCGTTCCATCAACTGTATGGCATTAAGAAAGGTGATTTTTTTCCCTTTTTTTGGTACTTCAACGATTTACGTCATCGACATTCTACGTTTCATTCACAGGCGACAGTGTAGGGATCTGTTCCCGAAACTGTCCTGACTATCTCGTCGCCTTCTGGGCTTGCCGTGAGTACTCATTGGACGACCTTTGAAAGGTCTGTACTGATTGACCCACAGACCTTATCGGTGCCGTTTCTGTCCTTGTAAACGCGTAAGTATAATGTAATGGATTAATTCGCCGTTGTGGAAGGTCGGCTAATTTCTTGTTGATGAAGTTGGCTGCCCCCTCAACCCCTGCGCCATTGCCTCGTGCATACTGAATGCAAACTTATCATTCTGGATCCAGAGCGCGCCAGTTCGTTAGAGACCACCGTCTCAAATATTTCCGAGGCCGTAGGAGGTACCAAGTTTCTGGTGATGGACACGACAGACAAAACGAGACGTTGGCAAGGGATGGAATTTTTTAACGACGTAGTTGACCTTTTCCCGATAGCCTTCGTCAAGGGTGCATACACGAAAGCACCAACTCAAGGAATGGATCCTGAAGATGACGCAACCATTGTCTTCACGTCAGGTATTTATTTGAGCGCCTCGCCTACGCGAGACCGGCTCACCGACCAACAGGCACGACTGGTCTACCGAAGGGCGTTTTGAGTACCCAGCGCCAATTTCTAACAAACGTGTTGAACGTAAGTAAACACGAATACTTGTACTTTATGCACACTCAAACCATGCCATAACTAGGTTCTGGCTGGTGGCTGTAGAGCGGCACTTCGGCGGGGCGAAACATTGTCTGTTACGCAGAAAGGTGGACTACAAAAAGCAATTCTTATTTCCGTCCCTTTGTTTCATGTTACCGGATCAACAAGCTTTTCGGTATGTCTTGTATTTATTTGAGTGAATCTGTTAACATTGTCTGACTTTCTGTAGATGATAGCCACCATGACTGGTATGAAAATTGTTTTAATGCGAAAGTGGGAGGTAGAAGAAGGTTTTTTCTCTCCCCTTAACGGATTTGAAATTTTCTGACTCTTTGCCCAGCTGCAAAGTGGGTACTTTAACTGTCCCATGGTCGATGAATCGAACTGATTGGAATTAGGTTGATAAAACGAGAAAATGTCGCGGTGGCCGGAGGGTGCGTTGTGTCCGATTTTTCGTTGCGAAATGCCAACGTCGAGAATCAGTGTCCCTGCGATGGTTTCCGACCTGAGCGACAGTTCCTTAGTCGGACATCCTCTTGAAGGTCTCCTTTTCGGCGGTGCACCAGCCCCTAATTCTCTGGTGCCTAGGGCACGCAAAGCGTTCCCAACTGCCACCATGTATGTTGACGGCTCTCACCTTACCTTATGTTTACCATTTTCACAGGATCCAGGGATATGGACTGACAGAAACCAATTCAATAGCCGTGTCGGTGAGAGGTGACGTCGTAGTTTTGTTGAGCTCAAACTCAGCATATCCAACAGTTTGCAGGTGAAGATTACATCGCGCGGCCAAGTAGTACGTGAGTTTCCCATTTATCCGTTCCGCATTTCGAGATGGACTTACGCTTTAACTTAGTGGCCTAGCCTCTCCAGTCAACGACATAGTGATTATGTGGAACGGAGTCGCTCTTCCTCGTCACTCTGTGGGTGAAGTGTGGCTGTGTGTTGAATCTATTTTTCTGCGCCAGCACAACTGATCTGCCTTTTAGGCGAGGACCTAATGTCATGAAAGGCTACTGGCGTGATCCAGGTGCGCGACTGACGGCCGTCTGCCGTGGCGTTCACACCGAGATACTGTTATAGAAGCCACAAATAAAGTCATCACGACAGACGGCTGGTTCAAGACGGGCGACCTGGGGTACCTTGATGACGAAAATTTTCTTTTCATCAAGGACAGACGTGAGCTATTCCAATTTCTGCATGAGCATAATACATACGCCTCAACAGTAAAAGACGTTATAATTCGGGGGGGTGAAAACATTGTGCGTCCTGTTAGGTGATGCTCAAGATGCACGGCGGCTAACGTACATCCACACAAGGACTCTGTGTCCGTCGAGAATGCCTTATATTCCGACGATCGAATACTCGAGGCAGCGGCCGTCGGGGTTCCAGACAAACGTCTGGGAGAGCTTGTGGCGGCCATTGTATCCATTAAACCTGCTTTCCGAGGCCAGGTGACGGAAGCGGAGCTGATCCTACGGGCGCAGAAAAGGTATTTATTAATTGATATTATTTTATTGTTTTGGAGTCATAATGCGGTATTTCAGCCTACCAAAGTTCGCTGTTCCAGTGATGGTGGTCATTGTCGACCATGCGCTTGGTACGCCTCAACCAATTCTTGCGGAATAACAAGGATATATGAGCCTTTTTAGAACGCACCCCTTCGGGAAAGATTGTCAAAGGGATAGCACGGAAGCTTGCGAGGCGTCACTGGGAAGATCGATGTCGAAATGGGATTGAGCGTAGTAATTTATGAAGAGGTTACGTAAGATTTACAATACTTAGTTTGAATGGGCTATGAGGCAGAATTTCAAAAGCATCTTGCTGAAGTTCAATGCCATCTTTCTGGAGATTATGGCAAACAATTACCTCCTTCTTTCGTTCACCCATCCACTTACTGGTCTTCCACCGAAAAAAACGCGTTTTTTCATGCACTATCAATACATTCCCGTCTCAGGCCAGACCTTATCGCAGCTTCAATCGGAACAAAGTCCGTTCTCGACGTCTGTGCTTATCTAGACATTCTCCATGTTGCAGCTATCGACGCCAACTCACCCATTGCACGTCTGTCTCTGCCTTGTGCTATGGAAGTTTCCGAATCTTGGATGAACTGGGAGGAGGCAGCGGCATCTCGCATCCAGCAATGCCAGTTGGATGAAGGAAAAACCAATCCAGGTACATCCTATTCGGTGGCGACAATAGAATGCCAGAAATTTAACCTAGCTTCAGGAGAAAACGAAGTTAACCCCCCGCAGCAAAAAGAAGCTCTCAAAATGTTGGATGCATGCCACCTGGCTGTGATGGAGAGCATGCTTCGGGAAGCTGAAGAGAAAGGTATCGGGTTAGAGCAGGATGTTGGAACGACGTCGAACACCGACTATCCTCGCGACGCAGTATGTCAAAGTCCTCCAGTGACCTCTTCTCCCGACAACATTGAATCAGATAATTCACAAATTCTTCAACTCCGATCCCCGACCCCGACGCCGCCGTATCAACAAGATGATAATTTGAATCTGACCCCAACGTCTCGTCGCAGGTTACAGAAGCGAATATACATGCGGCGAAAACGGGCTGAAGCAATGGGGGAGGCATTTGATCCCGAATCCGCGAGGTTGCGTCCTGGACGGAAGATTCGAGATAAACCAGTTAGATTACGCCCGAAAACTTACAAGAAAACGGCAAACCTCAACAAGGGGCCTATATCGAATGTGGATGACCATGCTCCTACCAAACATCCTAATAAAGGAGGTCTGAATCGACCATATAGAATCAAACAGCAATTCATGGAACGCAAAATTGACGCACAAACTTTGAACGAGCATGACCTTGGATTTCTTCACCTTTCCACACTTGCCAGGTTTATGAAGTAAGCATTATGTACCTAATCCAACGTTTTCTGTTGAACATTTGGTAGAATATTTCGGTCAGGCTACGATTTTCCCAAGGCTGGAGCAGAAGCCGCTATCTCTGATGACACCATTCGACTATTGACCTCCATTGCGGTCGAATTCACTACGGAATTAGTTCATCTGTCAATGACTCTAAGGGAGCAGGAGAGGTCTGTAAAAGGTAATATTAAGGTGTGGAGGCAGAATCACGAAGAAGTGCGTTTTGGTATATCCATTGAAATACTTAACTTTCATAATCGAAAGGTCACCCCCGAACACGTGAGGCAGGGACTAACCATGATGGGAGCAACATATTCGAGCAAGGAAAGCTACTTCAAAACGCTCCTCGGCCCAGAGGCTTCCTTGATCGCAGACGAACGAGAGCCATCTCCACCTGGGGAAGGCAATAATAAATCCATTGATCACACCAATGAAGATGGAATTCCAATTTATCCCAGGGCCACTATTCACAACGGAACACATCTGGAACAGGTTACACTTCCTCTCTCGCTTTCTATGGTGGATTCGTTTCAAGAGGAAGATTCAAAGTGCTTCAACACCCTTATGCCTCCTGAGGAGGAGGACGGTGACCTGGAGTTAGAACTCGACGCTGAAATGGAGATAGATGATTTTGACATGCATAGATCAAAAGAATACGAAGACCGGCTTTGGGATTCCGAATCGTTGGATATAATTCGAGAATAGATTCTGGCCACTACAACGGATGCTAGCTTATTAGTATGGGACATGTGCCTTCGCTTTTCTGACGGCACCGTGGAATCCCTGCTATACGACCGTCCTTCTGTCTCTAAATTTGATTCCAAATAAATGCCGCAGCAGCGATTACTACAGCTTTGCCCGTTCAGCCGGGTTTTCCTGATTCACCCTCACGACCGCCTTTCCCCATGTCTCTCGACGTTCCAGAGCGGCGAGGCCGTTTGTGACTTCGTCCAAGGCGTAAACTTTGGTAAACGTGACGGGTTTGACTCTGTTAGACGCAAATAGGCTAAAGGAGTGGTGCTTGGTCAAAAAAGTTTCGGTCGTTGACCTTTTAGAAGGACGCACTCTAGTAATTCCTTCCACACAACCGGGATGCGACCCGATTCCTTGACTCGAGAGCTGTAAGGAACAACGTTGTTCCAGTGAATGGAACTCTACTTACTGGTATATGCACCCCAGTGTACACCCACTAGTGACACGTTTTTCAAGAGAACAAGATTCATTGGAACCTTCAAAGTGGGTACAGGATATCATTCAGCAGTAAATCGCCTAGTTGTTAAAATAAGATATACCTTTTCGATGGTTCCAGCTGCAAAACCGACAACGAGTGCTCGCCCTTTCCAGGCTATGCACTTGAGGGAATCTTGTCGTTCCCATCAATGATCGTACAAGATATTAACATTTTGGTCACTCACCGTTGATCAAGCCAACGGGGTCATATATAACATCGACACCTTTTCCCCCTGTTATTTCCAACACTTCTTTGTACCACGCAGGTTTGGAATAGTCGACGCCGTAGTCAGCTCCGCCGATGCGTTTTGCAACATCTAGTTTTGCCTCCGACCCTGCAGCGGCAATTACTTTGGCTCCGAGGGCTATAGGAATCAGTAGGTGTTCGGGCATATCCTAATTATAACCAACCTTTCGCGATTTGGACGGCGGCGATACCAACCCCTCCTGCTGCAGCAGTCACAAGGACCCATTCACCTAAACACATGAAGGTTATGGCCTACCTCCTATTACAAGAGGTTGTTAATACCTGGCTTTAGTTCAGCCCTGCCGACTAAGGCCTCGTAGCTGGTGGGCCAGGTGATAAATAAGCCTTCGTAACCAAGTCCATTATAATTGGAGCGCTCAAACTTAGCAGGTACTAGTACGCACCTGCACCTTGATCAAATGAAACATTGTCCGGGAGGGTAATCAGACGCTCCCAATCAACAGAAACTTTGTCTGCGAATGCTCCTTGGGAAGCACCGAAAACCCGGTCTCCCGCTTTGTACGGGCAGCCCTTAGGTATCGGCGAGTTTTTGGCAATCCGCCCCGCAAACTCTGACCCGAGAGTAAAAGGGAGTGCAGGTTTGTTTTGGTATTTCCCCTGGGCTTGCAGAATCTGCCACACAAGTACTGAATGTCAGATTACGGGCGAAGATTATATTTTTGGGGTCATACGTCGAAGAAGTTCAGCCCTGCGCTGTAGACATCTACGATAACCTGACGCTGGTCTGGTTGAGGCTCTGGGACGTCAATAGAAAGGGATATATTTGACGGATGGCTGAGCTTCTTGATAACGAATGCACGCATTGTCAGTTGGTCGCCGGTGACGGGGGGAAATATCATATGTGCATCGTCGTGAACAGAATTTATTACTTCCGGCACGCCGGTTATGATAACTGCCGGTGATGCATTAATATGTACAATGAATTGTTCTTTCTCCTGTATATTTCTGCAAGTCTAGCTAAAAGCAAATCCCTCCCCGCCTTCATTGATAGCCATCAACAACTGTTGTCGGAGCATCTCATACGAGGAATATTGTGGAAGATCGATCTGATTGAAACCTGTGGGGAATGGTCAGGATATGATCAGGAAACAAGTACAGGTAACTCGCATGTATGAGCCTGAGGCAATCTGTCGCTTTCTCCATATGCACGGTGAATAGAGAACCTCTGGACACCCTGGACACCTTGTAGATCAACGAACCCGCTCAGAGGAACCCGTGAAGTGCCCGTCGCAAAGCTTAGAACCTTGGCTCGCTCATCCCGATTGAAAGATTTGAGGGCTCGCCACCACCACACTATGTTAGGGTCTGAGCTCGTATACCCATTATATTCGGTGGCGGCTCGCCACTCGTCAACATCAATGTCTGGGGTTCCGGAAATAAGGAGTTCGAGTTCTTGCTCATTGAACTAGATGAAGGTAAGTAAAATCGTGCTTTGTGTTGAAACTCAGGCTGAGACTCACGATGGTGATCAGATCTTTGGGAATGATTTCATAGAATCCAGTGGAAAGACTCTCAATCTGATCCTTGATTGAGGAATAAAGTCGATATTGGGCAGAGTGTTGCACAAATTCTCGCTTATTCTCTTGCGTAACAGAGATGCTCTCGCCTCCTTCTTTGAGAGGAATAATCTGATTAACACCAAACTAAGGAGGGGGTCAGCATACAATTATTAGGAAGTTACGATGACCTTACCGCGTCAGCCTCCACACTGAAATTTAGATCCAAAACGGTAGGGTCGTTTTCCAGAATCCAGCAAAGAGATTTGTAGTACTCTGGATCAACCCATTCAACGTCCTTGTAATCCACAGGCTTGCCTAACAACTGCCGATACAAACTCCTCGCGAAATATGCATCAAGCAGCCGTCCGTCGTAGATTGCTTTGCCTATGACCCTACCCACGAATTTGAAAAATGACAAATGCTCCGGGTTAACCCAAGAATTTTTGTTTGGTTGGTACGTAAGTTTGTCTGCAGCGCAGGGTTGAAAGAGAGCATTATTTGGGTCAAACATTTGTCGCGCCAAGATTTGGAACCATTCACGGGTGACTCCCCCAGCATCTACGCCTTCTTCATCGTAGAAACGCACACTGAGTTTTCCATGTTTGATTTGATCACCTGTCTTACGCTGGAGATACTGGAAGCTATCTTCGAAGACACGCGCTCTGCGGACATTGAGCTGTAGTGTCCCATGGTGCTCTCGTGCGTGCGGTCGTCGATGCAATTGTTGGTTAAAGTAGTTTCTTTTGTTGTCAAAGTCGAGAACTCGGGGATTGTTGACCAAGAGAGAGAAAGAACCGCTCATCAGAGAGGGGTTATTTCTCACCATCAAGTTGAGAACCTTTCGGTGAGAATCGGTGAAGCTGATAAAGAGATCCTCCATAGATTCCCTAGGCGTCGCAGGAGACCTTGGAGAGGCAGATGCGTGCAATGCACGAGAAACCGTCCCAAGCTGCGCTTTCGATCCCACGTACTTGCAAACAACCATCAACGCTTCGATTAAAGGCAGCAGAACGGTAGCAATGTTTTCAGTGTCAGGTTTTTTCTCAATGACGGACAAACAATCTCCAAGCCTCCGCCATAAGGGAGTAAATCGGAAGGATTCGTAGATAGATTGCACCTTCTCCACGTCGTTGTTAGCCATGGTGGGTGGCGGAGTCCTCGGGGTGTACATGTAATCAATAGTTTTCAAAACTCTGAGCAGTTTGGCCTGTGTCGAAGATGCTGGAGAGAACTTGGCGGCAACTGAACCAATAGTAACGTCATTCTCGGCTTCTTGTAGCGCACCTGCCAGCTCCTCCAAGTCCGTGTCAAGTGTTTGTCCAAATTCCTGTGCTTTGCTCTTTAATTCGTGCGCGATAACGTCACGGGCGTCCGGAATGTAAGACAGATGTTGGATTAAAGACAGGCTCTGCTGGAACGTGCGCCCGGAGCATTCCCCAATGGTCAGAATGTTTACGATGAGTCGTAATACTGCATGTGGAACTTGAGGGGGATTAGCCAACAAAATTTTCTCCTCAACTGCTTCAATAGAGAGTTTCTGAGGATTTTCAACCGAGGCAGCTGGAACAGGAGATCCGCCTACTTGACGTCATTAGTGGTTGACTCAAGGAATTAGGGTAAAAATAAACATACTAGCATTTAATGACGTCGACTCGTTCGTCGAAGGTTCCGAAGGGCGTGTCGTTGAATCCACTTGGACGTTCGTACTCGATCCATCCGTAGGAGGTGCTCTATCGGAAACAGCAGTTATAGCTGACGTTGTGATTTCCGGTTCAGGAACTTTATCTGTCTTCTCCCTATCCTTGAGACTTGTGAGAGGTCGTGTGACGGTTGCCAACAGACTAACAACTGCCTCCATGATGGCAGGGGTGCGAAGGAGGGATTGTCGATCTAGCAATCCCAGTAAAAGGACGATCGGGTAATGCGTTTGGGGTATCTGTTTCTCCCTCCCTTTCCCCTTTTTCGTGGCAGCTTTCCGTAACCCGAAGGGTAGTTCATGTTCCGTTAGGAAGAACAACGAGGAGAGATCGTTGGCGCTAACGATATACGACAATGCCTCTAAACATCGCTGCGCGATAAGATCTGGAACAGCTTCAACATGTGACGCTGGCAAGGGGAATCCTGCTAGATACTCGGACCCTGCTTTCTGCTTTCCTGCTGATTTCTGCGTTTGTGGCTTCGAACCTTTGACAGATAGTTGAGAAAAACTTTTGTCCACAGCTGCGAGGTCACCAGTGCCGTCTTGCAATATGTTCAAGAGCAGATTGAAGAGCTCCGTACGTGTTTTGGCGTTCTCACAGAGGTGAACAAGAGCCTTAAAGAGGAGAGTCTTTTTGAAGACTTGAGGGAAGAATAATAATCGCACCAGAACGGCAATGCCTGCCTTGTCTAGAAGTTGAATTGCGTCGTGGAGGGGTGAAAACTTCCTTGCATGAGGAATTCCTGGTGGCATTGCACGGGAAGGGGCGCCACGAGTTGCCAATCTCTGACGCGGTGCCAGTCCATCACGATATGCGCCAGCCTCTGCAATCATGTGGGAAGGTAGAGTCTGAATGAAGCCATCGTCTTGATCCATCAGCACCGCCTGACGCAATGTGGGATCAAGGCTAGCGATGAAGCTTGCGGGGTCAATGTCGGCAGGGGTAGCAACTGTTGCACCTGACGGCGCGTCTTCTGCTCTCCGACGTGCCCGTTCGATTGCCTCCTGTTGGATGATCTCGGCCCGGATTTCGGGAGGAAGGGCTTCAAGAAACTCGGAACTGATCTGCGAGTCGGGGGGTCGCTCAACTCGCGCCGCACGTTGATCACGTACATGCTGGTTTAAAACTTCTTCCCTCATATCATCGGGCAAGGCCTCCAAAAAGGTGGGATCGATACCGGTATCAGTTATGTCCACTGCACTGCCGTGAATTATCACTGTAACGCGTTCAGAAGTGGTCGTGGCGGCGGATGACGACTCGGCAGGTGCTTCAGTGTGAGGGTCCATAGATGGTTCAACTTCTGTTGGAGGAGAGACGAGCGACTGATTTCCTGAAATATCTGCCATCTCTGTGTCTGCATCAATGTCCACCGGGCTAGCCATTTCCATGACCTGATCTTGTTCACCCTGACGTTCATCGGCGGGCATAGGAGGGCTCGTCGAAGCCTCTCCGCTGGAGGCTGCGGCGGGAATGGCGTCTGCAGTGCTGGAAGGAGATTCTACAACAGGCTGCTCTGTTTCGGGAACCCTGTACTTTTCTTCCGCTGCTTTGACTTCTGATTTCATCTGCTCTTGCTGTCGGCGATCAGCTTCTTCCACCTCCTCACGCAATTTGGCCTGTTTCGCGGCTTCTACTGCTGCAGGAAGAAGGGCCAGTGTAACGTGATTTATGAGTTTTCCAATACGCTCTGTTACGAAGTCGCCATGCAAAATCTTCATTTCTTCTGCCCATCGTTGTAGCGTCAGCAGGGGATCGAATTCGCGCCCTTGCCGTTGTCCTGGGGGTCGTGGGGCCCTCTCAACACGGATGGCGGCGGAAAATAGGCCTTGATTAACGCGACGGCTTGGAACATAGCCGCGGTCGAGATTCACAAGGGCTCCAGCAGGTACATCGAACCGGAAAGCCTCTGGACCACCACCACGTCCACGGGAAACAACTCCCAAGTGTTGTAAAACATGCATGGAGCCTCCGCCGAGTATGTCATCAATAGATTGGATGAAATCATTTGATCCACCTGCAACAATCCGCTGAGTCTGACGTGAGCCTCTACTCTGGTTGACCGATGCCCTATTTCCGGATGATGAGTCAAGCAAGAGAGGATGCGTTGTCGACTCCGGAGGAGCCGACGGTGCGTTTCTGGACCGTCCGAAGACTTGCACATGGTCATCTCCTTGAGGAATAGTCAGCACATAATTTTTGACATGAAGTAGTTGCGACAGCTACCAGTGGCTCGTCGACGAGATACAAACAAACCAGCACCATCTCGGCCACCACCTGTCGTTACCAAACCTCCACCAAAGTTGAAAATACCTTCGCCGCTGAAAACGCCATTTTCCATGACGAATTCCTCTTCGTCGGAGCCCATATCAGGTTCCTCTTCCTCATGGTGGATGATTTGAATGGGAACTGGATGAAGTATTTAAGATCCAAGCGGAAGACAAATAAAATTGAAAGTACCCCCATGCTCCTCTTCCTCGTCTAGATCATCCCGGGAGGTTTCTAGACCATTGGCTTCACCACGGATGTCCTGAAGCTAGTCAGTAACCTCTCAATAAGCTCGGCGTTTGTTCAGACATACCTCCCACATCATTTCTTCGTCGGCCTCTTCATCGGCCTCGCCTTCGTCGTCATCACCTTCGTCATCGTCGTCATCGTCGTCGTCGTGACTATCATGATTCTCTACCAAACCTTCCTCTTCCTCTTCCTCTCCTTCATCCCAGACTTCACTCGGGTTGTGTGTTACATTTTCAAGATCATCTTCGTCTGCTTCATCCTCTGTATTCGAAGTGTCCTCGCTCCCAGTTTCCTCCCCGAAATCCATTTCAACGTCTTCGTCTTCGTCTTCATCTTCATCATCCATTTCCTCATCCTCAGGGTAATGACCATCATCCATCTCCTAATTCAAATAAGAATTAATCCATCGACAGGCGTAGATAATAAACTCACGCCTGCATACATGCCCAGGGCGGAATTCCTGTACAGATCAGGAGTTTCCTCCCGGCCTGCATCGTCCAGATCATCGTCTTCTCCGGAGGCGAAGGAAGACTGACTAGCAGATCGAGGAGCACCACTCTCTTCCTTACTTTTGCTTGAACTTCGACTCATTTTGATTGCAATTTTTGTTCTACGAGAGGGTGAGCTGGTTGCAATGAGAGTAATATAAATTCGGCGTACAGGTGTTCGAGTGGTCGAAGAATTGATGTTACCAGGTTGCGAACATTGGGATAATTGAGATCTACCTCAGAAAGAGCCGTCGTTAGGGTAGCAACGAAATTCTTTTCTAACATAACCTTAGCCAGATGTGTAGGAACTTCATCCAGATGTTTCCGATCACGGGAAGCTGTGTTAAACCGCACCGTCAAGAGCCGATGACAGAGATCGGCGAGAGCAAGCAAACGACCATATCTTGCTTCCATACTTTCCGACGGAGAGAGCTCTTTGATTGCGCGACTGAGAGTTTCCAGAACAAATTTCCGAACGGATACCAAATCGGACGACACGTCCTTCACTTCATGCGTTGAAGATGTGTCAACGCAGAGAGCAACCACAACCGACATAGCCCAATTGCAAAGAGTAATCCTATTACGTGCTCTGGCATCAGGCTGAGGATTTATTGTGCCGAAAGTGATGAGCTCGTTAAGGAGGAAGTGCAATGTGACTGTCCTAAACCTGTTCATAGGCTCCTTTGCTGGTGTCTGGGACCGTTTCTTTGGGGAAAACGAGAGAAAGGCTAACTTGCAAGTGTCGTAAGAGAACAGTAACTCGGTGAGGCATTGCATCAAGAAACAAAGATATTGGTATTTGTCATAGATGTTGATCGGCTCTTCCACATTTTCTGTGCTCTCCGGATGTACGACAGGGTCAGCCAAAATCTCAGATGTGGCCAGTGCTACATCTGAAGCAGAGGAAAGCGTGCCTACGCGTGCGGGTGGTGGCGGAGGTTGATCGTTGATCGTTTTCAATGTGGCCATGAGTTCGTTGATGAGGAGGTGAATAAGAGCCTCAACGACCTTTCTGGGCTGCGCGGCAGAATGTGATGAGGGGTTATCTACCTGCATTTCAGGAGATTTTCGGCTGTCAACTGCTTCTGCCTTATCCTCCAGATTCGGTGAAGCAACTTTAAGGCTGATATTGGGGCTTGCCGTAAACGGTTGCCCAAGCTGGCAAAGGGACGACGTTGTTTCAATAAAAAGTGCTGTGTCTCGGAGGGCCATGGCGCTACAATTTCGAACGTAGGTAGCTATTTCAACAACGCGGGTTCTTGGTTGCGCAAAATATCTCCTGATAGCTTGTTTCATGATATGTTGGACAGTCGTAGAGTCTTCCACAACATGACGTAAGATGGTGGCAATGTACGAAGAACCTCCGGTTACAGGAGACGCTCGAATGCGTTTGAAGAGCAGGTCAAGCCCTTCGCGGTTGACAAACTGAGAAGCCATGTCCTTGTCTCGAGTGAACAACACGAGAAGTCGTAGAGCGGAAAGCAGTTCATCTGAAGCCAAGTCATCCACTTCAAGGAGGCGTAGACAGAAATCGAAGATGACTCCCCGAGCTTCCAAGTGTTTGGGGCCCACTGGTATGGCTTCTGCAACAATGGCATCCGCTTCTTTAGGTAGAGTGATGGTGCGGGGCTCTTCAGCTAATGTAAAAAGTGCTTCTGTGACAAGTAGATGTGACGCCAGCCATCGAGGAGGATGTTTGAGGTCAATGCTAGGCAACAACAATGCTAATAGTTGGTCCAACAAGGTATTTCTTGACTCCATTTCGAGTGAAGCGGGTGCTTCACAAAGAACCAGCGCAAGGAGGCGGCATCTATTCGCAAGCGGTTGCTCGTGTGCATTATCAGGGGACAGTGAAAAAGCTTTGACGTCGTCAACAAGATCCTGTACTGCGCGCGTTTGATGTGTATTGTTAGCTTTCGTGAAAGCGACATGGAGATCGAAGAGAAGTTGAGTGTGCTCATCGATTAGCAAAAGTGACTGTCGGCTGATGCTGGCAACAAGAGGTTCTCGAGCTTCATTCAACGATTTCCGCCAACCATCTGAACCCTTTATTGAAACAGTAGAATCGAGTGAGGGCGAAGCAGCATGCGGAGATAGAGGTATGTTTGCTTCCGCACTGGGATCCGTTGGAACTTCATCTATGTTTGTGTCCTCGATTGGCTCTTCAATTTGCTCAGCTTCAGGGTCTGAGATCAAGGAGAAAGGATGAGAGAGAAGGTATTCAGTAGCAGCATTGACGTTGTTATGCGTCCGGGTAAGGGCACGCTCGGCGGCTGATCGAGGGAATCCCATGTCTGTTAATATGTGGACGCGAGCTTGATCAAGACCTGATGGACGGGGAACCCCTGCAGGGGCCGAAGCAACGTCGGCATTTGGATCTACTTTCGCCTCCTCGTTTTCCCCGTTCGCCAGTTCCAAAACCGTGCGCACCACGGCTCTGATGACACCAAGGGGGGCTTGCACAAGCCACGATGATTCCCACAGCCTTCGTACTGTAGGTAGGGCTGCCGTTCGAAGTCTGACAAGAAAATTGTGCGGTTCAAAGTAATCTGGATCTGTGTCCTTCTTGTCACGGCTCACAAGTAAAAACGTTTGACCGGAATCAAGGAGGGGCCTCGATGAGATGATAGGGTGAAGCAAGCTCAGTGCCACTTTGAGGCCTCCGTATGCGTGTAAGAGATCTTTTCGTTGAACGTCTGTGCGATCGCCTTCCCCTATGTTCACAATCACCTCAATCTTTGACATGAACGCCCCACAGACATTGAATAATGCAGGGAATCCGTCCGCGCGGTAAAAGGCTGCGAGTTGTACTGTGTGTAAGGTGCTTGATGAAGTGCGGTCTGTGAAAGGTTAGTCGACACAAGAAATATCGCAAGACTTTGAATAATTGTACCATCATAGAGTAAAAGGGCGAGTAAACCCAAAATGACGCTGTAATATGTAAAGAGAGAAGCCGTATCATCTGCATCAATTTTCATTTCTGAAACCTCATTGAGCACATTGTTAGACTCACGGTGACCTTCGACGCTCAGGTGCTTTAACATAATGTCGGCGACAATCTTTGAAGACTCCGCCATTTGTTTCTTCTGTGCAGCATCAGGATTTCGCCTGGCGTGAAACATCTTTACCATTGCTGAAGAAACAAACTCAAGCAAACCTCAATATGATTGCAGAGATAATTTTACCTTGGAAGAAGGGTGCCAGAGCATTGGGCAGGCCATGCGTGATGTGTTTGAGGGCTGAAGCGTTGTTATTCCGAGGATCGTTGTGACTGGACCGATCCATCCCGTTGACAAGCATGGGATTGGTCCCGTCCTCTGCTTGAACTCCATTTGTGGCACTCAAACCGCTGGCTGCGAAAGGGTTCTCGTCTGGAAGATCGACATCGGATCGCTTTGGAGATCCTTCCAGGGGCGACGATGAGGGGCTTGTCTGCAAATTTATCCCCCTCAATGTGAGCCCAGCGTTGAGAGCGATGTTTTCCCATATACTGGCTCGATGGAGTGACCCAAGGTCTGCTACGACTAGAGGCGAGGTATTATTCATAAATGTTTGAAGGAGACCAATTGCTCCCCGCCCATGAGCATATCCTGCTGTGGCAAAGACGTCAGAGAGCAGAGTGATCCGGATATGGAGCGTCACAAGACATCGAAAACGCTCATTTGCTAATTCACATTCACCATCTACACGATGTCAGTTCATGATATAGGACTGAATGGGGGCGATTTACCCGTAATGTCAATCAATGGGAGCAATTTGGATGGTTCTGTAACATTTTCCCAGAACCCATGAGTCTCCGCCAATGAATCCTTGACCAGGGTTGCCAAATGTAGAAGGGTTTCGCTCGTGGCCACCTCTGTCATCGTACGCATGACTTGGACCATTGAATCTGACGCTACACTATTCGCAAAATCGAAGGGCAAGCACGGAAGAGCAGTAAATCGGCCAAGATGAGAAAGTCCATCCGTCTCTGTGATGAAGTCCTTGCAATGTGGCGTATGCTGGAATAGACCTTCCAGAAACTAACGATCGATTTAGTTGGTAAATTTCTCAACCTGATGACTACAACTTACGCGACCCAAAATATCAATGAATGACACCACCATATTATCGTGAGCTTTAACAGCATCCTCATATTCGGAATCTGTTTCACCCAACAAGGGCTCCTCTGCGGCGACAGTACCTGGTCTCGCCAAAGCCTCTGAGTCTGCTTCTTCCATTGTGACATCAACATCGGCGGCCAGGACCGGAACAGGTATCAATTGGTACCATTGAAGAATATCCTTCGGAATGCGATACGACAACCCAAGATTCTCAATGTTACTCATCGTTGACTTCAAAGCTTCAAAAACAGCACTCTTCAGCGTCGGATGGTGACGAATAAGCTCGTCGATAGCTGTGCCAATGAGAACTGCATTCTCCTTTTCAATCAAAACTTTGAGATGTCGCTGTGAAGTAAATATTGTGAAAATTGCAGGAATTATGCTCGGGCGGTTTGCTAATTGGGCCTGTCCAGATTCATTGAGACAAAGTGCCCCGATTGCGTTCGGGATGGCTTGGATAACCTGAGTCCTGTCAACACAATTCAAAGCGATAATTTTGAAAAGCGACTGACCTCGATGGATGGTTCAATTCCCGCCTCAATCGCTTCGTAGAATGTTTTGGGCAGTCCAGCTTCCTGGATGATGGTTAAAGAAGTCGGCTCATTGTGCACAAAAGTCGCCATGATGTTGATCGCTAGTGCATACATAAATATGAGTGGCACGCTCTCTGCGATCGGGTGTCATGGCCTTACCAAATGGCAGTATGCTGGACCCAAACAGCCCACGATATTCAATGATCTTCTTGACTGACCTCAGAAGGGACATGTCAATTAATCCACGAAGACCTTCCGTAGTGCCAGAGGATTGCATCATCCGATGCATTGAACGTAGGATATGTTTCAGAACTGCTACTCTTGCGATCGGAAGTTCACCTTCACAGAGGAGAAATGAAGCAAATAGTCGAATTACACCACGCCAAGACACGTAAATAGGTAACAACTCACCAGAAGTCCCATTAATTTCGGGAGATGAAATCGAATCCCCCTTCTCTTTGATGTCCAAGTCAACCTCGTGCTAGACGCCGTCAATGATACCGCTAAGTGCAAGAAATCGATCCGACTGACCTCAATTCTCTCAACGAGAACGTCAACTCCTCGCGCACCACAGAAAAGATGGAAGGCATTGGTGAAGCTGTAAAGGACGTTATCAACCAATTGCATCGTCTTAGATACAGCTTGTAGTCGAAGGGGCGACTTGTTGTCTATCATCTGGATGAGGAGAGGGATTAAACCAGCACCAATAACCATATTTCCACCCGATGCATGTGACGCAATGAATGTCACAAAAGAAAGCAGAGCTTCAATAAACGTATGGGGGAGCCTGGATTCTTCGTTCGCGACATCGCCAACTGTTTTTCGTACAAGGGCCATTAATATGCCATGGTTGACACCAGCATTAACAGCAGTCAAAACTTCTTGTATACGGTTTCTATACCGTGCCAAGGCGTCTAGAGCGGCAATGGCTGCTGTCTGAACCTGCACTGGAATCCCGTGATCGATTTGAAGCAGCTCCGCGATGTGAACAATTAAATCCGGCTCGTAGAGGAACAGATTCGAGGTAGCTTGAGACTCTGGGTGGGTGTGACCGTAGATGGCGATGGCTAGAAGTCTAATAATGACGAGCTTTTCACGGTCCGCTGTCCTGTCCTTTACCAATGATGCGGCGGTACGGATGCGGCATAGGACTTCAAATTTTTCGCTGTCCGGAATAGAATATGCGTCAATAGCGTCGGCCAAAACATTCATGACTGGTTGTGCAAGCACCGTTGCTTCTCCAATGTGCACGGTGACGGCGCCTGGAACACTCCGCTCCTGTGAGGTGGGCTCCACAGAGTCCTCTGCTTTCTTCTCCCCAGCTCCAGTACCTTCTGTCGTCCTGTAGAAGGTAAAGTTGACTTCGCGGGCCTCTGCAGGAAGGGCTTCAAGCTCTGCGTTGCCTTCGCCACAAGAAAGGTCCACTAGCCCAATTCCATATTCACGCAAATGTGGCCACTTTTTCGCGAGAGATTGTAGACGAGTTGTAGAGATACTGAGCGCATGAGAGACGGAAGGTTGGGCAGAATACTGCTGAGATGGTCGGAGGAGGAGGTTCAGCGCCAAAACAAGAATGTCCAAATCGGACGTGAAGAGGAGGCTATTCAACCGCTACATGAAAATGCAGAGTTAAGGTGGGTGAAGACAAAAAGGGGGACAAAGCTTACATCGTATGAGCTGAATGTCTTCCTGTTTGTGGAATTTTCAAGCAACAACCGCTCGAAACGGAGTATTTCAGCGATAAGACGTTTGGAGGTAGGAGTGAATGGATTTAGTTGTAGCTTGTCTAAGTCATACTCATTGATTATTTCTTCCAAAATGCCGTCGAACTTGTTCAGGACCTTGATCCAAGCATTGAGATCGGACCGCGGCCATTTCCAAGAGTCAATCTGGGACAAAACATCGAGAAGTTCGCTTGTTGAAGTGTTGATCAGTTTCGTTATTAGCTCTGCCACTTGAGTTGGCTGACAAGGGAAGCAAGTTAGATGAGGAACGCGTTCAAACGGAAAAAAAGTGAAACCTACTGGAGGCACCGCTTTCTTCGATTTGTGCAAGATCTTCATTTTCCACGACTGAGTCGGGAGAATGAGAGCTTTACTTGCGTGTCAACGGGCGCTTATATGTATAGATGGCAGATGCAAGACGCGTAGCGGCAGGATGGCCAGAATCTTGAGTGTCGAGACCCCAAGTCAACTTTAGCGCTTATGAAGGGTAGTTAGTGGATGCTGACGCAAGCTGTGACTAATAACGCGTCAGTCACATCATCCCTGAGTACTCCTGACTTGAACCAAACTCAAACCTACCTTTACTCATTGTGCCAATGCCGAAACGAAAAGCAGCGACTGAAGAAGACGTGTCTTGCAATAGCGATGGTTCAGACATCTCTGAATGCAAGATGAAGACGCCACATTGCAAGAAGCCCATCATTCGGCAAATGAGCGAATCGAGCCACAGCGGCGACTCAGACGAAGAAAAACCACTATCCAAGAAGAGCAAGAAAATGAAAATAGATCAATCAATGGTAAGAATGGCTGCTCTCTGAGCCAAATACCACAATTCAAGCTCAAGGTCAATACACAGAAAGACGCGCCAGAAGCTGAATCTACTGGAATTAAAATATTTTCCACTAACGACGGCGACAAGTACATTGATTTGGGAAAGAAAAAACGCGCTACAGTTAGAGCATTCAAAGGGACCGTCTTGCTCGACATACGAGAATTTTACGAGGCGGGAGGCGAGGAGAAACCGGGCAAGAAGGGCATATCTCTCACTATAGAACAAGTAGGACATCGACATCCATTCTCCCCAGGGCTCTCTGATCTCATTTATTCAGTGGGAAACATTGAAGCAGGGTATGAACGTGGTTGACGACCTCCTCGCCAAGCTTCAGCAGAAAAAGTGATGCACGACATAATCAATCCGTTTGAACACTAATGATTTCATTGTAAATATTTTTATGCTAAACCAGCAGCTGCTTCGTGGGCCCCCTTGAAGCCTCTTCCGTGCAGACCCCTTAACCATGACTTACTCTTTCTAAGAAATCCATCAACATCCAGAACAGTCTCCATGATTACCAATTGGATATATGCTGCCTCGTATTTCCTGAAAAATAAAAGGTTGAGGCGAGCGTACCGCGCAAATATTGTTTGATTGACATACCACCAGCAGGAGAAATAGTTCCAGAGAAGGCCGAATGACAATAAACCTTTTTGTCTCATATCTTCGATCAGCCGTGTGCGGTCAGCTTGCCAGACAGCAGAAGTGCAGTATTTGGCAGTAATAAGAAATATCCGAATCTATGCAAAAATCAGCGAATATAGCCGACTTCATCGTGAGGCTCACATTTGAATGTGTAGTCATCAGGGCGTGGTCAAGGCTCCTGCACAAAACCTCAGTTCGCTGATTACCCACAATGAACTACCTAACGCACCTGGTCAGATCGTTGAGTTTCAAAACCATCAAAACCCTCCGTGGCACCCGTCGTAATACGTCAAACACAGACAAAAGAAGACCTTGTTGAGAAATTACAGCATTTCGGATACCTTCCATCTCCTCCTCGGTCTGAGGCACCATGTCAATCATGCTTGAAGCTCGTTTGAGAGTATTATCGTCCTCTACATCTTGCCAGGCTCCTTCCAGTGCAACTCTGCCAGTGATAGCCGCTTCGAATACAGGATACTAGCTCATCCGGTGAGCAAATCGCCTCAAGTAACCCAAGGCAGATGCTTACTCACAAGATCAGGCCCGATGTTTCCCACGAGTTCTGCATATTTCTTCCTGTCGGCGCTCGTCGAAGGAGATGGCGGTCTTATCAGAGACAGCCAAAGTTTACCGTAATTGACCCTTAGATCTTGATCCATGTCAAAGTACAGCCCATGATCCAGTAACACAATTTCGAAGTTGTAAGGCGACCTTGATACCGCAGAGGCAGGTCGTATCAGGAGATTTCCTCAAGGGTAGTGTAGGCAATGGATCTATAATAAAGAAGTATATAAAAAGTACCTGGATGAGGGTCCTATGAATGATGAGGCAAAGATACGACCCAGCGAAGTAATGCACGCACCGCATGAAACCAACCGTTAATGAAGACCATCTGGTTGAATATCCGTGACAGTTCCAGAGCAACTTTATTACGATCTATGTTGTGATCCGCTAGATATTTCAGGTCATCCACTCGTCCGCCTTGAATATATTCCATGACCAAGACCCTCTTCGACGCCGTTATGACGTCGGGAATGTATAGAGAGGTTGTAACATTCGTGAAATCATGCCGTGCTCGCGCCGCGTTGTTCGCCTCGTGAACAAAATCCATTTCTTTTGGAAGATTAGTCCGCATTTCTTCCTGAAGAGCGTTTGTCATGGAGCCCAAAACACGGTCCCAAAAAGCTCACCCCCAACCATGAGAACTCGAATTCCGGAAACCAAAACTTAATCCAGCCTGATGTCGATGAGAGAGAGAAATACTCAAGCAGTTAAAGGCGTACCTAAAGTAACATCTACCATTTCCATATCAATGTCACAGAACTCGGCGAGGTGTGGATGTTGCACCTGCAACGAATATTAAGATCATGCCAATTCCAACATAATTGCCAGACCTTCACGGCAACTTCTTTTCCGGACGCCTTGTGCCGTCCAACGTGCACCTGGGCTAAGCTTGCAACACCAATTGGGTTGGGATCAAAATCATCGAAAATTTCTGAGATGGTTGCACCCATATCACTCAAAAACAACGCTTCTATATCGCCGTACTCCGTTGGCCGGCATTGATCCTGTAATGGTCTCATGGTGGTTGTCCATTCCTTCGGCAAAACTACCAGCGATGACATATGTTGTCCCATTTTGATAAAGATCCCTGTAATATTCAACGCCATTGGTTTTGAGGTCAAAATAAAGTTAAAAAACCTACCCCCGTTCGCAAGTAGCGCATTTAGCACGCGCTGTGCACTCCGGGCATGGCACAGTGAGTAAGCTTTATTAAGTTCTGCATCTGATTCATATAGTTGCAGCATCGTTTTCTTGTAATCAATGGCCCCAAGGATGGCAGCACCTGAAGAAAACGATACGGGAAGTTATAAGACGCCGCCTTGAGATGATGAAACCACTGTACCAGCAACTCTCGAACATCGTACAACCGCAAGGAGTGTGTGCCGAAATGGCTGCGAGGTCTTGTAGGAATAAAAGCAGACAACGCCGATGAATGCCGCACACGCTGGGTAGAAGATCCACGGTCGACGCCATGACTTGGAGGACGAATGCGTACGTGACTGGGAGCGGGTAGTTGTGATGAATTGATGCGGAGACCGATAGAATCCGGTGTGTTGCCAAGTTCTAAAACGGATGTGGGGAAGACGACAAAAACGGAGGGAGGTCGACGCTGGTCGAAACATCAATGTAGTGGTAAAAAGATAGTGAAGTATTGCCAGACAACGGAGCCGGTCTCTTTGTTAGTAACCGCACATGTACTATATATAGAAGCTCATGGCGAAGTTACCGCAAATCAAGTTTTTTATTCCGTCATCTTCTAAGTATGAACTCATGTACATGTCTGTGTATGTATGCTCGGTAATAACTCAGCCCAGTTGGAATCGACACGATAACTGGCCGTCGACTCAGGAAGAGGCGTACATGATCATGAAGAGCCGCGGATATTCAATTCTTTTCGAATTTGAAGATGCCTAGTCTGCAGGATGCGGGCCAACTTTAGCACATAATTACAAGCACATAACCCAAAGAAAATATAACAGGCACGTCATCCAAACGTCATCCAGATGTGGGTATGTTGGTTGCTGGGGAGGAACTCATTGTGCCGCCAACGCACTGGATTTACCGTGACGCTGACAATGACAGCCTTGCCGCGATCCACACGGACAATGTAGTCCAGGGTACCTATAAGAAATAGTGGCAAGCTCTTTAGCACCTCGCATCGTTTTTGAAGGTAGAAAGCAGAAAGCGCAGGCCGTTGGTGGCAGCTAACTCTATCGAACTCAGAGACTTACAGGTCAATGATAATGGAAACTGACTCAAAACAAATATGATGCGTTGAATACACGATGTCTCAGTGGGGTTCAAGCAAGGATATAAAATATATAGTAGAACCGTTTGCTTGATAAATGTCACCCCAAGGTAGGAAGGGACACACAGGTTTCTTTGAGATGTCGTGATCACAGAAAAGTGATCAGAGCACACTGGCTTCTCGAAATGAGTACTTATTGCGAAGCTTGGCACATCCTGTTTCTCTCCGCATTTGAGTGAGCATCATGGTATCGTGTCGTGTCAAGGTATCGCGCCGGCCCTCGGGATTTGGCTACCAGGCTTAACAACCTGTGCGAGCCAGACCTGCACCATAGCAGCAATCCACAAAGTTTTTGTAGCCCATCTGTCATTCGCTGGCAGAGCTGTAACGATATTTCTCACCGATAGAGGCCGTGTCGTGGATAGTGTTTCAGTACTTTCGCAAGCTTGTGATTTGATGCCTGACTCATTAGAAGGCCGCGACAGAGGAGGTTCACGTCGTGATTTCAAGCACTGGGACCATGAGAGGGCCGCCGCGTCAGCATCTATTAGTGTCAAGGGATCGATTTAGTAGTAGCGCAGGAGGTGTAGGGACAATGAAGGAAAAGCTTAGTGGAGATCTGTTTGAAAAACTGGGAACTATGCTTTCCGACGTTGTTGATCAGGATCTGACGACGTTGCTCCTCGTCAGTGGTTAACTACAGGGAAAGGGGCGGACAATGTTTATATTGATACTTCGAAAACATCAAGTAATAGCTGTAGGCAAGCAAGATTAGCAGTGTCGGTAGATGATTAGAGATGCCATTCCGGCGGACGTTACTCACTATACTTTGGTCCTCCTCCTCCCTCAGGTACAGTCCATGTAATATCCTGTGTGGGCACCTTCACGTCGCATAATTTACAGTGAATACAATTCTCAAGAAAAAAATCAGTTGTTGAAGAAAAAAATGAGAAACCAACTACCTGGGAATTGATGACCAACTTCTTCCCTCCCCACCCTTCACCTTTACCCGCTTTTTGAGCAGCAGATTCTGCTCCATCCTCGACGTCCACATACTCATAAACTCCAGCGGGGCAGGCCCGTCCAAGAAGTCCTGCGAAGTTTGCTACGTTTGCCGAGACATGCCGTCTTCGCCTTTCTTCCTCCTTCGTCACTTCTCGTGTCTTGTCGGCTTTATCATCTTCAAGCTCAGTTTCAGTGCCCACAGCAGCCACGCCAGCACCTGCAGCAGCGTTGCCTTTCCCATCGGAGGCTCCATTGAGTTGGCGCATATATTCGCGGGTCTTGATGACGCGCAGATGGACGGGTTGGTCCTCGGTGTGATTTGTGCCTGTGAGCGAAACGCTCGTCATTAGGTCAAAGGATAGCGGTTCTTCAAAAGGTGGATATTCAATAGGTTGATGTTGCTGGGCTGATTCAGTGTGAGAAGCGTCCAGAGAGGCATTCAAAGACTGTTACGATGGACGTCAAATTGGTAATGTAAAGGTGTTTTAGGGGTCAAACCTTCTCTGATTGTTTTGATGTGTGCTTGAATGTCCAAGGTACGCGTCCCTTCAAAAAAAGGGAATCAACCCCCGAGTACGCGATACCACCCCACATTCCTAACACAGTGTTAAAAGATGGACGAAGGTTGCGCACTTCGTGCAAGTCCTTTTGCACCCAAGAGTTATGCAAAGCGGTGTCGTAGCTTGACATATCTGCCACCTTCCCTTGGTGGTCTGCTTGAATAGCTTCCCAAGCAGTTTCAGCTGCTAACATCCCGCTCTTCATGGCATTGTGCGTCCCTTTGATCTTGGCAACGTTCACAAAGCCCGCCGAGCATCCAATCAGTGCACCTCCTGGGAAATTGAGTTTTGGTATGGATTGGAGCCCGCCCTCAGTCAATACCCTTCCAGCGTACGAGAGACGTTCCACGGGTGTGGTACCAGTTGTAGAGAGCAGTTTGCGGAAGTAGGGGTGGTGTTTCATGCGTTGTAGTTCGCGGTATGGGCTTAGATAGGGATTCTTGTAGTCCAGACCGATGACTATACCCAGGCTAACGAGACCCCCGTCCATGTGATAGACAAAGCCTCCGCCGTACGTGCTGTTTGTGAGCGGCCAGCCCATGGTATGTATGACCTTGCCCGGATCGTGCTTTTCTGGATCGACGCGCCAAACCTCCTTGAGCCCGATACCGTACGTTTGTGGCTGAGATTCCTTGCGCAGATTGTACATGCTGATTGCTTGTTTCGACAAGGAGCCGTGAGCACCTTCGGCAAGGAGAGTGACCTTGGCCCTGAACGCCATGCCAGGTTCAAAGGAAGGTTTCATGCGGAAGTCTTTGGTGAGGCCGACCTCGTTGGTGACGACGCCGCGAACGCTGTGAGCAAAGTTTCCCCATGGGTCCGTAGAGTCTGGGGAGTCACTGAGGAGAAGCTGAGCTCCTGCAAAGCCGGGGTAGATTTCGACGCCATATTCATTCTCCGCAATCCCAGCAAGCCATCGGGTGAACTGCGAGAGAGAAACAACATAATTACCTTTATTATTCATTTGTGGGGGATGGGGGATGGGAACGGCTAGAGTTTTGGTGAGGAATAGCATACTGGAGGATACAGCTGGCTGAGTTAGCGGGTGTGTTTTGGTGGAGGCCCAGTCGGGGAGAAGCTCGTTGAGGGCACGAGGCTCAATTACAGCACCAGAGACAATGTGCGAGCCTGGACGAGAATGTTAATAGGCGTTCTGAAGATCTGGAGAGCAACTAACCGACTTCAGACCCCTTTTCCAACACAACGACGCGAATTTCGTTGCCTTTTTCCCGTTCTAGTTGTTTCAGACGTATGGCGGCACTGATCCCTGCGGGTCCACCACCGACAATACAAACGTCGACCTCATCTTCAGCTCGCTCGATGGCAGCGGGATTAAAGGGTTCGCTAAAACGACGCGAGGAAGAATGAAGGAGACGGGTTGCGATGGTAAGTGGTCTTGTTGCCGTTCTGCAACCTAGCATGGCGACTGAGAGAGACCAGCGATGCCACAGTGAAAAGCACGGCGGCCCGGCTTCAAGACCGTAAATCATACGCCTCAAATGCTGATGTAATACGGGATGGACTCCGCGCGCGTCATAGATTTCTTGTAGATTTCAGTACCGTTTCGCCGACCAGAAATGACCAAGGGCTGTAGATCATGTTTGCAACCACACTCAAAGTTAGGTTATGGCTGTCTTTCCCCGATGTGACCCAAACCAAGCTTGCACTGTCGATCCCACTTCATACATGCAACACCTTTGCTGTTAACCCTCTAAAATGGCTTCGATTTTTGGGGTTTGCCATCTACGGCCGAGAAGGCCACCTCTCCCTATCGAAAGATGGTCCAGATCTCGGTGATTATGCAGCACCTATAGAGGCCTGTTCATACTTTTTTGTCTCGGAGGGTAAGGTGGAGTGACCAGCATACGATACTTAATACCTTGCTAATGCTATTTGCCTTTCAAGGTGGACCCCGCCTTGTCGATGTTGATGCAGCGGACGACAGAACGTCAATTACTTCAAGTTTTATATGCCCCAAAGATTTTAAGATCAATGTGGTTGGGCGAGATGGGACCTGTGTGATAACAAATGAGATAGGGGACTTTGCACTGCGTGCCATATTATCCCCCATGCGAAGGGAAGCAATGTGTGGCCTTCCAATCTTCTATGACAACTTTCTGACTCAATCAAGTACATCTCAAACCTCATCCATCACCGTGGTGGACCAGATGATGACATTAATAACATCAATGACACTCGGAACGGACTTCTGTTAGCCGACTTGCTCCATATCCCATTTGGAGCTGGTGACATAGCATTCCTGAAGGTTTGCTGTTACTTCCATCCAGGACTATTCTGAAACTTAAGTATCCAAGACACCCAACTTTGGTTTGACTGTTGATGATATTCCTTACAATCCACCAGATACAGCAGACGAAGAGGGCCCGTCCAGTCGCCTTACACTGCACCATTTCAATACACCTCAGCTTGGCTACATTATACCTAAGCATGCTCCCCACAACTCTGATGCCCGGCAGCCACAAGACACCAGTGAATGGCCACCTGCTGCCATTGTTGATCTCTTCTATGCCACGGCCGCTATGAAAGTCTGGAGTTCAAAATCCTTTATTGAATATGTCCGGGAACAGTCGAGGGATGCTTATTATCCCAGAGTAGAAGATGAAGAATCTGGATCCACATCTTACACTCTACATAGCAGGGACGGAACATCAAATGTTCCACCAGAAGAGAATCGCTTCGCTGATTTGATGGATGGAGTGTGCGCGCTATGGATGCAGTCTTCGAGGATGGGCGAGAAGGAGACAAAAGATGTTCATGCATCAAGTCTTTCTCGTAACGAAGGTGTTAAGAAGTGGTTAGAATCAATCGAGGATCCCGAGACAAATTAGGTCATGTTCACCACTCAGGTCGACCCACACAAACCCTCGAATGTAAAAGTCGCTTTTAATCTGTGAATTTAAGCGGTTTCGTTAAAGCCATCAAACGACTATACGATCTTTCAGAAAACCAATGAATTCGAAAGTGCGGCAAAAAAAAAACCGAGATGTCCTCTGATTTTTGGAGATGAATTTGGAGATGATAGACTAGAATGGAGAAGCTGGTCCGAGGTCGATTGAGCGCGTCGAGAAGAGCTTGGATAAAATGAACCAAAAGTTACGGGTGGGCGGATAGGCGGAGGAATAATTTAAGACACCAGACCTAACTTGCCTCCTCACTGCACTGCTGCTTATTATCTGTCAGGAAGACCATTCGCATATGATCACCATTTGACAGAATGCGCAAGACAGACGTTTATTCCCATCAAGGTATCCATACATCTACGTCTATCTACAAACACTTCAAGTTTAGGTTGCCGGAAACACGGTGTGTTATTTCTCCAAGACTAGCACAACTTTCTCCAATCTTTTTTCCAAACCTTCAATATCCATTAATAAAGCGGCATATCTCTCCTGCAAGCTGTCTTCTAACATCTTCCATGCTGCGGACAGATGGGTAACAGTGGAAGCGTCCCTGGAGTGTGAGAGTTCCGTATTGTTGCAGCTTAATCGGCTTCCTAAGCTGCCGGACCTGAAGCGAGTGATACCCAAAGATGAATACGAAGTTGCGCTTAAACCAGCGCTTGAGGGGTTGCTTATAAACCCAGTACCACTACTGTTCGAGCACAAACCATTCATACGTCCCGTCCATGTTGGGGTACCGCTTCTCCTTGAGATAATGGACATCGCAGACCCTGGACGTGGGCTGGGGCTTGGGGGTCCCTCAGAATCCGTTCCTTCAGAAGCAGACGTCGCCCGCTCTTCAGGCTCCACAATAATGCGAGATAACTTGGGTTTGGGCACACTGGGTTTGAGGGGTTGAGGCAAAGACTCCTCGTTTTCACTGTATGCTGTGAGCGAGTGATAGTCTGGTGCGGGGATCGGCGTGGCTGTCGGAAAAAATCTAAGTTCCTTCCTCAGCGTCCCAGTACCGCCAACAGACGCTGATCGGGGTCGAATAATGCCGAGTATCCGTGGTTTCCGACCACTTTCCAGCACCTTTTTTCTTGCGCTCATGCTAACGCAGTCAACAAGCTGCTTCATCGCTTCGCGGTCTGATACGTTGCGGCGCGGTACTGTGCGTCGCAGTGTGCTGGTGCGCGGTAGAACGCCATGTGGAGTAGATGCATAAGGTCGGTTGGGTGTGTGAAAGGGATGTCGGAAGGGGGTGGGAGTGAAGAACTTTGGTTCGCTGGAAGGAGTCAGTGGAGAGCTGGTAGATGCAAGAGGGGTGCGGTGAATGGAGGTGGGACGGAGTGACATAGCAGCCTTCTCAAGGCTATGGGGAGTAGATGGCTCTTGGCTTGGGAATGCGTCAAGCGTTGGGCCCCATGAAAAACCAATGAAGGATGATGAGGTACGTTCGTCATCCGAAGACGCCAAAGGGGCAGGAGTAGATCGCAGAACAGAGAAACTCCGAGAAGACGAGGCTGCAGAGGACTGGAATAAGGCTGAGAAAGCAAAACCTTGTGATAGAGATTCTTCGCATCCGGGAACTGCCTCAGATCCGACAGCAGCAGCTCGAGTTTCAATATAGCTGAATTGAGGGAGGTGGAGGCCAGGTGGGGGAGATTCTGAATTACAATCAGCCGGCAATCTGGCCATAGGATGCAGCAATTACGGATAGGAAGCGTGGTCCAATCAACGCCATCGAACAATGGATGATCTGTGATTTCCATTATGTTTCGGCGTCCAAGACGGCGCTCAGCAGTGGTGAGTAATCTGCCAATAGATGGGCTGAAGTACCAAAAATTTAGAAAAAGATGTCCTGCCTGGTAAGAAAATTTCTGTAGTCATTGGAAACCCCAATTCGTCGATCGAATTTGAGGCTCCTCTAAAGAACAAAAAAAATAAGGTCAGGGAGGCAAGAGGCGCATAAGACAAGAAAATGACCTCGTAATTCATAATATTCGTGTATGTCTGTTTAATATCAGGCGCAAAGAACGGTGCGACACCGTAGACCATCTCATAGAGCATTGCACCAAGACTCCACCAGTCTGTTTCCGCCCCATACCCGTCCGCTTCCTTCCTTTCAATAGGAAAACTGTTGTCATCATCCTCCATCTCAAGAGCCACCAAGGCTTCCTCATGTGCCTTCAATATCTCAGGAGATATGTAGTCACACGTCCCACAGGGCACAAGACAATATCGTTGGGGGATGAGCTGCGACCCGTCAACGCGTGGGGGAAGAAGCGGTGCGGCCGAGCCAAAATCAATCAGTAGGACATGCGCGGTGGGTGTGAGAACAAAGTTGTGGGGTTTGACGTCGCGGTGTGCAAAACCTTGGGTGTGACACCAATGAATGGCGCTGACGACTTGGGGAACCCACCAGCGCAGATCCGATTCCGGGACGGTGCCGTCGGGGTTGGACTCGAGAACGTCCCAGAGGTTGCCACCTTCCGCGTAGTTCATCACGAGATTGAGATGGGTTGGAGTTTGAAAGGCGCAGAGAAGGTGGGGCGCCCATGGGGAGTCCGTTTTCGCAGCTCGTAAGAGAATATCCCGCTCAAATTGAGGTGAGCATTGCTAAAAGAGCGAGTGAGGTGGAAGATAGGGACCAAAGAGGGGCGGACACACATCGCGTGACCTTAGTGCGAATCGCTTGTCGACAGACTTGCGAACGTAGACCTTACTATCAAGGCGGCAGACGACAACATCGATCTGAGAAAGTGAGATGAGCAATAGGTGTCGGGTGAAAGCGCGCACCACGCCAAACTGGCCATAATCCAAGGTCCCTACAGTGTCCAAATCTTGGTCCTGGAATCGCAGGGCGTCTACGTCGGTGGTCTTTGCTGCTCTGCGTAAGACAGGTTGTTCCCTAGTAGAGTTCTAAACAATGCTCACAAGTCTTCCCGATCACCCTTTGACCGTGCATCAGTCGATCGATGGCAATTCCGTCCGCATCTTCGTCCCCGCGACTTTTGAGCAGAGACGCCAGTCGTGTTTTGCGCTGGGTCCATGAGAGAGACATGCATTACTGTGCGCAACCAGATGTTCACAGGGTGTCACGAGAACTCTTCCTGTATATATACCACCAATATACCACCTTCAAATTCACTGTAACCTCCATTGTACCTCAGCGAAGAAAACAAAATCTACGTATACTGTTCCGAGTCCGCGGTTACGAGGACTCGAGAAGGCAAAATTTGGGCAAAATGTTTTGGACTTTCAAGGCCATGTGAAGAATCCTCAGACTTTCTTCTAATATCTCGCGAGTCGCAACCAGTGGCACTTTCAAGGTGAGTGCTTCCAGAGTGCTTCAACCGAGCTGCCTCTATTTGAAACAGACCGTTTCGACTCAAGGAGAAAGCACAAAATCCCTTCTCTATTCAACAACCCTAAGCAAATTCAATGCTGCAGAATCGCTCTTCTAAAGTTTGCTTGGCAAGCAAGAAGGTTGGTTGCTGGAAGACCTCTTGCCATTGACCGTGATTATAGAAGACCAACTGCGCCAACTTGGGAAGACGATGTGGGACCTTTGAAAAGTCAAACACTTGTTCAGAAAGCCACGTGGGTGACTGACCACCAAGGTAAAGTCTGATAGTTCGTAGCGTGGGAGGGTAGGCGGGTGGTTCTGGTCGATATCCCGCGATGAAGGCATCGAGTGGGACGTTGAACTCCTCTAGATTGGGAACTCTGGAGAGGAAGTCGTAAAAAATGGCAGGGACAAATTCATCTGTTATCCACGATGACTTTCGAATGATTTCGAGAACCTTGAGATGAGAGCCACATGCCTCTATGACGGGAATCGCAACAGAATACGAACCCCCAACTAGCAAATGTGTGAGATTTGGGAGCTGCCAAGTCGTGGCTGTGAGGTTGCCGTTGTCGAACCGTACATCACATTCAAGTCTCAATGTAGTCAGATTGCGAAGAGAAAGAATGGGTGTAGAGGGGTAGTGTTGTGAAGATATGTATGAGTTGGGTGGCCCCCCGATTGTAAGGTATCGCAGATTGGGGGCATGTTTGATTATGTCTCCCAGAAGGTCGTGAAAAACCTGGGTTGACGAGAGATCAGGCCGCCGGGAAGGCATGGTCAATGGAAGCCACCAGTCCACCCTTCGTAAAGCGGATAGAGTTGGGAAATGAGGGGTGACCTGCGTATGGGGACTTTGTAGGGAACTATCGCTCACCCGAACCTTGCAGATGGCTAAGTTCACGCCACGAAAGGCAAATGGCCGGGCGAGCGAGACCATGCCGGGGCACTGAGCTAAAATTTGAGCAACAATGGTTGGATTGAACGGATCAAAGTCCTGGACTCTTCAGTTGATCTCGACGTTTCGAACAAAACAACCATTTCCACCTCCGGCTTTCTCACTGGAAGTATCCATGTAAAGAGAATCCAATAATGTGTTGGTTCCGCGACAGATTCGTATCATCCGATACACAGTCTCGATGGAAAGAGCATTCCATGCCTTGCAAACTAGAAGCAAGGTGCGTCTGGTCGCGAAGCACCTCCGTTCAACGTGCGGACTGTCGCGTTCTTGGAGAGGGATGGCAGCGAATGGCACATAATCTACGCCATCACCGATGCATATACCGACTGTCGCGTAGAAGATCTCCAACCATAGTTCTTCAGGAACGTTCAAAAAAGGGTCGGGAATTGAGTTGTGAGGGAGAGTCATGAGATCTAGTTGGTGCAAGACTTGAGAATAGCTGTCCTCTCGAGAGTTTTGCAGAGGGTAGTATCGAACCACACTTGGTGTCTATCCAGATCAAACCCTACTATCAGAAACTTCCTCTCGTATAAACGAAAGAATTTCTTACTTTGCAATTGTCCTATGTACTTTGAGCCGTTGACGTGAGCCCAACCCTGTTGGAGTTGTGCACAGTTTTGGCAAGCGCTGGGTGCTGGCTTCATTGAAGCTGTCAGGCCTTCAGTTTCCGCGATCAGTTTCCTACCACTTGCCTACCACCTTCTGGTTGTCGTTGTCAATTCATGTTCGGATGCTGAGACAGAGGATGAGCGTCATATTATTCCGGAAGCTCACCTCTTACAGAAAGGAGGTGTTGAGTTTCCCCCCCTCCGGACTGAAGTTTTTAGTACCGGCGTTCTCATATGTTACCAGGCCAAATTCTGAGACTGAACAACTCCGCTGACGTTGTTAGAAAGTACATTCCTGGAAAAGCCTTGTTGAGTTCTGTTACATGTAATATTCATGGTTGCGGCCAAGTCGCGGCCCGAATGATTTGTACTCTTGCAAGTTTCTTTGATTGCTACCTACTCCTGTGAATTTGATCCAAACAAAAAACATATTCTTACTCAGAGAGGCTGTTCAAATATGCCTATGACCGATTTCCAGAAGGTAATCCAAGTAATTGAGATAAAGCAGTTCCCCATTGGGACTGCTCGGGGATTTACTTACCTCTACCCCACGACTCCGTGTTGGGCTGGGGAACGATTGTGTAAACGTCTGGTCATAATATTTGTTGGTACGCATTCTCGACTCTCTCAACTCTTTCTTCAATAGATGGGGCTGGTGGGCGGCGGTGGTAGTTACCTTGGTCCTCATCGCCAGCTATGCACAAGTGTCTAGATATGCTTTGCGGTTTCTGATGGGTATGTTGGTAATGTCGGTTTGATGTTATAATTTTTACACTCACCTCGAATGGTGTAAATAGGTCTCCACAATCTACGAACTCCCCTTCTTCAGGTTAAACATCTGAGCAAGGGAGATACGATGTGATGATTGTGCATCTTGGTTCTCGTGCATAGCTTCGGCATACCTTCAAGTACAGGTCAAATAATCATCAAACGCAGAGAAACACAACCTACAATAGTTTGTAGCGAACGAGCTCCTCCTCCATTTCTTCGTTGTGCAAGCGTTGCTTGACAAGATCGTTCTTTTACTCATGTTATCAGTCGTTCTCGTCATCAAAATATAGATTACGCACTAAAAGATCTACATGTTCAATGTTCAGTTGAGCTAGGCTGGCTTCCAGATTTTTTCTGTGTTCGCAAAATAAGTTTCTGTGAACCCAAGAACGGGATGAGGCTAACACTTGGGTCGATAGCGAGCGATTGCTCCTTCGAAGTTCGTCGATCTCCAAGGCATGCTTATTTGTCTCCCGCTATAGAAGATTCTTAGTAAAAATGGTAAGCAAGATGCAAGGAACGCACGACAAGGTCTTCATACTCGTGTCGATAGCAGTCGAGCATGAAGGGCGTAATGCGCAATGACACAGCGTCATTGACGAATTCGTCCACATTATGTCTTCCTCCACCGTCTTCTGGGTTGGCTGAGTCTAAATGTTCCACCTGGAGGAGGATAAGATTTAGAATTTGGGAGGATACGGAGATAATTCCCTTGTATCTATCAAGCAGCCGCGTATTTAGAAAGTTCAATATTTCGTCAAACTTGAGAGAGAGAAGGATTTCCTCGTTCTTCTTGAGCAACGTAATGCTGAAACCAAAGATAGCTTCAATTCCATTGGCAAGACAGTTGTCATAGATGCGGAAGACGATCTCCAATGGGAATCTTTGGTAATCTGAGCAGGCCACACAAAAGCGAGGAGAGGGGAATTACCGATAACTGAACATTGTCAGGAACCACTGTGAGCAGAACATACTCGACTTGATTCCTTGACGAAGAAAATGAATGTGAAGAACTGGCAATAGCTCTTCAATCAATCGGTCAAACTGATAAAAATGAAAATTTGCCACGATTTCACATCGATTACACGAACCTGGAACTGATCAAAAAGTGTAAGTCCGTACTTGAGACTACTCAAACGAACTTACGAGGCGCATCTGCAGCTTTGGCATTTCAGGAAGGAAATGACCACGCAAGTCATACACGTGCATCAATCGAACAAGCAGCGAGAAAGCTTCTTCGTCCGGCATCTACAGCGTGTGTAAGATGCACAAAATTTTGTGATTTTCACAAAACTTACATTGAGTAAGAGGATTGCAACAATAAAAGGAAGACCTTGACAGTAGCCAACTTGAGGATCATATCTGTTGCAAGGGGGTGAGCGACGAAACAGGTAATCGTAGAACTATTGTACCGTACAATGAATATGCTTTCAAGACGTTGAAGAGGTTCTCTTGTCCAATACCCTGACCATCGGTAAAGAAGTCGTGGTGTGGAAAGGTTCTGCAGGGGTTAAGTAGTCAATTCATAGGAATGCGACACATTCAGGGTTCTGACCTTCCTAGATCGCGAGTTATGGCCTTTTCATGTGTACTTCTGTCTTTGAGAAGCTTAAGGTATGCACTTTCCAATTCGGGGTCTTTTGAGGCCGCCCTAGAATCACGACGTTCACCAAACGACGCCGCAAAAGTAACAAAAAAACAAAAAGAAAGCACATATGTTGCCACATCATCCCACGAAGAGTCCCTGGTATTCCTCGAGCGATAGCTTGTGCCAATTCTTTAGGTCTTTGAGAAGCAAAACCCTGGTAATCTTGGTTGTATTGAGTTGATGATAATACAGTACACATGGTTGACTAGCGTCGCCATACCGGAAATGACTGCCCCCCAGAAGTCTGAAAACCATCTGAATCTGTGACCGTTCTTGAGCGGTACGTTACTCACCCCAGTCGATTGTACCCTCCTCCGACTTGTGGCTTTTATCCGCTTTTTCTTTTTGTAACCGTGCGAACTCCTCTTGAATTTTTTGCTGTCCATCTATACTTCCCCGAGCAGCTTTCCTTGTCTCCTCTTGTTCCTGCATTTCGGGACTTGAGAAAAGGAACGGTAGATCTTTAGACGAGCGAATGGTAGTGGTGGAGGCGGATTTCTTGTGAGATCGGCTCATCAAAGAGTTAGCTGGTAGGGAAAAAGAAGAACTCCTGGGCCTCCCATCTGCGTCTTCGCGAATCGAGAGGGCTGGAGGTTCCGTCGAGAGGTCAAAAGGTCGAGCAGTGAGGGCGACTGGAGAAAAGGAGCCGTCGTCATCCAGAGCAATCTCGTTGAAATCAGATCCAACAACTGAATCACGTTCCAAAAGTCTTTGGTCGAAGTGGCTGGACTCTGGTGAGCGCAAAGCATCCAGTGGATTCACGGGTGACTCATGTGTGAGGTCCATAGTAGAGTTTGTTCGTCAAAGACGGGGTATTTAACAAGATATCATGAACTTGTACGAGAAACCCGAGGTAGGGCAATCGAGATGGCAGAAAAACGGGGAATTGTTGCTGAGAAGAACCTGCTTCAAGCATTCATTTCTGCCAAATTTCTCCTTGTTAGCCGTCACGTTATCCTTTTACGTAGTATTGAAATAAATTATTCATGAGTGGTAGAATTACAGGATGAGGGTATCGTGCCCATGGGCCATGCGTGGTAAAACCGAAAATAAAGTACGTTTAGAAGCCAGAATCCGAACCGGAGTCAGAGTCTGGCCGGCTTGGATTGGACGGGAGATTCAAAGGCGCAATGGTGTCGATTTGGACATGAAGATTTTCAAGCTCTAGCAGACAATTTCCCTCTTTCCACCGCTCCGACTCTTCATGGGCGCGCACAATTTTCCATCCCAGATAAGAAGAGCATGTCAAGCAGGTAATTTCTTGCATGGTGTGCGCGCCCGTAGCCATGAGCTGCACTCCCGGTTTCGACAATTTTACATTATATCTGCTCAAAAGGTTAGCAGCAACAACGGGGAGGCTTGGTAGAGAGGCGCACGTCTCTGTGAATAGCGATGCTTTGCCTGAAAACCCCTTGAAAGAACGAGAATCCGGGGGAATCTAAGAGGAAGTCAGATTATTAGAGTCAAGGGGAACATCCACTCACAGCTGATAGAGGAAGGAGAACATTGTTGGACGTGATGCATGTCAGGCATTGCTTGCACATTAGTGCCCGCGGAATTTTTGGTAGCGGGCGAGAGGCACGTCTGGATTCATGTGGTACAGATGGAAGGCGGCGAGGGCTAGGATCAAAGTGGGATTGAGAGTGATAGCTCATTAGAGCGCTCGTTGTGCAGTTGCTGGCTTTGAGGATCTTGAAATCGTTGAGGAAGGTGAGATTGTTGAGGAGGACGGTGCCGAGCACCTTACATATTTATTGACAATTGCAGGGCTGTGTACCTGCACTCCACTCATGTGCTTATTATGGACATAGCTCTTTATCAAACACATCCATGGAACAATTACTAGTCTGCACGGGCCAAAGTATTCTTCCTGGACACCATTCCCCAGTACCTGCTACAATCATCGTCGACAAAATAACAGGAAAGATCACAGAAGTTCAAGCACGCCAATGCACACGAAGTGATTTACCTGCCAATCTCAACGTCACGACCTGGGTAGATGCTGGTAATCTTGTTGTCCTGCCGGGGCTAGTCGAGTGTGTACCGTTCGCTACCTAGATCTGCCCAAGCCGGTTGGTAACTCCGTAGTGCTCATGTCCACCTCAATGAACCCGGGAGAACTGAATGGGAAGGTTTTGCAACTGGAACCAGAGCAGCTGCATCTGGAGGTATAACCGCTCTCATCGACATGCCGCTGAACTCTATCCCTCCAACAACGACGGTTTCCAACCTCGATGCCAAAAGAAATGCTGCGCGGGGTCAATGCTACGTCGATGTCGCTTTCTGGGGAGGCGTTATACCTGGAAATCAGGTTCGTACTCGCCCCCTCTATTTCAAGGAAGGCAATAAATCCTCTTGCGCATTCTACAGGAGCATCTTGTCCCCCTTGTCCGATCTGGTGTCAAAGGGTTTAAGTGCTTTCTGATAGAGAGTGGTGTGGATGTGCGTGGACACGCGGCAGCTTTTGGCTCAATCCCACATCTTCTGCTAGGAATTCCCTTGCGTGAAAGAGGAGGATCTCATGCTATCGATGAGAGAATTGGAAGTAAGCTCCCTTTTCCGTTACTTAATGGCTTTTGTAACCTCCACTTGTGTTTGTGTCAGAATTCGTCCTCAGTCTTGCTCTTCCATGCAGAACTTGACAACACGATCTCTCTCAATAGCGAGGCCAGTCCGACCGAATACGAAACCTTTCTACGATCGCGGCCACAGACATTCGAATCCGATGCTATCTCACTCATCGTAAAATTACTCAAACTATATCCCTCGCTGCGGTGCCACATTGTTCACTTGTCAGCAGCTTCAGCGCTGCCCATCATTAGGGAAGCGAAAAGGGCCGGGCTTCCCCTGACGGCAGAAACTTGCTTTCATTACCTTTGTCTTTCCGCTGAGGACATTCCTCGTGGCCATACCGAATTCAAGTGTTGCCCACCTGTCCGTGAGTCATCCAACAGAGATCAGCTCTGGGATGCCTTGAAGGAAGGGCTGATCGATTGTGTTGTATCCGACCACAGCCCTTGTGTGGTCGAGCTAAAGAATATGGAGACGGGTGATTTCATGAGCGCTTGGGGAGGTATCAGCACTCTTGGGCTGGGCCTAAGTTTGCTGTGGACTGAAGGCAGGAAACGGGGGGTTTCGCTGGGCCAGTTGGTCGAATGGATCAGCACCAGAACTGCAGAACACGGAGGACTGGGTGATACAAAAGGAAAGCTAGCTGTGGGTTACGACGGGGATTTTGTCCTCTGGGATCCCGAAGCAGACTTGCAGGTAGGTCTTATGCGGTATACGTGAACAGTACCTAAACGTGATTTAGGTTACCAAAGAAAATCTCAGGTTCAAGAATAAGATCTCGCCATACGAGGGGCTTGTGTTGAAGGGGCGGGTTCATAAAACCTATCTTCGGGGCACTCTAGTGTGTGATGGGGGATTTATAGTTGAAAGTCCTCAAGGACATGTGTTGTAGTCACGTGAGTGAATTGAGACGCTGATCCTCATGTTATCATTATGTCTGGTCGCCATAATGACAACGCTCGTGAGAACCCATACATGAAGTCTGGCTCTTAACTATACGCGAGCCACCCATGCCTTTCCCATCGTTGTCTCCAATGTTCTTGGTGCAGTTCCTTCTGCGCTGCTCAGTTCTGGCCGCTGTCTATGCGTATATTCCCGCCTCTCCCACCAACTCCAGTCAAGACGCAATTGCGGGAGGTCTTAATGTTACTGATATCTCTAATCTGTTTATGCAGTGGTACTCTAATGGGTCAGCTTTCTGTCGACGCTTATTCTCGGGCCTCCACTGACAGGCGTCGCAGCTCTTATGCAGAGCATGTCTCATACCAACTGGTAGGAAACGGAAGCCAGGGAATAAGCAAAGTAGGTCCCCACTTATCTAGTCCTAATCTCCTCACCTCTGCCCAGGGCGCCTTGGTTCATTTTTCTGAAGACAATGTGAATGCTAGCACCCCTCCCAGTGAGCAGCTGAAATTGCTGACCAATCCCCTAATTTTCACTCATTTTTACAACATTTTTAATGGACAGGTTTGACTCCCTGGATTGCGATGGTGTCCTGTGATCACAATGCTACGACCGCGTCGATGGAGGAGGATGTCTTTACCCTCGCGCGTGACAAAGGCGCAGTTGCCGCTGCAAGTTCTACGTCCTCTGAAGTGTTTGCACGCTCAACGATCCACTTACATTTTTAAGCTTTTATATTCCTTATATTCTTTGGCCTGTGTCATCAATCCAGAATACGCGGATCCAGCGACTTTTGATCAGGTTTTCGACATATTTTCTACTCAAAGCTTGACGAGTGCACACCTAATCGAGTACCAATTCGGTCAGCTGGCGCCTCAAAACACAAGCCTTTACGAGTATAATTCACAACAGTTAAACAGTTCTGCCACTGTTATCCAGAAATCAGTTGCTGTGGGTTACCCTGTCTCAGCTGGGTTCTTGTACGCCGTTCTTCAGGCATACAATGCTACTGGCAGTGTCACCAGCCCGGGAAATAATGGAGGCAATGTTGGTGCATCTAACAATTCAAATTCGAGCTCTCCAAATACTGCTCTGGCAATGTATGTCCTCTTTTCTTAGCTTCAACAGATGCCTTGCCAACAATTCACTGTCAGGATTATTCTATATGCTATCACGGGGTGTGTTTCCGCACTTTTTTGCCTCGTCATAATTTCTGGCGTAAGTGCCACGTTATTCTTATTCTCTATATCTATGACAAAATAGAAATCAGGCAATAAGAGCGATTCGTCATCCTGAGCGATATGGACCCCGAGCGCGTATTGCAGGAGAAGGAGGGCAAAGTCGCGCCAGGGGTTTGACGCGAGCTATTCTTGATACTTTTCCGATCGTCAAGTTCGGAAGCAACCCTGGTGGCAATACCTCGAACGATATCCCAACCACCCACTACAACAAAGACGCAGAAGCTCAGTACCCAACTGATGACCAAGGGCAAGGGATCGAGATGAACGGATGGGAAGGTGAAAGGGATGCTGCAAGCCACTCTACAATGTCGACACGTCAATTATCTGGACCTGCAGCGAGTTCTGAAAGCTTGCAAGCCGGCTTAGTGACGGAACCCTCCGGGAGCAAAGCGGGGGGACCCTCCACGATTCCATCAGCGCCTACAGGGTCAACGTCGACAGGACAGCACAATTCCGAGGGTTCCTCAAAGCCCGTTGTCCGAGATGACGTCGTTCCGGATTCAATCGGTCGAGAGACTTGCCCAATCTGTATTGTGGACTTTGAAGAAGGGGATGACATCCGTTTGCTTCCTTGCGAAGGGAAACATTGTTTTCATCAGCAATGTGTAGACCCGTGGCTGCTGGAACTGTCCAGTTCATGTCCCATCTGTCGGCAAGGTGCGAGAATAGTTCCTTTTTCCGTCTGTCTCGTCTCATGTCTTCCCTCAGACTTTCTAGCCTTAGAAAATATGATTTCAGGGCGTTCAGAGGATGCCCATAATACCATGGAAGTCCCACGAGGGGGAGTTCAATCGGCGCCTGGAAACAGGTTCTCTAGGTACCTCCGGTTTGCGAGGGGGCGAAGAAATCGTGGAGACGAACCTGATCCCACCGACCCTTACATGCCCACCGCCCCAGAAAGTTCTATGTATTGATTATTTTTTGCCAGTATATCGTCCCTCGACTTCTCTTGCATTGTACTTTATATATCTTTGGAGCACGGATAGTTTATGTACCACACTAGTTCTGCGTAATGTCATATCAACTTGCTGTCTATTTGCGTCAAGGCCATAGTCATTGCAAAAATCTGTACTAAACTCCAAACTTGGCAAGCCTCTTCCTGCGTATCTCGTCTACACTGAGAGGCTCAGCGGTTTCAGGAACGGATGGATGTTGGTCGGCCGTACTATCCGATGAAATCGACTGGACATCTTCCACATCTTTGCTTGCCGCGGGAGCCTGATCCGCAGAAGGTAAAGACGCTGGGCGGCTGGGTGATAGATTGGGTTCGAGATGTTGCCACCCTGGTGGGACACTCTCAAGAGAAGCCCTCAAAGCAGCTTGCAGCTCTGCGTCGTCGTCGTCATAAACTCTGTTTCCACCAAAAATGTGTGAACTTGGGCCAGGTGCGTGCAACTCCCCGTCGCCCATGACATGGTCTTCACTATTGTCGCCGTCTCGACTTAGTTGGTTTCTTTTGGTCAATTCCTCGCTTTCCTCAATAGCTCTCCTTAACTCAGTTTGTTCCTCTTCCTCCTGTCTGAGCCGTCTTTGACGTCTTTCTTCACTACCAGCCGTTTCCCCTGAGCTGAGAGCCGTGTCAGCCCACAGCTCTCTCTGCGCATACTCTTGCTCTTCCTTCATGCGTTGCAGTAATATCCGATTTCGTTCCATGCTAGCAGCTACGGGGTCAACATCTTCTTCATACACAGGAGCAGCTACTTGAGGAGTATGGAAACCTGAATCGGGAGAAGAACCGGAATGGGAGGGTGATCTGGATTCAGGTAATGGGATGGGGGCTCTTGCCAGGGGAGGAGGGTCGAATGATGCGTGATCGGTACTGTTAGTCATGAGGGACGCCTGAAGGGCAGCCTGCAACTCGTAATCGTCGTCTTCGATATCTCCGAGATCAGTTGGGTGATGTGTTGAGGAGCCTCGGTCTACAGTGCGAGCAAACATTTGTGAATTTGAATTTGCACGGGGGGCAGACGTCGGTTCGGGGAGGGTGGGCGCGATCTCGTCCGCGTCTGTGCGAGGAAGGGCTAGTTGTGCAGTGGGATCAGCTTGAACCACAGCGAATACGGAGTATCCTGCCAACAGAAGCACAGTCTGGCGGTTGAGTAAAGGTCACTTTCGAAAAGACAGACCTTCAGCCTCTGCTTGTTGCAAGACCATACCGAGGTAAAGCCTTCCAACCCATTCTGGAGATAGTAAAAAAGAATTGAGGTTGAACCAGTGACCAACGCCCGGATCGTGGTCTATGTTTGGGAGAGCAGGGCCGAATCGACGCAGGGTGAACCAATGCTGTTCGAAATTGAGGATAAATGCGAGTTGTGTGCTAGGCCATATTAGTGACATTGATAAGATTGAAAAGTGGGCGACAAACTGTGGATGATCGTGATAGGGCCGCATTTCCTCACTACGCCATCTCACTAGGCTGAAAGCGCTGTGGGTAACGATGCTATGTTGCTTTTAGAGGCTTACTTCAAACCCCACACTTTGAGGGCATTTTCTAATACTTGAACGGAGAAGAACCCTGATAAAAGGACGAGAACATGAATGTGAGTAAAGGATGGAAGGTTAAGTAAGTACCAGTGTCGTCCATGTTGGTGCTTGTGGTACCAATGTTGTCATCATCGTAGGTCTCTTCCAGGGCATCAAGATGCAGTGCGATGGAAGAAAGATCTGGTGCGGTGAACTGGGGATAGTGCTGCTCGGTGAGGGGAAGCAGCAAAGGATAAGCGATCGCACATAATTTCCCTCTGCTGCAAAGTCAGCTAAAGCAAAGACGGAAAAAAACGATGAAAAACAAACGTAGAAGAGAGTTCAGCGCATGCTGCGCGCAAAGCATTGAACCTTGCTGCTGTTTTTCGTGATATATCATTGAAGTAAGGCCTTCCATGGCTGCAAGGGACAAGGATTGTGGTGACGTAAGCCAAGTACTCGGTAGTTAACTCCCTACACACTCCATCTACAGACTCCCATGATTATTCGTCCAAGGGCTTTCCCTTTTTTCATTCTTACCCTTGCTTCTATACTCACAAATGCGGACGACACAACCCCCTTTGACTGCCATGTCACCGTCGGCGGCCTCACCTTTGACTTGACAAGTTTGGATAGAGAATACTCTGCAAGCCGGACACGCACTACTCCACCAACCACAATGGTCGACAGTTTATCCTTTAACATTTGCAATGACTTGAAACCCCAATCTGGCGTTGCGGAACAGGACCAGGTGTGCCTTTTAATTGAACACCAATTACTGAA
This sequence comes from Laccaria bicolor S238N-H82, assembly GCF_000143565.1. NCBI lineage: Eukaryota > Fungi > Basidiomycota > Agaricomycetes > Agaricales > Hydnangiaceae > Laccaria > Laccaria bicolor. The sequence goes on from NW_001889876.1 coordinate 721,648, forward strand.
CTGAATATGATAGTCGTCAGTGTCCAACTGGGACAAGAGCATGTCTTACCAAAACGAACAAGAAAGATAGCGAAACAGATCGGATCGTCGCTGTGATTCCATTGGCTCAAACAAAAATCCTTGATCCAAAATATTCAGCCAGTGCATCTCGTAAATATTAGCCATCACGGAGGCGTTCTCAACAACTTACTGAATGAATTCTCTCGCAGCCACGAAATACCTTTCAATATTGCTCAAAGGCCCTACATATTCGCTTCTGCCGCAGTCATTGAATCTGACGCTGTTTTGCGATTCGGAGGGCATTTCAGAACCAAAGTTTGTCGGCTACGATGGTTCACAGCTTGACTTGGAATGGAGCGCTCCGGCTGGATGCGCTGTGGTCGAGGGTGACAAGTCACCACCCAGCGGTGGTGGCAACAATGGCGAAGATGGTTCTAAGGATGGGGAAGAGAAGGATGTCGGCAGCGGCGTTGGGTGGTTTTTCCTCGCGTGAGTGATTATATTTAGACGTCGTACGAGCTAAAACGAGACTTTCGTGCTCCAGATTGATTCTAGCTTTCATGGCGTACTTTGGACTTGGGGCATACTATAATTATTCAACCTATGGCGCGAGAGGTGCAGACCTAATACCGTATGCTCCTACACTTTCACGTTGCCGTGAAACTGATGTTAGTGACAGACACCGCGATTTCTGGAAGGAGGTTCCCTACATGCTTGCTGATGTGGTATCTCACTTGTGCTCATCGGTTCGGCCTCGGAGAACGGCTAGTCGCGGTGGTTACATATCTGTGTAACTGTGAACCCGCCTGTACTTGGTCGCAAGAAACTATAATACTTGGACACAAGGGCGAATATCATTAAGAGCCTCGAGCCTCGCTCGTGTCCGAGAGTAATATACCCTGGGGACCCAACTCGGTGATTAAGTTCTGATATGTACGTACATATGCTTGTCCTCACACCCAGCAATCTTGTCCCTCCACCATGTTTTGCCACCCTGGACTCATTTATTGTATTGCTCGAAGTCCTTTAATTAGCACTGTTGTCAATGATTGCGCAGCATCAGCCACTTCGTCAGGCATAGCGGTCGAAAAGCGGCAACTCTGCCTATTGCATTATAAAAGCAATATCATGCTCTTCACAAGTGAGCGCTAGTGAGCGAATGCTGTTGAAAGTTGTATCAATGTAAGTATGTGATATGATCGGACATTATTAGGTGTTTCTGTTCGCACGTTCCAAGTTGTTCCTCGGTGCCGCCAGGGTAGTATGTATAAAGACCTTCAAGAGCAGAATCAACCGCGTTTAGCCCTGGCAGAAAGAGAACCGCAGAAATTCCACTATCACCTTCTGGAGAAATGGCGAGGAGAAAATGGTACGTAGTTATCGTTGGAAAGGAGATTGGAGTCTTCACGAGTTGGTGGGGGACGCTTTGGCTTTCGTCTCGTCCGTTCGTCGCTCATCTCCATCCATTTATATAGGCTCGAGGTTGGACCCCTTGTAAAAGGAGTTCCCGGGGCCTTGCATCAAAGTTTTGAGACAGAGGAAGAAGCCAGACGTGTGTTTGAACAGGCGAGGGCAAAAGGGAACACCAAGATAGTTGGCGAAGGACTCCCACAGTTCTCTCGGGTTCAAGTTGAGCCCCACCCCCTCAGGGACTCTGCAGTACATCCCACCGCTTCCCCTCTCTTTCGTGCTAACACAGAACCATCTTCTTCGGCGAGCAAATCAAGTACGCCAACCACTTCGCTGGCTTCAAGCCTGAGCCACGCGCCGTTCGAGGTAACATCCGACTGGCCATTTGTGGCGACCCATCATGTTCGACAAGCCTCTGCGACGGTGCAACCCGCCAGTAATAGAACCTCTGCGACGGTGCCGCAACCCGTCAGTAATAGCACATCTTCTTCTGCGTACGATCGTCAACCTCGCGTCAGCGTCAAAGCCCCTCCTTGGCTGTTGACTTATCCTACTGCTCATGATTTCCCTTCTGTGGAAAATTTGGTGCTCTCGCCGCTCAACAGAGCTGACATACCACTGAGCCCTCTACCCTTAGGGACTCCGAAGACGCCCCCTCACCGCTCTCCGTCCGTTGGTGGGCAGACTCCTCACATTTTTTCGGACGCTTCACGTAAACCACAACAAAAATCTTCAACAACCTCTCCTCGACAAGTTGTAGCTCCTTCAACCCCACAAAGGTCTTACACAAGTCCGAGTCTTGGAAGCGATACACAGGGGCAGGTGCCTCCAAGCAGCGATCGGCATGCGTCGCAAACGAGTACACCTCAGAGTCGAAGTCGTGTTCACCCTAATCATGAGGTCTACGCCCACGGGTTCAAGCTTGAGCTGGACCCTCGATCTCCCGTGGTAGGGACCACTTGGAAGCCTAGGGTCCCCGCGACCGTGAAGTAAGCCTACCCGCCTTTTTGAGAGCTCATCTGACGTCGGATATACTTAGTTCTTTATCATTTAAAAGACCCTCGAGTCCAGAGGTTATGGCTCTTAGTAGCTCAATGGTCGCCCAACAATAATGGGAACGACTATATGTTGTTGAAGCGCAATCGTACCAACCCTATACTTTTATGTGACTGCTTTATGCTCCCGTATCAATCCTATATAACGCGTAACGTGCGCGTGACACGTTGCTTGAACCAGCGCTTGAACGTTGAAATATTGTTGATGTTCTTGACTTTTGATCGATGATCCGTTGTCCCAGACTGTACGACGATATTGTTAGATGAACTCTTCTGAATTCTTGGATATTCCACTCTCAGCCAGCGATTCGCGATTGTTATCTCTTTCGCCAGTGTTGGCTTCGGATTCTTCTTTGCCAGAGATAAATGATCTCTCTCTCTCAGAGTTATCGCTGAATCATTACGCTGGTCCATCGAGTCTGCCAGCACAAGACGACTTTGATTCTTCGACGTCAGAGCACGATGACGATTGCGATGCTGACGACGCCGAGAAGACGAAACGGAATGAAACGAAACTACGCGAGGAAAAATTGCAAAGCGATCTCTTCATCCTGAAGAAGCTCAACGCCTCGTTTGCAATGTTTCACGAAGCCCTTGACGCAGCAGGCTCCGCTAATCAGGTGCGCTTAGCTGGCGTTTTGAAGTAAAACCTTGACAAAGCATATCCAGCTAGTAGCAATTCAATTAGAGCAGACTGACGCATTGCTGAACAGATATCTTTCGATGCTGTCGAAGTCGGAAGAATTTTCGCGATTGATTTTCGACGAAGAGTGGGAGGGCGCTCAAGCTGTAAGCACTCGTCACCGAGCGAGCAACACGCTGATACCTTTAACAGGACGAAGAAATATTAGAAAGAGAGATGGTTGAGGCAAAGCGTCGGGAAGCCGAAGAGCGTTCCCTTGCTGCCCAACGAGAGGCAGAGCGTCGAAAAACGGAGGAGCGAGAACGGTTGGAACGAGAAAAAGAGCTGGCAGAACGGGAAAGGAAAGAACAGGCAACAATAAGACGCGGCGTAGTGAGGGGCGTGCGCGGAACACGGGCATCTATGCGTGGTACAAGAGGAACGGGCATGCGCCAAGGTTCGCCTTCTCGGACTCTCACTGCAGGGGGTTAGCTAAGACATCATTCAATCAGCGGAACCAACTTCAGTTCGAACGCTACAGTATGGCGTTAATCCCGCGAGCGCCAATTCTTCCCGGAGGGGTACCCCACCTACCATTGGGCGGGGGGTTCCTCCTAGACGGATCTAATTGCGTTGACTCCGCCACTCGCACTCGTAAAATTCAAACATCCTCTTCAAGACTCGATCACTGAAGCTGGCAATCAGTGGAAAAGTCGGCATCCTTGGTGATACGGATGATGGGTCGCAAAAATCTCAGCAGACTCAATCTTGAATTTCTCGTCGAAACCTCCATTGGATGTTTGTATGCAATTGGAACATGGTGAGATGCGCGGCATTCAACTAATACTTGTTACTTTGGCAATGAAGTCCTAAATGGCTACAAGGATGTTCATTAGAGACCCGTCAATGGAGAGCATTCTCAACAAGAATATGCTCTATAGGGTATACCTTGAAAGCAGTGTTGAGACCAAAGAACCCTAAGCGAAGTACTTGGCCCTAAATCACAATTCGGGTGTGTGATCTCGCTGGCAGATCACAATCAAATTGTGACTTGGATTAGGGTCTGGAAAACACCAGGCCAAGTCTTCGTGCTGACTTAGCATTGTACATACATGGTAAATAGTATCAAATAATTCAATAATTGTTAGTATTCGCTCCTCCTCGTCGTATCATACACGCTTATGAGCGTGCCTCGTTCTGCATTCCAGACAATGACACCCCTCGGCAGGTGGATGACTTTAGCATTGATCCAGCACTTTTCCAGGAGTCCGTACGTCAAAAATCGGTGGCGTAGCTGTACCTTCCCAAAGGGTCACCACCTGGTTCTTTGGACTTCTTCCTTCCCGCCACATCGTCCCATTGGTAAGTCCCCTCCTGTATTGTATCTCTCCTGCCTCACGACATCAAGACTGACAATAGCAGCCGAGGCCCCAAGTCATGGCAGTTTGCCTCCCATACTCAGCAAGAAGCTTGCCTGCCATACTCAGCAAGGGGACGGACCACCATGACACGAACAGGGCAACCACGACATGACTACAACAACCATGACGTGACCAAGACCACACGATGACCACAACGTCGGACCACCACGATGCGACCACGACGGACAACGGTGACGCGAAGACGACCACGATGGACCACCACCACCACAACGCGAAGACAACTCTGACGGACAACGAACCCATGAAGACAAATGAGGGACGACGACAACGAACAACTAACGAACAACAGAAGACCACCTGTGGTGAGTGCCCAATGTCTCTACAGCCGTGAACGCTTAGCATCCTAACCCACTCAATCACACCCTCACATCACAAAGCGACCGTAAATGTCTTCCAACAATGACAACGAATGCCATCGACCTCAGTGGGTACTAGTCGGCCTTGCCTCTCTTGTTCATATTGGCCTAGCGATGGGGTTGACATTCATACAAGTATATATGCTACTTTCCTAAAATAATCCCCATCATGTAGATGTGTATGGTACTCTAAAATCAATCTTATTGTTGGGCCTTTATAGGCATACATGACTGGTGTAACAATTCTCATTGCTCAGTACCACGAAAAATGGACAAAATACCTTACTTCACCACAGAAACAAACACCTGGTTTGAATGGCTGGGTGCCATGTTCTGTAAAATCAGGAGGTTGTTTCTGATGCAATTTCCATCAAGTAGAGCCCAAGAACGTAAAAATCGAACAAGAACTTACCCGTTAGCCTCAATTTCTGGGGTAAGAGCCCTCATTCATCCACAGAATCGAACGCTGAGATTGAACGGTTGGCCGCTATGTTTTGCGAATTTGGGAGGTCGTTCCTAAAGCGATTTCCGTCAAGTAGACCCTTAGAACGTAGAAATTGAGGAAGAACATACTTGTTAGCCTCAATTTCTGCTAAGAGACCTTATTCCTTCGCAGAATTAAACGCCGAGTTTGAACGGTTAGACGCTATGTTTTGCAAACTCGGGCCGTTGTTCCTGAAGAAATTCCGGTTAAGCAGATTTCAAGAACATAAAATACAGGTAAAAACTTACTTTGTTAGCTCAATTCTCGTAATAGATCTCATTTCTCCGCAGAACTGAGCGCCGACTTTGAACGGTTAGACGCTATGTTTCGAAAACTCGGGAGGTTGTTCCTAAAGCAATTTCGGTCAAGTGAAACCCAAGAACGTAAAAATTGAGCAAGAACTTACCTGTGAGCTTCAATTTCTAGGGTAAGAGACCTTACTGCCCTGCAGAACCAAACACCGACTTTAAACAGTCAGGCACTATTGTTTTTAAAACTTGGGAGGTTGTTCCTGAAGCAAATTTGGTTAAGTAGAGCCCAAGAATGCAAAATTTGAGTAAGAACTTACCTGCAAGCCTTAATTTCTGGTGATAGCCCTCATTTCTCCGCAAAACCAAACACCAACTTTGAACGGTTGGGCGCTATGTTTTGAAAACTCGGGAAGTTGTTCCTAAAGCAATTTCGGTCAAGTGAAATCCAAGAACGTAAAAATTGAGCAAGAACTTACCTGTGAGCCTCAATTTCTAGGGTAAGAGACTTTATTGCCCTGCAGAACCAAACACCGAATTTGAACGGTTGGGCGCCATGTTTCGCAAACTTGGGAGGTTGTTCCTGGAGCAATTTCGGTCAATTAAAGCCCAAGAACGTAAAATTTGAGTAAGAAATTACCTGCAAGCCTCAATTTCTAGTAATGGACCTCATTTCCCCACAAAACCGAACACCGACTTTGAACGGTTGGGTTGCATGTTTTGAAAACTTGGGAGGTTGTTCCTAAAGCAATTTCGGTCAAATGAAACCCAAGAACGTAAAAATTGACCAAGAACTTACCTGTGACCTCAATTTCTGGAGTAAGAGACCTTAATCCTCCGCAGAACCAAGCACCGACTTTGAACGGTTAGGTGCTATGTTTTGCAGACTCGGGAGGTTGTTCTTGAAGCAATTCCCGTCAAGTAGAGCCCAAGAACGTGAAATTTGAATAAGAACTTACCTGCAAGCCCCAATTTCTAGTAATAGACCTCATTTCTCCGCAAAACCGAGCGCCGACTTTGAACGGTTACGCATTACGTTTCGAAAACTCGGGGGGTTGTTCCTAGAGCAATTTCGGTTCAGTAGAACCCAAGAACGTAAAAATCGAGTAAGAACCTACCTGTAAGCCTCAATTTCTGGCAATGGACCTTATTTGCCACAAAACCGCACGCCGACTTCGAACGGCTGGGTGCCATATTCCCAAAACTTGGGAGGTGGTTCCTGAAGCGATTTCGGTCAAATAGAGCCCGGGGGCGCAGAATACGAGCAAGAACTTACTTTTCTAGCTCAATTTCTGTTTGTGGGCATCCTTTCACCACAAAACCAAATGCCAAAATTGAACGGATCGGCGTTCCATTTCGTAAGCTCGGGAGGCACTTCCTGTAGTAGTCACCGTCAAGTAAAGCCCAAGATCATCAAATTCGGGCCAGAACTCACAGAGTAAATCCATTTCTTGTGGGTGGACTTGCCAAACCTTGATGCCGAAAATAGCTTGTGCACATGGAGCTGAATGGAGGTGCAGTTCATGTATTTGATTTACGAGGCTTCTACCTGGTAGTCTATTTTACAAGGTAAAGGGAGAGGACAGCTATGTAAGTACGAGCGTCGGCTTGAACGGAAAGGGAATTAGCGCACGAGAAAACAGTCAGGGTCCAGGACAAGTGTTGGGTGGGAGGTGTGATTTCAGGACAAGTCAGGTCTCCCATCCGCCAAAAAGTGTGATCCAAACTGTGATTTGGCGGGTCCGTTTTGTGACTTGTCCTGGAAAAAACTGTGATTTGGCGTGGGAGGGACTGCAAAAAGTGTGATTTGGTGTGATTTGCAGGACAAGTGTTGGCGCGGAAGGCTGTGATTTGGGTGTGATTCGAACTCCGAAATCACAACACTTGGCTTGAGACCCTTGGTTCACCAACATCATATGTAAGTAGCTACTTTTATCATTACATAATATGGCGGTTGTTCTGCACATTTAATCCCCGCACGCTACTTTCCGAGCGCGCACGCAACTTTCTTCGAGCGCGCAACTTTTGGATGCTAAATTTGACCGCACGACGCAACTTCCGACTATGTAAAAGGCATCAACTCTTCCATGTAATTCCTTTTGAACCACCCTCTAGCTACCCCAGCCCTACCTTCTACCACTTCATATAATTCTTATCTAAAATGACCAGGTCACAGTATGCCAATTTCGCACTTTTCACTGATTTCTATTCATCTCCTTCATATTATTTCTTATAGCCATCCCCAGGCCATCTGCTTGCTTCAAATCGACCAAAGGGTATTCTGTAGCACGTGAATCAGTTGTTATATGTAGTAATGAAGGTTATTGGTGAGACTGGTGATGTAACTGATGAGTAGTATAAGTATGTCTCCTCCACCCCTCTCCATGCACCATCCCCCATGTAAAGTGCTCCAAATACAACCTTATATTCTCATTGCTATACTATTATACTACCTTTCTATCAAATAACATACATGACACACTAAATTATAGTATAAATAACAAAATACTTGAGGGAAAAAAGCCCAGTAACAGTGGCTCGGGGGCGGACGGAGGCATATGCATACAGTACCGGATTTGGTAGTTGGCAATGATCAAGCCGATTATTCCGATCCTGATGATGTAAGAAGATATTGAGACTCCGCCTGATCGCTTCTCATGTTGCAACGTCAAACCTTCTACGCTGTCACACATTGACGGACATATGCCGCTCGCTGTCAAGCACAATGAGCTCGTACTTTAGTTTCAATGATACAATGAATTCTGCAATGATACTCTACATACTATTTTGAAGTTGAAACAGAGAAAAGAAGATTTAGGCAATAAATAGATGTACACTATATGTGAGCTCGCCGTGTTCAACGACGATGAGAGACTTCGGGACGATGTTGAGGATTGCTTGGGTGACGTTGCATGAGAGCTAGTTGAGTTCCTATCTAACAAGACCAAACAACCGAATTTAGCATCCAAAAGTTGCGCGCTCGAAGAAAGTTGCGTGTGCACTCGGAAAGTTGCGTGCGGGGATTAATCGAGTTTAAACAGAGTGTTTACTCAAGACCAATGAGAGCCGACCAAGGCTAGTTGCACGCGCACAAAACAGTTGTGTGTCCGCTGACACACAACTCCGAGCCGCTGCTCATATTTTCTCCAACTCACATGGTCCACGCCTGGATGAGTGTTAGGAGACTCTAACATATTTTTAGATCTACCCCTCATGGTTGAGGAGTGAGATTGAGACGCCCCTTTCCGCTAGGCTCTCGTCTTGACATCTCACTCCTCAACCAGGTAAGATCTTCATCTTTCTATCTAGGCTATCGTCTTGATATCTTACTTCATTGTCCAGTTTAGCATACACATTTTTCGTCACCAATAATACTATGTATTCATCGTCCCTCAATCTATCTCATGAGTGAAGGACATGCAAACCTCTTTGCGAGTGCAATCCCAGAAAATGGATCATCCAGCACCATGGGATCAAATCCAATTGGAACAAATGACGAAGATCAAGCCAACCCTACTGGACAGGATGGACCTGGAACTAGAGACCGAGCCAACTCTGTTGCGCAGGATGAGAATCTCAACGATGACACAGGAGAAATCCAAATCCCACTTCGCAATAACGAGAGCAATGACGACCTCGATGAATTCACTTGAGGAGAGAAGCCTCAACTCGAGGAAGAGTCAATCAAATATATGGACGACACGGTCGATAAATTCAGGCGAGGAGAAATCACGAAACTCAAAGCCTTATCGAACGTCATTGGGGCACTCAATTTTGACCCATCCAAAACTAACAGAGCAAAAGACACTGCCATCGAATTCTACGCTAAAACCCTCGATGAATACGAAGCCCTCGCTTCTTCAGTGATTAAGCGAGGGAAGCATGCCACGATTGGACTCAACCCCAAATCTGTTCAACCCGAGCAACACAAACCTGAGACCATTGACGCTAACCGAGCGATTGACGAACTCATCTCTCAAATCAGCAGAGACAGCAACAGGTCGAAAAGGGGGAACTCCCCATCAGGATCAGACGACGACGACGATGGAGATGAACCCTCAAATAAGAAACGAAGAATTTTCGAATCCGAGATGCCCTGGCACAATCGAGAGGAAGAAGCCAGGCGAAGCGGAAACAGAGATTGCGAAGAGTCTCGACGAACTCTCCAACTCTTCGCCCGTGATTACAAAGTCGTCAGGCAATGGATCCAAAATTCCAGGACTGCGCCGCTCGGTTTCCCCACTTCAGAGTGGGACAACATTATCAAGGGACAAGCCGTCAACCTTGACGCAGTGTTCTCCTCACTGCACCATATTTCCGCTCCTAAGGAGAACATTGGACGCGTGGGATCAACTGAAATATCCCTTGGTCGATCAGATCCAGCCAAGAAAGTCCAAATGAGTGGCGAGTGGACCAGCGCCTGGAATGCCACCGTCAAAGCGATTAAATTCGCTTTCCCTCACAGGGAACAAGAACTTCGAGACTACGGCGAATACATCGAAGGCCATTTCTCTGCAAGGGTTACTTCAGCCCACCGAAAAATTATCCTATACGATGTCGCCATCCGAAATGAAGTTGGGGGTGGTCAGAATGCACTCCTCACTGACACCCACCGCTTTACCAGGTTTTACTCTGCCATTGTCATGCCAGATGGAGTCGAATCCGATCACGTCAGGTTGGGACTCGGAATCAAGCGTTCAACAGGGAAGAACACAAAATCCGAGATTTGCCACTGCTTCAACTCAATCAACGGCTGCAGGAATTCCACAGATGACTGCAGATTCTGTCACGCCTGCAAAAAATGCAAGCACATGGGCCACGGGGAAAGGGATTGCAATATCAAAGAAGGATCTAGCGCGTGATTTGCGCCCCAAGTATCTAAGGTATAACATTTGGGAGGGCAGCAATATTTTTTCTCGTTCATCCGCTGACTGGACAGAGACGGCCTCACCATTACCTCAGATCCCTTCTTCTGAACTCAACAATCCCATTGCCACCAAAACGATCCAGGAAAACCCCCACCTTTTCGACATCATCACGCCCATATTTGTGGATTGATTCGAGGAACTACTTGAAACTCACCCTAACAAACCTTTCATTAAATCCGTATGCAGGGGGCTCTGGGAGGGTTTCTGGCCTTGGGCCGATACTCGCCATGGTGACTACCCCGACACACTTGACCTCTCGCTCCCAGAACCAGAAAACCAGGAAGAGGCGCAATTCCTTAGAAATCAACGAGACCATGAAATTTTCAAAGGCCGTTTCTCTGAATCTTTTGGAGACAAAATCTTGCCGGGCATGTACTGTATGCCAATTTTTGCCGTTCCCAAACCACATTCAACAGACTTGAGAATGGTGACTGATCAGAGTGCTGGGAAGTTCTCACTCAACAGCATGATTCCTCGTGAGCAGATCATGGGATATCCTCTCGACAACTTACAGCATCTAGGTCAATTCCTCATTTCCATGCATGACCGTTTCCCTCAGTCACCCTGCATACTTTTCAAATCAGACGTCACAGAGGCCTACAGACTCCTCCCGGTTCATCCTTACTGGCAGATCAAACAAGTCAACCGCATCGCCGGATCACTGCATGTCGACAGAAACACCGCCTTTGGCGGACGAGGCTCTGGATGCAACTGGATCGCATTCATGTCACTTGTGTCATGGATAGCGAAGAAGAAAAGGGGCATTGAACTCTTGGGTACTTACTCAGACGATTCATTTGGCCCTGAACTCTCCAAAAACGTTGCATACTACCCTCCCTATTGTAAACTCATGCCAACCAGCCAAGTCAAGCTGCTCCAATTATGGGATGAAATCAACCTACCCCACAAGGAGAGTAAGCAAACGTTTGGCTCCCCACTCACCATCATTGGAATAGAAGTCGACCCTAACTAGGCAATAGCACGGGTAAACCCGTGGGTACCCAGCCACCAACCCGTACCCTAACCCCGCAGGGTATGTACCCTATAAGCCGCGGGTCAGTTAACACAGGGTATTTCGGGTTATACACGGGTACAGGTTACCCCACGGGTTCATAGCGTAATGCATGCTATATTAACTGACCTTACATATATGATGAATAGCATACTACATAATTCAAAGCTTGCCTCGACGTGTCCTACTAAGAATATCACCAAGTTTTTCAAGCTCGATTTTAGCCGTCACATCATCCAGAACTGCAACAGCCTCCACATCTGAGTCTTTGACCAGCCCAGCAAGGCTCCATGAGCCCAAGCACAGAAGGGCACAAGTGGATTCCATTGAAAGACGACTTCGGGTGTGGGAGAGTATTAAGCGGCCACGGCTGAATAGACGTTCAACGTCGGTTGAAGTTGCTAGATAGTAAACACACAGTAGACAATGAGAAGGACGACAGAAGCTCGATGCATTGAACATAC
>NW_001889876.1:741285-743337 GCF_000143565.1 Laccaria bicolor S238N-H82
GCCGGTACGTCGTAAGAGAAGTCAGAAAATGCCGAGGATGGGAAAGTCGTGGCACGCCCGGCGTGTGTTCCAGCATGAGAACAAGGACGCCATCGATACCGAAGCGAAAAGGCTTTGTGCCGAAGCCATTGAAGAGGGACAAAAGAGGCCTAAAGGGGGAGATCCCACTCATTTTGATTTTCGGGAGCGGGTCGTGACTCAAATGATGGGAAAACTGAAGAAAAGGGAGAAAGACGTACTGCAGAGGACGGCCGAGGAGTACAACAAGAAGGGAGTTGACCCGGAACTCAAGTCCAAGTAAGTTAATTTTCATTATTCTAACGTTGGCTTATCTGGACCTTTGGTAGACTGGCTGTAAAGAACTGCACGGCTCGGATGCATGCATTTTCCAAGGAACTTTATGACACAATGGGTGTCCGGGTCTTTATCTTAGGATGTTATCTGAAGCCCGATGGTAATTTGGACGTCTCGACGTACGACTTCAATCAAGAACTCGGGAATGGGAAAGACTTTATTGATAACCATAGCCGGACTTTCCATGAGGAAGGAATATCGGTATCTTCTTGGAGAGCACACAATGAAGAATACTATGGGTTGGAGGATCTTGCTTCGGCCGAAGGAGGCCACCGATCCCGGGGTGCTATGACTTTGGAGAAGAACCTATACCTGGAACCTATTCTACCCGATCCATCGAAACCACCACTTAAAACTTCCCGTGATATTCGAATTTGGCGGCTGAATGTTCTTCGTACATTTGTCAACCAGCACTATAGTAAGCCGGTCCCCAGAGATTTCTTGCCCTGTATCACTAAACATTTGTCTACTTAGATCTTGCAGCTGGGCAGAGTAAGGGATCGGCTCCTTGGACGGCTATTGGATCAAAGTTACTTGACTTCATTGATCTAGAATATATACCCCCGGCTTGGAGATCAGTAAATGGAGAAGGTAACAACTTTTACAAGTTTCTTGATCCCTCCAAATTCCCGATGGAGATGGTCACTGAAGCTCTCCAGTTTTGGTATGAACGTCAAGAACAACACAAAGTTGCCTTTCGATTTAAATCCTTTCTTGAGGGGAAAATGCTGCTGGAAGCACCTCCACAAAGGAAAATCAAAGTTCACGTTCCTAAACCTCATGTTCATAGTGTTGGGAAGGGCAAGAAGCCCGGCAGAAGCAAGGGTCAAAGGAGAGGCCGGGCAGCAACCGAGTCACCGTCAGATGAGGAAGCCAGGCCAAAGAGAAAGGAAGGGGTGGAAGATCGGCAGTTCGATGACAACAGTTGGAAGGATTTGGATGTGGACAAGCCGGCCAAGAAACGAACCGAACAGTTTTCTAAGGATGACTGGACTCCTGATCGGGATGGCTCCGATGACGATGGAGAAGACTTGGACGTGGAGAAACCAACCAAGAAACCAACCAAACAGCATGACGAACATCGTGAGGATGGCTCCGATGATAGTGACTCAGACTCCGATAATGGTCAAGAGAGGCCAAAGCAGGATACTCTGACCGAGCCCACAGTGAAACCTAGCAGGGTCAACCCGACCTTGGAAGAGGATAGAGACTCGGGATCAGATTTGGGCTCAGACGATGCTACGATCACTGTAGATACCAGCCCCGAGCTTCAGCCTCGGTACAACGACACCCAGGCTCTATCCCATGAAGTACCATCGGACACTGAGGTCTTGGCTGATGATACATTTTGGGAAGCTGACCTGGGCTGTGGGGTGGAGTCGGCCGATCGAGCGAAGAAGAGAAAATTCACTGATGAGGAGGATACACCCTGCAAGTTTCCTCGGTTAGAGAAGGGTTACAAACTTGGCCCGAGGAGTGCCCGACCAGGCAAAGTCAAATGCCGAGCTGCCTCGGCTGTTATCCAAGCCACTGTCAAACCAGCTCAAGCAACCAATCTGAGGTCGGACACAACCAAAGCTTCGAATAGCTTTGATTTCACAAAGTCAAGTGGTGTCAACGCAAAACGACCAGTCCCTTCAAAACAAAAGGAGTCAGAGGCCGGTCCCAGTCAGCAACCATCTATTGATGTCCCCACCA
>NW_001889876.1:744489-745929 GCF_000143565.1 Laccaria bicolor S238N-H82
CATAAACCCCTTGCACGTGGGGAGTTTGGATCCAAGTCCAACAATTCGGTCGAAGGTGGTGGGCGTGGTGTTGTCCTCTCTTGAGTGTAGACGAAGACAGGAGCCGGGCCGAAAACGAAGGCATCGCCTGGCCGAGTTGGCAGAATGGCAGCTCCTCCTTGGCCCTGGAGTCGTAATTTGGCCTCTTGTGATTTCGTCAGATACTTCCGTGATCCCAGAGTACTATTGGACCTTGAGGCGCCAGGGGAAGACATGCCTGGTTTGTCAGAGGCAGGAGCTGGAGCAGACGTGCCAGGTGTTTGAAAATCAATGGAAGGCTGAACAGCCGAGGCCGGGGTAAATGAACGATGGACTTGAAAATCGAAAGGGGATCCTTTATTAGCTGAGGCTGGTGCAGGGTTGTTAGGCTTTTGGAAATCGAAAATGGATGGCTGACGAGCCGAGGACGGGGGAACAGGCGGCACATTCGTTGAAGTGTCCACTTGCTGAAAATCAAAAATCGATGCCTGACGAGCCGAGGCTGGTGCAGGGATGTCAGGCTTTTGGAAATCGAAAATGGATGGCTGACGAGCCGAGGACGGGGGAACAGGCGGCACATTCGTTGAAGTGCCCACTTGCTGAAAATCAAAAATCGATGCCTGACGAGCTGAGGCTGGTGGAGATCTGCCAGGCTTCTGGAAATCGAAAATCGATGGCTGATGAGCCGAGGACGGGGAAACAGGCGGCACATTCGTTGAAGTGCCCACGTGCTGAAAATCGAACATTGATGCTTGATGAGCCGAGGTCGGGGCAAAAGCTGAAGTACCGACTTTAAACTCGAAAATGGATTGGTGAGCCGAGGCTGGGGTGAATGGGTTGGAACTTAGAGCAGGGGTAGGTTCTTTGAAATCGAAAATGGATCTATGAGGAGCCGAGGATGGGACGTCCACTTCCATCACTAGTTCGGATTCTTGGCTCTGTCCTATCGGCCACCCAGAATTTAGGTTTGGCTAGTTTTCTGTCACCGACTGGAACTCACCACTTGGTTGAAGAGGGGGTAGAGCCTCGGCCGTTCCTAAGATATGGTTAGAACTGCTCAGCCGACAAGAGTACATAAAACTTACCATCCTTCATTTCTTGGTCTTTCATCACAGCTTCTGTTTATCTACATTAAGTAGACAATCCTTGGTGTGGAGTAGGGACAATACCTGGATTTGTTAAAGACATATCAGTCAGAGAGTAGATAGCTTTTCCTGGGATTGCACTGTGTGGTTGGTGATGAAGACGCATTGTTTTTCAACGGTGGGAAAGCAAGCCACTGCAGATCGGCCATGGAACATTCTGCGGATCTCGGTTGAACATTGTACGGATCTCGGTTGAAGTAACGCCACCACGTGACCGCGTTTACAACTTCGTAATTTCACATTCACCATTGTCCCATTCCGACGCGCACATTCACCA
>NW_001889876.1:747762-748939 GCF_000143565.1 Laccaria bicolor S238N-H82
TGCGGCCAGGTAAAAAATTCATGAAACTCGTTATTCTTTGCTGACTTCGTTTATAGAATTGGGCTTGGCTGTCAATTATATGCAACAAAGCTTTACACCCCCACCTGTTGAGCGCACGTCCCGGCCAGAAGGTTCGCGTTCGGTATCCCGTTCTCGGCAGGTCAGCCCACCAGATCCCAAGGAGGTTCATCGTACGTTTCAAGTTGTTTTCTCATTTCCCATGATTCTCAACTTGAAAACTTAGTTGACACGGCGCTCTATCAGAAGAAGATTGACTTTAGGTCCTTGAGCCCCCCACCGAACTTCGACATGCAGACGATGCAGCAGGAGATCAGAAGACTTGCTCATGGCCAAGCCGACCTCCTGCAGAAACTCCGAGACCAACAAGCGCAAGTCAGCGTCATGGAGTCGTCTACCCCTACTATGCGAGAGTATTCGGCATTTGTGGTCCGAAAACAAGATATTGACGCAAGTGCCCTTCTCCCCCCGGCGGTTGACTCACCCGTGACCCTGTCACAACGTCTTTTGGCGCTCGAAGAGATTACCTGGTGTATTCAAGATCAAGATTTGGCTAGCCGTCCTCTGTCGGAGAAAATTGCAAGTCTAGAGACCTCCGTTTGGTTTCAGGAAGAAAAAATCACTGGAGCGACTCGCCGGATGGACCGTATTGAAGAGTCTGCCCACATGCGTTGGAAGGAAACACAAGAAGATTTGCAGTCCATCCGAAGTGATCACCAGAGACTGGAAGCCGAGGTGAGGGAAGCCGTCAAGACACTGGAGAACAAGTGGGAGACTACGCCAGCTGCGTTACAAGAGAGTCTCACCCGGGGCTTTGAGAAACTTGCAAGCCGCATCGAAACTGCCGAGCTAACGCTCCACGACCTCACCAAATCAGTCACTACTATTTCGGAGCTCAACCTGCGGCTCGGTGCTCGCCAATCAAGTCTGGAATCGCTCATTATCCAGTTCCTCGGCAACAAGGAGAAGAAGCACACTGGCATCAATACCGATCGCTCAGTCTCACCCGACCGCGGTCAGAAAAGCCAGCAGGTACAAGTCTCCCCGACCCCGGGTGTCGTTCTGCCAAACCCAGTTTCAACCGATCACGCGCAAGTCTCTCCAACCCCGGCCGTCTTTCTGCCTCCAGCATCTGAGAGCCCAGCGGTCCTTCTGTTGG
>NW_001889876.1:749625-753016 GCF_000143565.1 Laccaria bicolor S238N-H82
GACGTCACCGTGCTCGGCTTCTTGGGAAGTCATGGACCCAGTAAACTGCATGACCGAATACTGGACCATGACCGGCAAAGAAAAGCCGAGGTAATGTTTGAGCAACTTGGCAAATAAAACCTGAGTGAAGACGAAACTCGGCCGTATAGTGTCAACTGGATGGGACCAGGTTGGGCTGATCCACGCTGCATGGGATTCAAAGCTCTTCAGCAGACCCATGACACATGAGCCCATTCCATGAAGAGACGGGTTGACCCAGGATCCAAGGCATATTTAATTCATGGGGTACTAGCTGACTGACCATGTCACCGTGCTCGGCTTCTTGGTAGGTGATGGACCCGACCCAGTAAACTGCATGATGACCGGCAATGAAAAGCCGAGGTAAACTTGGCAAATAAAAATGAGACGGCTGTGGGCTGATCCACAATGCATGGGATTTAGAGCTCTTCAGCTGACCCATGACACATGTTGAGCCCAATCCATGAAGAGATCGGTTGACCCAGGATCCAAGGCATTTTTAGCTATGTCAATTCATGGGGTACACTTCTCAGCCGATGCACAGTACCAGTCCTAAGAGAGTCTTGATGGCCGGTCCACCTTTGATGGGGTCAACTGATCCATGGGCTCATCAGCAGGCACCATCAACTATGGTCTGTTTGTATGGTCGGGGGGCTCAGTATTAGTGGGGTAAGGTAACTAATACTTGTGAGTAGAATGCATAGACCGGTGATGTCCAGTGTTTCATCATGCGCTCTAAGTCGATGTAAGTACCTTGTTCAAGTCATGAGGTAAACAACAATACATACTGAGCTCGTCTTCTTCATCCTCAGCAGCACTCTCAGGCTTGTCGTCATCGTCGACATCGATAATGCTCGCCTTCGGATAGGATTTTTTGGGGGCGGCTTGTTCTGGGACCTTGGAACTGGATGTCAGCCTGGGCCCCGAAGATATGATAGAGGTATGTCAATCTTACATCAATCTCGGCACCCTCGGGGATGCGAGCTTTCTTCTTTTTCGGGCTCAGAACTGCCATGGCCTTGCGCTTAAGAGTCGCGAGGCCGGACTTTGCCTTGGTTACGAGTGATGAAGCTGATGTTTTTGTAGTAGAAGTTGTTTTGGCGGATTTAGCGGACTGCGCATCGTCTTTCGACTTTGCCATTGAGACGGATGGTTGGTGTCCTGATTAGCTGCCTTTTATACCTTTTTTTCGGTGGCTTGAACCGACTGTATAGTTGCTGTATAGTTTTTTTTGCAGTTGTTAGGTATAGTTTGGATGAGCAGGCTCCTACTTCCTAATATAGAAATACGGGTACTTCGGGTATGGGGTTCCGAGATGTCCAACCCGTACCCTGACCCGTTGATACCCCAACCCGTAACCCTGACGGGTTACCCCAACCCGTGCCACTGCCTAACCCTAACACCTTATCAATGACGATGCCCGCCGAATAGTTAGTTCAGTCACATGGGTCCAATAACAACGGAACAGCCGGACGTGACAATCAGTCGTAGTGAATGGGTCAGCCGGGGCGGCCGGTTTGATTGCCATTGTTCCATTGGCAACGAAGCGGCCGGTTTCTGACCCTGGCAGGGTTTACGCTCCCGCGGCGGAACCACTTTTTCAACCGACAGGCTCTGACCACGTCCCGACGGGCTCTCAGCCCATCCTGATGGAACTACAAAAAAATTTAACTGGGGCCTCTCTCCCCTTACTTACATCCATCTAGATCTGTAGCATAATGTATCTTAATCTTTATCTCATCCAACTCCTGCAAGATAGTCTCCATATCAACCAAAAACTGAATTTTGTCCCAACAGGGAAACACTCACCTTGTAGTTAAGAAATGAAAGCTTTTCATTTAGCTACTCACACCTTGTCTACTCATTTGTGGCTCCATTGGGGTGTCAAACTGGAATTGATGGTTCTGTTGGGGATGTCTCTGTCAGGGTGTTTGACATTGAGATTGAAGGTGCCACAGGGGATGTTTCCGTCGGGGTGTTTGACATTGAAATTGAAGGTGCCGCGGGGGATGTCACCGTCGGGGTGTTTGAGGTTGAGATTGAAAGCACCACGGAGGATGTTGCCGTCGGGGTGTTTGAGGTTGAGATTGAAGGCACTGTCGGCAATGGCCCCATCAGGGTGTTTGACCTTGAAATAGAAAACATGACCTCCACAATATGGTCATCTGTGGCATGATCTTGAATACGTCAAGTTAGCAGAGCACTTTATTGACTGTGGCAGAGCATTTGATTGACACTGACAGGGAATTGAGAATTCAAAATGTTGACTCCCGCGGGGCATTTGATTGACTCCGACGGGGCATTCAAAATTCAATGTCAGCTCTGGCGAAGCATTTATTCAAGATAGAGGAGTCAATCCACTACAGCATTTTTAAGCTGGTGCCCAGATCATCCATCCATGTGAACTGAAACATGCAATGGCTTGGAATATGTGATTTGCAGAAACAAGAAATATATTGTCAAGAAATCAACGCACAATATCGATGAAAGGTCCTGCTAGTAGCCATGACAAATCCTCATAATACAAAAGAAAGATCCACTGAATTGGAGGTCAGATAGTTGAGGTGTGCACCATTTAGTTTTTAGAAGTAGAACAACTCTGGCAGCCCGCCTTACCTAATATGGGCCAGCGGCAACCTAATATGGAAGGAGCGCATTATTCACACACCATCTGAAACTACGCACTGTGCCACGCTCATTGGCGATGCAACGCGCCAACAAAACAAAGACATTGGGGGGATCCCAGAAAGGAATAGAATCATTTGGAATAGTTTTCTCAGTGATTGAAGAAGTTTTTGTGAACAGACCTCGGAAAGAGCTATTTGGTGCATGAATCTTTATACAAACCAGTTGCACAACATGCCATTTTGCATACATCAAGTTATATTTTTTTTTCTTCCCTCACAACTGCTTCCCCCACCTATCTGAATTGATTCTAAAGTATGTAGGCTATATTTGGGGAAAGTATGGGAGCATTTCAACAAGATTTAGATAGTGAAAGGAAATAAGAAAGAATGTGGTTTCATGTTTAGAGTCATATTTTCACCCTTTCAAGCTCCAGCTCCCCCAAACCATCAGAAAACTGCTTTGGAGCAGGGGATATATATTCTGCCATATGTTAACTATGTATAAGAAAGGCTCAGATGTTGAGATTTGGTAGCAAAGTATACAGAAAAGTCAACAATATCATGTTGTGAGATATTTCATGCATTCAACCTCATTTCTCCACCATGCGCCAAAATTCTTTTCCAAAGTAAACTTGAACCTATTTTACAACAGTTGTAGTATGCTGGAAAGATGTATTGAGAAGCTATAACAGTACAGCTCATTTTTTTCCCCCACAACTCCGGCGGGGCATTTCATTGACTCCGTC
>NW_001889876.1:1395673-1462911 GCF_000143565.1 Laccaria bicolor S238N-H82
ATCCATATGGACTCCATATGGATTCCACCCTTAAAATGGTATAGAACATATAGAATAGAGTATGGATTCCATGTGGAAAAAGTATGGAATCCATCAGCCATTCCATGGAATCCATCCCCCCCTTCCATGGAATCCATCTGGAATTTCTGCAGTCCACCCCCCATTCCATGGATTCCACATGGAATAACCCGGGGAGGGTAAAGTATTGGTCAACCTCCTCAGGCTTCACCATCTATCATCCCAGCAGCCGGTCCCTATAGCCCCAACAGTGTTTCCCTCTATGGCCAAGGTGACAGTACCTACTATACAAAAGAAAGGAGACACGTGGATGCTGAAGGTGAACATCTCTCCCTATCTGATCATATGATTGTCTAACTTTTGTTTGTTCCCCAGATAGTGACGATGAGTTTGGGACGAAATTATCAGGTGTTACCTACCCACAACCAACTGAATATAGGTACCCTCAAGTACACCCTGATCTTGAAGCATTTCCAAGGTCTATGACTGAGGCTGTCTCGGTGAAACCAGTATGTAATTCTGTGCAATCTATCACTTCACTACTAACTTCCTGGAGACTAAGGCTGTAACACCAGCCACCAACCCCCGCATTCGAAAAGATTGTCCAGTCACCCCTGCGCCGTCAACCACTGTTATTATCAAGCGACCCAAAATGGAAACAAGCAGAACACGAGGGCGTGTTTGCGCTTCCGATTTCGACGAACTGAGCAAATCCCTCCTTGAAGAGTCCATCTCCATCTACCGCACTCAAATCGGGGGTGTCCAACCATATCCTGACTGTCTTGAGGAGCATGATGCCACCACTGCAGCTTGGGTTGAGGCATGTACAGCACGTGGAGTCCGTGTTGAGTTTGACGAGGATATACTCAAATTGGTGCACATGGTTCACAGCCAATCCTTTCTATCTATCTTAACATTCCACAGATGACAGCACGTGCATCCCAAGTGCGTGGCTATCTCAAGACCACTGCTCGACTGCTTGTTGAGGCAGCTTATGGGATCAACCCCAATGCTCGCAAGCACGAGATCAGGAACCTTATCAAAGATCTCCAAACTCGAAATAACTTCTTGTACAAGGTTCGTCAATTTCTTTTTGTTTTTTCTCTTTTACCATCCTTTTGTCTGTAGGACTTGAAGGAACGCAAAGGTATCTACTGCCACCCCGCTTTTCAATCAATCATCAACAAAACCTGGTTCAAAAACAAGAGCGACAATGGTGTTATTCACCCTGAGTTCTCTGAAGGTGGTATGTTGTCAAAGGTGACCAAGGCACTTGCAATCACGGTGGTATGTTCACATTAATCCCTTCAATTGTGGCACCTCCTCATCCCTTTTTGGCAGGTGGAGAATTGCCTTGACGAGTGGCAAACTGGCGAACACGTTGATGTCCCCTTCACTGCGGCAGCATACAAGCCCAAATTCACCACAAACCTCAAGCAACTCATCATGTTTGATGACAAGACAAAGGAGTCTGACATCGTTCCCCGCCTCCTCAAGCATATGTTGAAAATGGCCAGGTATGTTATCGTTGCACAAGCTGTTCCCCGTCCTCATCCACATCTCTTTCAGGAAACACGCCAAAGTCACTGATGCCCTGGAGGTGGCACAGGCCATTCAATTCACTGAAGATGATGTTGAGGCAGCTAAGAAAGAATGGGAATCCATGGTGTTTTCTGATGATGAGTAGTGTCAAAGTAGCGTATCAATTACTAGTAATTGCAATCTAGCCCAGTATATACCCATATACCATATGGCCAACCTGAATACTATTGTTTTTAGACTTTCTATATGGAACTATGTGACCTAACAGACTATTGGGGTTTTGTCCTATCATCAAATATGGCAACCTAAGTAATGTTGGTGGCATCTACAGTGACCAGTATAGTAGGGGGGTACCTAAATACCTACAGCTTCTACATAGGCTATGTAGACCTACATAGGTCTTAAATTTTTTCCTGATGTTGGAAGATTGAGGGCCATGACATTTGTTGGCTCAAGACCATCGCTATTGAGCTTCTCGCTCTTTTCCTGGAGTCTAGAGGTCTTTGGGATACTCACTTGCTTGTACATTCTGATAACCAAGGTACCATCAGTGCTCTTGATAAAGGCCGCAGTGGGAACATCTACCTCAATCTTGCTGTTCATCGCACACATCTCATCCTCATGTCCATGTCTTGTCTTTAAAACTATTTATATTGAGTCTGAGGCTAATCCAGCTGATCCTATCTTGCATGGGGAACCAGGACCTGCTGGAAAGCAAATGTTTCCATCTTTTAAGCTCCCTGATGAGCTATCTTCCTGTTTTCTTCATGCCTACAGTTGCGGACAAACAAAGTCATCAAATTTGATAACTTGAGAACCAGAATTTTTATCAAAATTCTGACTTCAGATTCAGATTCAGAGACCTCGAAACTGTTCAAAAAAGGTGTTCCCTTAATTTTCCCACGTGTTTTTGGTTTGGCCAAATTTTTGGGTGTTTTCAACGCACCCAAAAGTCTTCTGAGTCAGCCATCTTTGGATCAATTCTGTGCAATTTATAACCCTGGTGCAGTAGATGCGTGAAAAAATGAACCAGGGTCCATTTATATCTTTTTCCGGGGCACCTTGACCGGAAAGGGTATGCCCACATGACAGTTTTAGCAAAATTCCCACCATCAAGACATCAATATTTCAGGGAGACTTTGATAAAATCAAAGAGAGGAAACAAAAAGGAGTCGATTGGCATATTTTTCGTATTTTTAGCTATTTTTTCAGGCACTGGCCAAATTTTTGGGGTATAAAACCCTTATATCGTCATTTCTGGGAATTCTGCTCGTTGGAATTGATCAAGGAGATCAATAGGAACCCATTTATACCATTATCTACCAATTCTGATGTTTTTCGGAGTCCCAAAAAATAGGTCAATAAATTTGTTGACTTTGTTTGTCCGCAACTGTAAGTTAGCCTTCTTTCACTTTGCAGCAATCTCTCCTCTATCATCCTAATGTTCTTTCTTCAGCTTAGGTCATCCTTTTAAACCAGTGACGTGTGTCGTCAAGACGACTGTGGGTGGTTCACCTCTTGTTCCTCTGTGTCCCACATCTCGTCATATTCTCTTCACTCCTTTCCAACCCCGCTCTACCATACCTACTCCCTCACCTGCACCTCTGTCAACATCACTTTCTACAACTCTTCCACCACCTCCCTTGCCTAATCCTGATATCTTATCACCTTCATCCTGTCTCATCAAACCGAGGAAGCCTCATACAGGGCGCCAAATAGTGTTTAAAGGTTCAGTCCATAGGACTGCAAAAAAACGGTGGACTGAACTGAACCGGTCCATGGTCCAGTCTTTTTTTCGGTTGCAGTTGCCCCAATTTGGGGTTGGTCCAGTTGCCAGTTGCCTCATTTCGAAAATCTTTTAAAACTGTTCAAAGACTGGTTTTAATCGGTTGCAACTGGTTAAATGGTCATGTGTGTTACATACCCTTGTAACCACATTTATTACCTTTTATTGGGTTTTTGTTTCATCAAAAACAGTTAAGAATTGAGAAAGATATAACCAAATCCATATTTTACCTGAGTCTCTAGGAGATGTAATTCGGTTTCAGTCATAGCTATGTCAAATCTTCATTAAATCTCTTAAAATTTGGTAGAATGATGGGTATTTACATGCTTTACTATTTTATATAACCTGTTTATTTTTCAGAGTAATAATAGTTGAGATACAAATGGTTTATATTGGTATAATAAGTTATATGCAAAAAAACCTGTCTGGATCGGTCTGAACCAGCTCCATAGACTACAAAAGACTGGTCCTAGGTGGTTTGGTTTGGTTCCCTCAATATCTGGGTCGGTCCTAGACTGGTTGCAGTCCACGGTTGCGCATTTTGGGGGCAAAAAACCAGACTGAACTGAACTTGTGAACACTAGCGCCAAATCTCTCCAAACTCTCTACATCCTCATGTTGCTGCTGCAGATCACTTACTTGCCTGGGAGACACCTCACACTGCTCATCACAGAGAGCACCTCATCAACTCTCTTCCCTCAGACTTGGTCAATAGCGCCATGATGTCCATCTGTGGTGCATACACGCCTAACACTAAGACCACATATGCTGCTGGTACCTTGTGCTTTACCCAATTTTGTGATAGATGGGGTATCAATGAGGAAGCATGTATGCCTGCTTCCTATCCCCTCCTTTGTGCCTTTATTGGTAGTGCTTGGAAGTCCGGTTTTTTGCCTTTTTGGTCAGTTTTGCTGCTAGCATGTTGCCATTAAAATTCCCCAATGAATCTGGGGCACCAGAAAAGGAAATTTTTCCGGTCTTAGACCGGAAAAAAGACTGGACTGACCCTGAAATTTTGTGTTCGTAAACCCCAATTGTGGCAGGGAATTTTTATGGCAATGTTCTAGCTCAAAAAAAGGGTTGAAAAACCGAAAAACCGGACTTCCAAGCACTATTTATTGGTGAGTACAAAGGTAGACAAGCCAGAAACACTATCTGCTCCTGGCTCTCCGGCATCCGCACATCGCATGTTGTTAATCACGCGCCTTGGTTTGGAGATGATGAATGGGTTCAACTAGCCCATGTATCTGCGAACAAGGAGGGAACTAAGCATAAACACCCTCTGCATGCTCCCATTTCCATTGAGCACCTGTTGGCTCTGCACTGTGCTCTTAATCTCTCTACTCCCTTCCATGCTGTGGTTTGGGCTCTTGCCTTGTGTACCTTTTTCAGTTGTCGATGGCTAGGTGAGCTAGCTGTCACCACTGCCGCTGCATTCAATGAAAAATATCATGTTCTTTGCTCTGTTATGTGTGTCATTTATTTCATCTTCTATATTTAATCCTAATGTTCCTGAAGGATTACTTTTCGTACCATGTGTGATGGCTCCTCCTCTGCAAATTTCCGCATTCCTTGGACTAAGACCACAAAGGAACTTGGCGCCTCTGTCATCCTCACTGCACAGAACAATGCTCTCTGTCCTGTAACCACCTTGAAGAATCATCTCCTCGTTAACTCATCCGTCAATGAATCTGCTCCTCTTTTTGCATACACAACTACCTCCTCTCAATCAAAGACTCTCCTCAAACACAAATTTCTGAGTTTCTGCACTCAGATCTGGTCATCTGCCATGCTTGTACATGTTCTTGGTCACAGCTTTCGCATTGGCAGTGCTGTCAAACTTCTACTGGCAGGTGTACCACCTGAAATCGTAGCCACAACAGGTGGCTGGACCTCTCTAGCCTTCCTGCTCTACTGGTGCCAGATGGAGGAGATCTTGCCAATGAGCACTTCAAAAGCATACAACAAATCACATACCGACATGTTGGCCACAATCTTCGAACAATTTCGTATTAACAACAAAATCCCTCTGGCACTCATCATTGCCTCTAATGGGAACCTCTCCTTGTAATCATCTATTCTCACTTGTCTTGTATTTGTATCAATCTACCTTAAAATTCTCTTCCAGAGTTTATTATTCTGCTGATGTATCTGCTATTACTATACTTTCTATAAAATTCTCTCCAGAGTGACGCTTCTTTGGGTAGTTCCTCTATGCTGAACCAACCTGCTTGTTGTGAGCTTACACTCTGGTTGGTATAGCTGGTTGGTTTTGCACAGCTTTCCAGACGCTCAGGTCTTGCCTGTCTTCTCAGATCCTACCACTATTATTCAGATCTGACTTGAGCAAGCCAGGCAAGTCCTAGGCACACACAAGTTATCCGTGTTCATGGATTTCTTGTATTTAAATACTTCTGACCTATATTCTATAGGACACTAGAGTTGAACTGTGAACAAATTAGGCATCTTTCACATGTGACATCTTGCTTGAGTCACATGATTACTAATACTAATTCTGCACCTTCAACATGTATCTTGCCTATTACTGCACCAATTTTCGTTTTCCAGCATGCAAAGTAACACTCAAAAAATAGGCTGTTGCAGAGGTACTCATATTGAGGAAGAGCATAAGGCAGGAGATGTCAGATCACAAACAAAAATCAAATGGAAGAAACATCTGTATCCCTCAATGGTGTCTGGTTCTCACCTACTCAGGATTTAAATTTTGAAGCTATGGCTCCCTGGTCATCAGGAAAGGCCAACTAAGCTTTTTTTTAATAAAATGCATGAGCACTTTGAATTTTTTACCATAAATCAACTGAAAAAAGTGGGAAGATGAATAGATAAAAGGATGAAAATTTAGGAGAGGATTCAAGCACCAAGCTATGCTGCAGAGTCCTTGAACCATTTTTGTACATCTATAATGAGAGCATGGGGAATCAACATCACTAACAGCCCTTGGGAAAGAAAGCTTGGAGAAAAGTAAATATGTCTGCACTTTCAGCCACAGCTATTGCATCAATTTCCTTCACGTCCATGTCCTCAGGCATGGTTATAAATGCTGAGTAAAACCTCCAAATTTACACCCAGAGGAGCCTTCAGCAGAGAATTTCTCCTATTTCTTTTGGCCAAAAAGCATCAAGGAACTTTTTACAGGGGAAAGCACTACTAGAATCATCCAGATCTACTTCAGAAAAAAGGAGGTGCATGGTCTGCTTTGATTCTGCAAGAGAGGATAGAATATATGCATGTGCAGGAAGGGGTGGAAGGGGAAAATGTCAATCACCTTGCTTGTCAAGGTCTCCCAAGGTCATAAATACCAAACAGGTACAAACAAACTACCCAGGGCTATGTAGCGCTATAGCTCTTGAACACTGTTTCCTTTGTTGCGAAAAAAAAGTTGCATCGTATCAAGGGGGTGCCGGCATCGAAAAAAAAGACCCAGGGTCGATTTTTTTGTTAAGGCAACTTGAGGTGGACTAACTGACTAATGTAATCAGGCACATGTCCAAATATGGTAATATTAGTAATATTTTTACATCACACTTGCCTCCTTGTCCTTGTGCAGACTCCCTACACACCGCGCAAACCCATATTGAGGTGCCTGTTCAACCCATAGTAGTAGGTAAGGTTGGGCAGAATACTGTGGAATTGCATACCCATCAAGTTTCACAGCCATTCTTTCTACACAGCAGTGCATTCATGGTGCAATTTGGCCAATTTGACAGATAAAATTGTTTATCATTAAAGTAACCTATTTACCCTTTACACAAAGTGTTGAACCTGAATGTAGGTGATGCAATAGGGTAAGTAAGAGCTGCTGGAAGTCCTTTGGATGCAGAAAATTGAGAACAGGGGTTCGGGATGTGACCAAAAATGTCACATTGCAACACAACCAAATAGCACTCATGAAAATTAGTTGTGCACACTTGGTGAACAGCAAAGCAAGCAGCTATATGGTAGTATGTGACATAAGGACACTTAATGCAAGTCAATATGAGGTTCTGAAGCAATCCTCAGCTCTAGTTGTCGAGACCTCCATTTTTTTTTTTTTCAGACCATCAGCTGGACTAACTAACCGGGTATAGGTCCGGCATTCTATTGCCGGAGCCCCCTTGCATCGTATTGGTGCAAAGCAGTGTATTTGTCAGCAAGCAAGGTGCCTGCTGCAGCTGCTAAGTGTCAGCCTCTAGTTTTCATGAATATTCTTTCCCAAGTTATTGGTTTGGGCTGTATGCACACATTCTGGTGTTTATAAATTTCTACATGGTGGTGTGAGATTTTTGGTGCATAAACAAGAAGTCAGAGCAAATATATTTTTGAAAAAACAAATTGCAGTCATCAGTAATTGAACTGGAGACCTCACTATACATTAGTAGCCTTGATCGAATCTTTCCGTTGAGCTAAGCCACTCCTTTAAATAATGTAAATCCGAGGGATTCCTTGACTAACAAGGAATCATATTCCAAAGTGAACATATGGTACCCATGCATGGAGAGCATGCTCTGAATCGCCCAGCCTCTCTCGCATACGTTCAGATGCGTGATGAAGCGCATACGCTGCGTGAACACTCATTGTTCCCTCCCATTTTCCAGATTCCGGGCTGTGGCTCAGAAGATTACTGTAGAAATCTTTTGCAATACCCACAGCCTTCTCATCGTTTATCGACCACATTGTAGCAACCACACCTCGATATCCTGCCACCAACATTCCCCCAGCCAGATGAACCGCCTCCTCTGGCAGTTCTTCGTCGCCCGTACTCGTTTGACAGGCTGACAAGAACGCCAGATCAGCATGCGGATTTTGGATTTTGATAATATCAGAGAGCTCGAGCCACCCATCACGCATAGCAAATCCACTCTGCAGGGGCTGGCTGGTATGCTGGATCCCGTGGCATGCAAGGTGAATCGAGTTATGGATCCCCATGTCGTCTCTCACTCTGACAACCGTCGCTGCTTCATTCTCCACCCGAATAGCATGCACTCCATGGCTGCTCAGTACCTTCCAAATTGCTTCTATTTCGGTTGCAGTTCCAGGAATCGGACGAAGAGGAGCTTGCGCGATGGGTTGACCGATGAGCAAGAAGCTGCTGGTTGTTGCGCTTTCTGTGGTGGGTTTCTTGATTACTTGCTCAATAAGTGCGGTAACTGTTGGGGTGTAGGACGAGACGGCGAAGTCGGAAAGGCATTCACTGTGCTCTTTATCCTGGCCATAGATTCCAGCAGCATGGATAGGCAGGAAGGCAAGCGGACCAGTTGAGCACCACCAAATGCGGGAATGATGTGCAGTATGAGACTTTATTGAAAGAATGGGTATTGGATAGTGAGTATCCTTTATCAGAAATGGGAGATTTCCACGTACCGAAATGTCAAGTTTGGTAAGAACAGGTTTAACGATGTAGAACCACAATTCACTCAGGATTTTACGAAGGATTTGACGCTTGGGGCGTACTGGTCGTGGCTTACGTAGCTCCACTTCCTCATCCTCTCGCGAACGAGTTTGATTCAGGAGGCCCTTCCAATCATTTGATCTGGCGTAAGAGAGGTTATGGAGTGGAATGTGGATGGCACTTTCAACACCAGGGAGAAGCGCGATGGCGTCACTCCGGGTCGCGTGGGCATTGATGATGATGACGGAGCCTGTTTTGGGTACACCCTCAAGGAGAGATGATATACTTGGCGGTTGAAGAAAGTAATGAAACCCCTTGATACTGCGGATCTCATGGAGGAGTTCTTCCCATCTGCGTGCAAGTTCGATGTGTTTCTTAACTTCATCCTGAAGGGACATTTTATTCCGCATACTGTCTTCAATATCAGGAATTCGTGATTCTGTACGAGAACCTGATTTTTCCAATGCCCTTGATACCACTGAGAAGTCATCGGCTAGCACTGAGTCATGGTCACGCAGATCACCCAGAGGAGTCCGAAGATTGTTGATTTGGGACCACACCAGACAGCGACCCTGTTCGAGCCACTCTACAGCGGTTTCGTGTCGTCCAAATAACAGGGCAGCAGCAGCAGCTGTAGTTGATAAATCGGAGATATTCAGGAAAAGGTTTAAGTGGCGTATCCGTATAGTTTGTTCGAGCCCTGCAACCTGAGACGCAAGACGAATGGCAGTCGAGAATGCGGCCATTACCTCCGGCTCTGATGGGTTCACCTTCAAGGCCCATGTCGCCCATTGTTTGGCAGCAATGAGGCGTATGGAAGGTGGTCCTGAGATGCCATTAGCAGATTGTCGATAATTGGAAATGGCTTCCTCTAGATCTGAATGATCTCCTCTCTGTTCAAACCGGCTCAAAAATGAATCTGCAAGAGATGTCAGTAAACTCGGCATGAGTGCGTGGTGCACTGGTGTGCATTGTATGGCTCTCTTCTGTGCTGAGATCGCCTCGGATATGGTGTCCCCATCTTTAGTGGATTTAAAGCGAAGAATGAGAGATTTCCCAAGGTTGAAGAGGAAAGAGGGTAGGTACGGATGGGAATCAGGAGTGAGATTGACAGCCTGCTTTAAGGCTGATATCGACTTGGAAATATCTTCAGGGTCAGCCGTCTGTTCGAAGCGAAGCTTGAATGCAACTCCAAGATTGGTCAGCCATACCGGGAGGTTTGTGTTGTCTTTCGAAGTGGAGTCAACCGCTCTTTTGTGGGCTGATATCGAATCTGAAATATCTTTGAGATCTTTGGTATGTTCAAAACGACCAGAAAGGGAAGTGCCAAGGGTGTTAAGCAGGACTGGCATAGCAGCATGGTCTTCTGGAATGAGGTGGATTGCTCGCTGTTGGGTTACAATCGCGTTGGAAATATCTGCAAGTTCCCCCGTGTGTTCAGATTTTACCAGGAATGCAGTTGCGAGATTATTCAGCCGGGTTGGCATCTTTGGGTTTTGTTCTTCAGTCAGGGAAATGGATTCTTGTAGGACGGTTATTGCTTCGCAGATGTCAAGAAGGTCTCCCGACTCTTCGAAGCGCTGTCTGAATGAAATTCCCAAATTGTTCAAAGAGTTTGGCCGTTCTGGAGCAGATATGAGGGATACAGCCTTTTGGTGACAAGATATGGCCATAGATATATTGCTGATATTTCCTGTGTGTTTGAAGGAACCCCAAAGTGCCATCCCGAGGTTATTGCACACTTTCGGCGCGAGTTCATGTCCTTCTGGTACCAGTCGCAAGGCCTCCGTCAAAGCCGATGTTGCGTCTTCAATGTCGAGACGATTTCCTGTGCGTTCGAAGCGCAGCATGAGCGAAGTCCCAAGGGTATTAAGCAGAATGGGCCTGTCTTTGTGGCCAGCGAAGGTGAGATCCACTGCCTTCTGGTGTAACGAAACTGCTTTTGAAATATCGCTGACAACCCCTTTGCGCTCAAAGCGGCAAAGATACGAACTACCGAGGTTGCTGAGCCTACCAGGTAAGGTTTCATCACCACCAGGAGTTAGGCGCACCCCTCTCTCCTGCTGTAGTATTGCTTCTGAGATATCACGAAGATTCCCTTCATGCTCAAAGCGCCGCATCAATGATTCTCCCAGGTCATTCAGCGTGTATGGTAAGATTTCATCGTCATCCGACTGGAGTTGTACGGCTTTCTCTTGGGCGGATATTGCTTTAGATAAATCCAGGAGGTCTTGGGTGAGGGAAAAGCGCGACATATATGAAGCCCCGAGGACAGTCAGTAGGGAAGGCATGTCCTCCCCGCCCTCAGGTGTTAGATCGACTGCCCTTTCCCGGGCAGAAATGGATCCAGAAATGTCTGAGAGGTCCCTCGTGCATTCGAAGCAGGTTAAAAATGAGATCCCAAGGTTGATCAGCCTCCCGGGAAGGTTAGGATCCCCCTTAGGCGTACGAGCGACCAGCCGGTTCTCGACAGAGATGGCCTTGGAAATATCAGCAAGGTCTCCCGTGTGTTCGAAGCGACGAGATA
Organism: Laccaria bicolor S238N-H82; assembly: GCF_000143565.1. NCBI lineage: Eukaryota > Fungi > Basidiomycota > Agaricomycetes > Agaricales > Hydnangiaceae > Laccaria > Laccaria bicolor. Next base: position 1,406,936 of record NW_001889876.1, read on the forward strand.
ATAACATTCCAACGTCAGTCAAGAGAGGAAGCATTCCCGTAAAGTCGTCATCGGGACTTTCGCTTTGAGCTGCTTCTGGATCATAGTCATCAAGCATTTCTACGTGTGTCACTGTGTTGGTTCGAAATCGCGGCCTCGTACAGTAGGAAGACGTACCCTGAGAGGCTTCATCATGATCGTCTAGTGGTTCTATCCCCACGATCGTACAGACGTCAAATTTCACTGTGAAAGTTGGGGTGTCTATGTCCGCGATGAACTCTCGGCTCGAGCCTGAGGACATTTCAAGCCCAGATTAACAACAATTGTATGCGCGGATATCGCGAAGACATCCTCACCAGTGTCTTCTCTTGTTATCGAGTGATAAACCACTGTACGCCCCTCAGATTCTGACTCCCAGAAAGCGATCATAATGAGTTCTTCTCCACACTCCGGCCTTTTTTGGTATATTTGTGAGGATTCGTGGAAATAGATAGGAGAGTCGTGTAGGGCATGGACTCACATCTTCACAAGCTCATCATAACGCCATAATGTTGCAGACATCCTTTCCAAAGGCAACCCGGCGCCCATCTCCTGGTGACGATCGAAGACTACAAGGTTCAAGTCATCGGGAGGATCATGCACGGTGGTGTTGGGCTTATATTCAAGCACGATCCCTTGAAGGGACCCAGGTTAAAGAGGAAATTTCGAAGTTTCCGAGTTAATTACCTGCAATAAAAAATTCACTGCTAAGCTTTCGTTAGGTACCATTGCGGATCGCCCAAGCGAGATAAAACGGACCTCTCGATGGGCGGGATTGAAGACATCGTTGGTGAGTTTGTGACCTCCAATGGCGGGGAGCTGGAATGTTGATCAGCAGGAGCTTCGCGCGGGTGAAGAAGCGATACTAACTTCAAAGATACTATATTGTCATCCATCGAGTTCTTGTCGAGTGTAAGGATTCGTTACAGAGCGCTTAAGTTGGCGAAGCGAGCTCTAGATGTTGAAAATAATAAATAATATTTTTCAATTTGTGTCCTGCTCTTTCGTCACCTTCGCTGTCAGTTGTTGTTCACTACTGCGTTCATTTCGACAAAATGGACATGGAACATGAATTCGAAGTCATCACAATGGATGATGATATTTCCGACACGCAATCTCCAGCAGAGGTGTGGGATGTTGAAGCCAAGTCTGATTGTAGCTGTAAATCCGACACATCTGACCACACCCCAGCGTGCGTAACGCCTTTTCATATCTATCTATTCTTCTCCTCACACCGAAACTTCAGTGCCTCAGAGGCGATTGAACATATCGAAGAGATGGTGTTGTCATTTCTTACGCAGCTGGTCTTGCCTCAGCGTGCGGACAATCCTGCAAGTTCTGAAGACAACTGCCAAAAACCCCGTTCGAAGTTGAAGCAGGACGATAAGGTGAAGCCCAAGGTCGAGATCATGCTCGTCGATAGGAAGAGGAATACTATTGAAGGGTATGCAGCATTCCTTAACCTTCGACGCAGGGTCAAAATCTTCAACCTTCAGTACCACCTCCTACAAGTGTATCCGATATCCGAAAAAATCTACAACTGGAAGCGCCAGACCCCTAGGTAGGTCAATATATGCATGTTGAATAACGATTTACCGTGATTTTCCAGCACAACTCATGAGATTACTCGACCTCACACATGAAGCCATTTTGGACGGTTTACCTGCGACCAAGAGGTTTGCACTCCGCGCTAATTCCCTCATCTGTCCTGAAGAGTTTCTCAGAGATATCTTCTACAAGGACGTTGCACTATTCAAAACGCAAAAAGTGGTGGACAACGTGTGTACCACCACAATAAATGCATCTATCAACTCTGATATGTGCACCCATAGTTGGTTGACGATCTCGCGGCAACGTTTCAGATTGAACGCTCTGATTTGAATATTGTAAGTCGATGGACTCGCTTTAAACGAATGAGAACCTTCACCCTGTTTTTAGCGTGCTTCAACCAAAGGACTCATATCTGGAGCAGGGCTCACAATCCAACTCTTAAGCGGCGAAGTCATCCAACTGATCGACACGGAAGTAATGCAGCTTTGATCAACGATAAATCCTCAATTCTGAGTCAAGATAGGGCTCCATAATACCAGCTGGGGAAGACATTGAGTCGTTTAGTGTGGACGAAGATGTGGCTTGGGTTCTCATTGTAGAGAAGGAGGTAAGGAAAGAGGAAGTTTGCTCAACCTGACAACTTACTTGGTCTATGAAAGGCTGTCTTTCAGACGCTGTGTCGCTTGGGAATAACTGATGGTCGGTCCTTGCCAGGTCGTGGCCTGCTCCTCACGGCACGTCGTAGTCTTGAATTCCGCAGTTGATTCGATTGTTTATTCTCGATTATTTCAGGGAAAGGGCTATCCCGATGTAGCGACAAGACATCTCGTGAAGTCTCTCGCCGATGCACTGCCACGAACGTGAAAATTATGCAATCTCTCTGGAATTCTTTGTTCACATTTCTCGAGCAGAATACCTATTATGGCTTTGGTCGATGGCGATCCGTATGGACTTGATATTCTATCCGTTTACAAGTACGGAAGTCTCAGCATGCAGCATGAATCTGGCAAACTAGCAACCAAGCGTATCAAGTGGCTGGGAATATGGGCCAGCGAGTTGGAAACGTCTGATGCCTGCGTCGATCTTTCCTTCGCTTTTTTACTGATGTTCGGTGTTGCTTTAGTCTGGGTATTGACAGGGATAATCTCCTTCCAATCAGCAAACACGATGAAAAGAAGGTCGGAGACTTTGCTCGTCATCCTATGTTCACGTCTTCTTATCAGGTCTAGGCATTATCCATGCTCCTCCGACCGACCTCTCAACTGCCTGAGAAATGGAAGTCCGTATGCTTGGTAAAAGAATGTCACCCTGTCTTCTTTATTAATGAATCTCTAGGAAAGAGCTTGTCCACATGTTACACAGCCGTAGAAAGGCAGAGATCGAGATACTATCCAACGTGCCGAATTTACGGTTCGCGGAAACCTTCCAGAGGAATTCTTCCGAAGACAAATGGCTCTGTTCAACCGAAGCATACGATGTACTCTTGAAACGCACTCATTTCCCAAACTCGTCGAACGCTTCGTCATCGCTGGTTCAGACCATTGGTTCTCCCTCTACCTTATCTCGCGTTGCTCTCTCTGTTGGCTCGTCTACTCCTCCAAACTCACATGGTCAAAATTTGGCAGCGTCTCGATTACCGGTCTTACGTTACTTGAACTCCAAGATTTCACAGATAATGGTTTCTTCTCTGGCTCGCTCGCACCGCTTTGTCGCTTGATACCGTCTCACTTGCCTACCTATCTGGTAGATTTCATGGTCAACCTATCGTTCACACCCTACGCAGAAAGCCATGCTATCTTCACACTGCTCAACACACTAAGGTAAACACTGCAGATTGGAATGTATAAGTTATTGTCCTTAATAATAGATGAGTATCGAAAAGATGTGATAAGATGAGGGGTGGATGCGTCTCTTGGGTGGATGTGTGAGGTATATATGGAAATGCGTAGTAAAGACATCACATATTCAAACTGGTGAATAACCTGGAGGTGCCACAAGCAAAGAAGACCCATTTTCGTGCTCTGCCTCAAGTGCTTTCTGATGAGCAGTCATTAGAAGAAGCGATGTTGATTGATGTGAGGGCGGTATCGCGGACCAGCTATCATTTTGATAGAATGCGGAAACTCTTGCGTTCAAGTTGCCTGAGTCTTCGTTCACCAAGGCCGTTGTGGATTCGTATGGAGATTGGAGAGTGTCAGCGCTGTATACTGATGCGCTGTCGGCTGGGGAATTCTGCCGTTGTATGGGGCTTCGCGGAACATCCAACTGTGTGTCGTTGTAGGTGATCACTGATACCGTCACAGCAGGTCTTGAAGATGTTTTGCTGGAAAATAGACTCTTTGTGTCATCTTGACTTTGGCCTTTTCGTGGGTAACGAGGGGTCATAAAGGAGGGCGGCGACAACAATGTGGGGCTGGATATCAAGGGGCGTGATTGAGTGCTGGATTCCTGAGATGATTTCGTGAAGCTAGTGGGCAACGCTGAGAGGACGACGCCATGGGGCTTTTTTCGAGCACGTCGGCATCGTTGACGGAATGCTGCGAGCAGCAGTAATACGAGAGTAGCTACAATAACTTCGGAGAGGTCAGTGTGAAGTCGACGAATAACACATCCGGGCCTTACTTGATCCCAGAATGATTCCGACCAGACCACCAATCCCCACAACGTTCAAAAATGATTTATTTTGTGTCGTGGACGAGGCGGTCGCGGACGAAACTAATAATGCGCTGCTACTGCTCGTATGGGAGCTGGAGGTCTGTGAGCTGGAGGTCTGAGAGCTGGAGGTCTGAGAGCTAGAGGTCTGAGAGCTAGTTGGAATGCCAGTGCTGGACGTGGCTGGTGCGTTATTAGCAGTGGGCGTCGTTGGCGCGTTATTGGGTCCATTGTTAGCTCCTTGGTTGGCTCCTGGCCCACCCCCCCTAAAGTATGGTGAGATCATCATTGCCGAGGTTAGGAAAGCAACTAACTGTTGCATCTGCCCAGCGCACTCTTGGACATAGAAAAGAAAAAGAACTCCAGCTGCACTGACTTGAGTTCCATAGCGGGAGAGGATTGGGAAGACCATTGCAGCCTCGAAAAGAAAGTGAGAATCTTGGTAAAGTGTACATTGCCTTGATAAAATGCTGCTGCGGAGGGCGAGTTGATGAGATATCGCCACAGGTATTTTCTACTGCCCGCGAATGGGAGAAAAGAGAAGCGTTTCATAATTTGTTGTTGAATTGTGCGTGCTCCGCAGCCGAATACGCCGGTTTCTATCGATTCAAGGATGAAGAGTGTCCTCCAGAGAGCCTACATAAATCCCGACAGAAACGGTCGCCCCGATGGTCGTTCATTCACAAAGTTTTTCCTCATAGCCATTGAGACCATGCTGAAAGTAAACAAAAATCCGTTGGCTGAGAATCGATGACACCGGTGCCTCGGTAAGTGGAGTCCTCAAAGGCTCAAACGTTTCGTCTAACGTAGTCGGCCAAAACTACCCGCGACGGAAAAAAAAACTTACGGGTGCGAGAATTCCTTGTGTGAGATCTTGCATAAATAGAAAGTCGATGTCCCGATGCAGGGTAACGGTGATGGACTGCGGTTGAAATTCATATAGACCCAATAAACCCAAAGATAAAGCATACAAATATCGGAATCGACAAGCGATGTGGAGGAATTGTAATCATGGATAACTATAGTGTGAGGATGTTTTGAAGGAGCCTGGACGATGCTCAACATAACCCTTCCTGACAAAGTCTATCCTCGAACAGGATTCGGTTCTCCGTTTACGAGAATGGTGCCAACTCCCGGGCATCGAGGCCCAATAATTCTGAGCATTGAATCTGGGAGACGAAGTGGAACGCCAACAGGGCCATACTCGGTACTCAAAGACAGGCGTTTGATGGCTGGAAAAAGCGCTAACCACGCAAGGATGTATTCCAGTCGCTGTCCTGCCATGAGTTGGTCTGGTGTGGCGGGTACATCAAGGGATAGACCAGAGACAGCCTGGAAGAGTGTTTCCCAGCCAGGGCGTGTCAAAAGCCCGTTGTCAGCCTCTACTGGAAATTCGTAGTACAACTTGAAGTGTAGAGAGATAGATGGTTTTACGTTCATCTCCGCGAATCGCTGGCGAAGACGGGATAGTGTCTCTGCGACTGAGCGTAACCCAGCCGTGTTGCGATAAACACGGTTGACAATGATGTCAACTGATAAAAGATTTGGGCAGGAGACGGAGTAATTGAGAATGTACCACACTTGTTCTGGACTTCCTGAGATAGAAAGCAGGTGGTTGAGGATTGGTTGATCGTTCCGCCCCAGCGGATAATAATGACCTTCTTTAGTTGGACCAAGGCTAACTTTTCGAAGCAAAGGCAGCTGGGAAAGGAATACGAGGATAGTTGGTAGCAAGCCCTCTGAGATATGAGGTAATGATAGCTCATGGAGTTGAGGTAGGGCCTGAGATATGCGAGGAAGGATGGCGAGACGCCACTGAGTGATGGGTATGAAGCAAGGCAGCGAGAGAGTAAGTGACGTGATAGGAGAATGTTCCATGAGAGCGTATGTCCACCCAGCACAGGGTGGTAAAAGCAAAAAAGCTGAAGTGATCGACAACGTCGTCAATCTATTGGTGAACGATGGGTTTGGCGCCCATTTAATGAGAGGAAAGCCTGTTCCGTTTCGCAGGTAATACCAGCGATCTCCATGCAGTTGGTTATTGTTGGGGCAGAAATTTTGCACCAAAGTTCGCCTCATCGTCGTCCAAAACAATTCCTTCCAAGTTTCGACTATCTCAAAGGTATAACTCCTTCCAAACAATGTTCCTCCATGTAATATCTGCAATGAAGTGCAAGACTTCGATCCAATTGTGTTAAATAAGTCTTGAAGGGAGTGCACTAAATCCTTCATAATCGTGTCGTTCAAAGACCAATTGACATTGATCATCCCAAATGTTATGACGATCTCCTCGATAGAAGATAGTCTTGCGATGAACTTCTGAAGGCGGCGAATGCTTCGGGTGGAAAATGGGACCAAGCCCACGGTAGATGGGTATAATGCGCTGTCATCAAACTTGCATGAAAGGCGACGTAGCTTGTGGATGTATGTTGCAACAAAGAGCCCAGAGAGGGCATCTGGATAGCTCCCGTGACGAAGTATGATCTCGCAGCTGGATCGAGGGTCCACGACGCCGTGATGTTCCAGGAGGATGGGTATACAAAGGTGATTTAGTGGCCTGCAGGCTTTTGCGAGTTGAAGCAGTGCCCAGTGGGGAAGCTGGCGAAGAATGATTAGGAGAAGTTCCATGGGAAGATTCAGTAGCGCCGACTGCGAATGCAAAGGCATAATCATGGTGTGCCCCCACATCCTGCGCTCAGCGTAGGGCGTAGGTTGGGCGTACGATACCGCTCGTTAGAAGGTCGTGATGGTCGTGATAAGGATTCCTCTTGATTCGTGACTGAGATATGGACACCCCGAACAGGGGCTGCTCTGATGAGTCATCTGCTCTCAGTCTCTTGCCCAGACTTCGGGCTTCTGTAAAGAATACTCGTGGTCAGCATGTGCCAAGCAAAATTCTTATCTGAACTTGATCGACCTGGTCTGGAGTCAGTGTGGGCAATGCGCGACGTCTTGTGCTGCCTGCTCATAATTGCACGATTGGCCAAAATGCTGCACGACAAGCGCTTCTCGCGAATAGGTCAAACATTGTGGTGGTCCTCAAGGTTTCCTAGCCTCTAGGCGGTCTATCTGATTACACGATCACCACACCGGCTGTCACAGTTACCGATAGCCGACGAAGGTGAGCGATGAATGTCGCAATGTCGAGCTTTTTACAGACAAGAACGCTGATTTCTTCATAAAATACGTGAAAATAACTCAACCAGTCCATATGAACGGCATCCCACATTTTGACGAGTTTCTTCGATCTGGACGTATAACGGTCCAGAAGAACTCGTAAACCTGTTTTACTTGAGGGAATGCAGCTGTCAAGAACTTTAGGTCATGGTTACGACCAACGTAGGGCTCGGCAGGCGTGGATGATACCCGTCAACGATGGGGAAGGGTCGAGAAATTGTAGTCGATCAGCAACGGTGGGTAGGAAGCCAATTGTTGAGCTCAGAATTGAGGCTGTTTTGCGTGAGTGCTTTCCGACGCAGAGATTATGCATGAATGGAGATGACGTCAACCTCTGAGGACGAACTTCAAGTACTCTTTCCTTGAATGTGAGAGCGACATATACATTGATATTTGATCATCTTGTCATAGATGTTCAATGACGGTGGAGCGGAGAGGAATCAGCAAATGGGTGTCAATTGTGATTTTGGCGGTTTGTAATTCCTCAAAGTAGCGGGAGCACACTTTGTCACTTGAGAGAAATACTTGTTCGGATTCGATAACATTATCACTGGATGCAACGCCTGTGAGAGCCAAGCTGCGTGTTGTGGTCTCTTCTGAGCCTCGGATTCCATTGATGCCCTTTGGCACCCAATGTTCTTTGAAAGAATAGCCTAGTGTTGGCCACACTGTGCAGGATGATTGAATCATTATGGGGTGCGTGCCAGAGGGAGAGTATTTAGCGAGTGTAGCACAACTTCGTCCTCGTAAGAAGCTTGAAGAGGTGCTCGCGGTTAATGCGGACGATGTATCCAGATTTGAGTTCCTCGGCTCGGGCATGGAGAGAGTCTCAGCTCGCTATCTGCAGCTGCTGTTGAATGGTTTACCAGAAGCTCATGGCACAACCGTTGAATTAACGCGAAATTCCGGCTCATAGAGGAATTAAGAAGCCCGTTTAGAATGTCTGGAAGTAGGATGCCTTGTTCTGGGAGTTGTATGGCCTAGTATTGATAGTAAGACCTAATATCGAAATGGATACGCGAATATTAAATGTTCCCTTTACTGTTTACAGGTAACAGTCGGTTGATGAAACTTTGAAAAAGCATCGTGGAGGACATAACCACCTCAGGCGTTGTCCAAGTTGGTGAGAGGTAACTCGCCAAGCGCGGCCAAACACAATGAAACTTTGAAAGACGCGTTCTCCACGTGACAGCGCGACGCGTTGACGCGACGAAGAGCGGAGCTTGAAAAGTGTTTGCCATAAATCAACCGAGCTCAAATGTTGTGTCTTGTCCTCAACCGTCGACATTCAACGACATCCAGCTCTCAATCTCATCGACGACGACGACATGCAGACAACTCGGATAACCCGCAGTTCTGTCCTTGGCAAACGTAGCCACCAACCTCGAGATTCGTCACCAGCTCCAAGGTCCTGCGAGCAGCTGCAAACCCCCGACCCAACTCCCAACCCGAAGCGCGCACGCACTTCGACTCTGGTAACCGACTCTGATGGCAATAAGGAGAACGTTCCCCCATTCAAAGCTGAACTTGTCAATGGGGACTCATCACCTGTGTCTCCCAGGGCTGCAAGAGCCCTTCGGCGCACAGCGACAGAGGTTTTGATGACGCCAACTCGGGCTCGACCTGGTTAGTATATTTCTCGGTTAGAGTGCGTAAACTCCTTCTGACATCTTTTAAACAGGCCCCCGTCGACGCTCGTCGACATCCAGCCTCATCCCTGCCACACCAGTCACAGATATCTCACACCTTACCATCTCCACACCACCTCCTACACCCCCCGCCTCCATTGTTCCTATCCATGCCCGTGCTCGTGCTCTTCTTCGCTCAACATGTAATAATGCCGACAGTCTGATTGCAGGACGAGATTCGGAACGCGAGTCAATTCGTGATTTCCTTGCGGCCTACATCGATGGAACTGCAATGGATTCTGACAATGCCGAGACCAGTCTATTCATCTCTGGCTCGCCGGGTACCGGCAAGACCGCATTAGTGAATTCGATCATTCGTTCCCTCCACGACGACCACGACCAGGTTCAAGTCATTTCCATCAATTGCATGGCACTGCAAAATGTCGACGCACTATGGAAGAGGTTAATTGAAGAACTTGGCGCAAGTCGACAGAAACCCACAAGGGCGAAGAAAGCTCACAATAGAAATGCCGTCGAGGTATTATTGTCATCTCTCGAGACCAAGTGGTAAGTTTGTCCTGCCTGGCTTTTTTCGACGAACTAACCGTTACACACAATAGCATCATCATCCTAGATGAATTGGACCACATCACCCCAAATTCTCAATCCTTTGCTTCGCTGTTTTCTCTTCCTGAGGCTGTCCCATCATATCTGCGTCTCATTGGCATTGCTAACACTCACACACTCACCTCTTCTGCTGCGACCACCTTCGCACCCTCGGCGAACGTTCGGACGCTTCACTTCGCGCCCTATACTCCGTCGCAACTCCAACAGATTCTCGAATCCCGTTTACATCCCCTCTATGAGCCTAATCCTTTGGCACAAGACTCCGCATCAGTCGATGCAAGGAAATTCCTCCCCCCTCCGTCAATAATGTTATTGACTAAGAAGATTGCCGCCTTAACCGGCGATGTTCGGAGTCTTTTTGAGGTTCTCAGAGGTGCAATTGATTTGGCTGTCTCTCAGTCCGCGGCCAAGAATAGTGGCACGGATGTGAATCCACTCAATACGCCCCAAGCCTCCGTTAGCCCTCAACACATTCTTGCGGCTTTAAAGGCTTACACACCGTCTTCATCTAAGCGAAAGCCTGCCGCGGCCTCAACTGCGCCGGCTGCTCTAGCGAATAACAGCGTCAGTGAAACTGTCACTAAAACCCACAACCTCGGTCTTCAAACACGATTGGTGCTTTTAGCTATTATCCTCGCCTTCAAGCGACTGGAAGTTGGGCTTTCGTTGAGCAACCCATCCGCTTCAGTCTCAGCATCCCCGAAAAAGTCAGCCTCACCTGTGAAGCGTACCGCATCGGCCTTGAACATGAGCTCTGGCCAGAGTGTTGGGGTCGAAATGACACAGCTTCATACCTACTACGGTGCCGTCCTCACTCGAACCGATGACGGTATCTTTGAGCCCGCCTCTCGAAGCGAGTTTGGAGACCTCCTCAATATGCTGGAAGGAGTTGGCCTCATCACGCTTTCGTCGTCGCTGCTTCCCTCTGTAACATCGTCCCCTAGCAAGGGTAAACGGACTTTCGGCAGAACGGCGTCTTTCGGCGGCAGTCTTGGTGGAAGTTCAGTCGGTGAAGTGCGGCTAGCGGATGGTGTCTGGGGTGATGAAGTCCTTCGAGGGCTTGGTATCTCCACCGCCGCTGGCTCTGCTATGGAGGCTACTGATCCTCGTGAGGAAGAAGTAAGGGCGATCTGGCATCGAGAGAACGCTCGGCTCGGGCGAGACACCAAGTCTTTTGCAGCCGCTGCTTTGGCTTCTAGCAAACGTCCAATCGATCCCTTCCAAAATGCATTTGAGGATTAGAACATGCTCGTTCTCCTCATCTATCTGCTTCAAATCATCATCATTCAATTATGCTTAAGTATCCATGGTCTCCTGCATTCTCATCATCCGCATTTATTTTCAACGCATCAGCATCTTCATTCATGATACCTGCACATTCTATCATCCCCTTTTCTCGTTTTGTGGAATCATTTGCCCTTGCCCACCATCCACTGCATACACCCGGACGCTAAAGGCGCCACGACGCATCGGAATTTCGCTTGCTTGCCCTCTGAGATTATATATGTGCTACCTTAGTAGGAAGAAAAGTAGAAGATTTAGACTCCTGTAAAATCAACTAGATTTGTATGTTTCCATCCAATTTCACCTTGAAAGTCACCGAACTCGGTCACGTGAACGCATCATTCGCTAACTTCGGAAGATCAGATGTCTTGACCCCATTGTCCCTTTCCACCATGGCCAGATCCACAATTCTCGAATGGTGCCTGTGAAGTGGCTCGCAGCCACCCCCATGGAGGAATCCATTAAATCCACTGCCATTATCCTCACCAATATTCTGACGCTCGTCTTTCCTCAGAGTCAATTAGGAATGCAGGATATCAACTTTGGTTCGCTGCAAGCAAAGCCGGCGATCATCCGGTTTGATTTATCAAACCGTTGAACGAATCTTGGCCCAAATCTCTTGTAAATGCTCCTCTATGTTCAATGGCCATGGCCACATGGACCTTATGGCCACAGTCAGTGGCACAATGCGGAGTCTTTCGGGTGGCCTACCCCTTCTAGGAATAGGACATTTCTCGCTATAAATTGAACACTGGCCATAAAATTTCTGCTTCAGATACGCTCACTTCTGTCCCCACCCCGCACCATCGAAGCTTGATCCATCCCAGTGTTGACCACTTGGAACTATAGCAATCGATAACCCAGATGGACTCACTCCGAAAGCTACGCTCTAAGGTTCTCGAGAAGTGGGTTGTCTTTTTCCTGGAGGCATTGCACAACCTCAAGTTTTTTTTTCACTAGGATTCCAGTCAGCAGCGACAAGAATGAGAAAGTTCGCGACAAGACCGTTCGCTATTCTCGTTCTCTGCCGCTGCTACCTCCCAGCGATCCAGGTCACATACGGCCCACATATAGAGGGAAACGCCCGTTGCAGCCTTCTGATATTCGCCACCCTGACGACTTGATAGCGCCTGAGGCATTTAGTCGTCGGCCAGTCTATAAGAAGGGTCGTCGTCCTGTGAAGGCGTCGGATATCCGTCATCCAATGGAGTTCTCCCTCAAATCTATCGACCTGTACAAGATTGAAGCAGAAAAACCTGTCCCAAATTCGGACATCATGATTCAATTTCCCTCGCCACCAACTCATACTCCTTCCTCCTCTATCAGTCGCCCCAGTACAGACTCCGAATATCGTCCAACTAGACCGAGCACTCGCCCTGCTCCTTTGGATGATATCTATCCTGACCTTCTGCCACCCAGTATTTTATTGAAGCCCACCGATTTAGCTGAAGAGAGGCGGCGCTATAATGCCATCGAGGCAGCGAAAGGTAGAAAACAGTCCGAGTCCCGCCAGGAACCCCTTCAGCGCCATCGCAATGACTCCAGTAGTTCCTTTAGCCGTCCCACGGTCGAAGCTTATCCGGAGGCAGTTCGAAGATATTATCAAATTGGGGAATATTCGGTTCAGTCACAGAGTGGCCTCACTTCTCACTCCAATTACTCCACCCAAAGTTTGGGTGTCAATGCGCGTCTCAGAGATGGTCCTACCGTTCATCGCCCCGTCGTGCGCACGGCCTCAACAACGTCCAACAGTGGACCTGTCCACCGTCAACGCATGTCATCTTCGGCCCCTGTGAACAACGCTCCTATGTCGGTCCCTAGCACCCTACCTCTGCATAATTCTATACGCCGCCAGCGCAATGCGTCTTCGGCCTCTGCCAACAATGCTCCCATTTCGGCGCCTAGACCCCTCCAAGCGCATGATTCTGGGCATCGTCACCGCGCTGGGTCTTCAGCCTCTGTGAACAATTCTCCCATTTCGGCTCCTAAAGCCCTCCACGCGCATGGTTCCGGGCATCGTAACCGCACTGGGTCTTCAGCCTCTGCCAATAGACCTTCAAATTCAGCGGCCGCTATTTATCGTCAGCGCATGCCATCGTTGGCTGCTGCCAGTGGTCCTCCCAACTCGATTTCCAGGCATCCCCAGTACCAGACTACAGCAGGCCGGCGTGTCTTTAAGCGCGAGCCACACAGCAGCGAGAGGGGGTTAGCCGTCAGGTCCTCTAAAGAGTCTTTATCTGAGGGGTATGTTCTGGTCTCAGAAAAGGTGGACCCAACCTTTTGGAACCGCATTCCAGGCGACACTTACGAAAGAGACGACAAGAACCCTGCCATCATCACTAACTCCAAACCATGATTATTTTTGTGTTTCTGAAATGTACAGTTTACTCATTGTGTCGTTTTTTAAATTCCAGGTTGAACGACATTCCTTTTTTCCTGCATTGTATCATCTGCAACACACACGTTCATTACTCGCAACGGCGACACGACATTCCTTTTGTACCACGGTGGCATTCCGTTATGCATGCTTCACCCTCCTTTGTAATTCATGTGTACTTTGAAATGACAACTTTCGTGTAACCTACGGTTTATTTGAGCCTTGTCCGCGTGAATCTCGTGACTCAACGCGTCTGGTGACGCCAGGTGACAGTGAGGTGACGCCGAGTACAACGTGGTAACAACATCGACGGCCGTTGTCCAAGAAGAAAGAAATGACAGTACTTATTCGTCTGACAACCTTCGAAAGTCTTTGAAAATGGCTACTACTCACTCACCACGGCGTTCACGCAAAATACGTCGTTTCTCGTCGGGTACCGTTGGCTGGCCACCAGGCTCCCCTAGGTCCATTGCCTCAGCACCCCTCCGACCTCACAATCGTAGCAGGCAAGTCTCACTGAGCCCGCCGCCAGCCACTTCAAGCGTGCTCTTCCGTCGCCGTCTGCGATATGGTGAAGGCTCTGACTACGAAAATGAAGAGCCATCCTTCACCCACACGAGACATCGTCGACGCTCACTGACGCCAGACTCTCATATGTTTGAGAGACGATCGCGTCCCACTGCGTATTCCTCTTTGCCGCCCACCCCGCTCTTACCTTCGCGGCCGTATACCCCTCCGACACCTGTTTCGCCCGTATCCCCCACTTCCCCAACATTCCTTCCGGAGGAGGAGGCTCCTCCATCAACATCTCAAGCACCTCCATTCTCATTGTGGGATTACCTACGTGAGGAGTTGCTTGCGACGGATTTTGACTCTCATCAGGAGATGAAATGGGAGCGCGTGAGCAATTTTTTGAGCATGCCCTTGGCCATGGAAAAGGTACGTCGTTAATTACGGCCATCCAACTCCTTGTTAACATTTCTTAACCACAGATCATTGGATTTGGCTTTATCCTTTGTTTCGACTCGTTCCTCTATACGTTTACCATCCTCCCCATCCGCTTTGCTCTTGCCCTCTTTCGGTTTCTCTCGAACCTCTTCAGGCGATCCGCCCCTCCCTTACCCCCATCTCAAAAAGCTGATCTATTGCGAGCGCTGCTGCTTATCATATCCCTGCTCATCCTAAACCCACTCACCGACGCGAGTAAGATCTACCATGCTATTCGTGGACAAGACACAATCAAGTTGTATGTCATCTTCAACGCCCTTGAGGTCTGCGAGATCTCATAGCAACTCGACGGTATTGTAACATTGACATATCTGTATCAGATCGCAGACCGATTATGTGCTTCAATAGGACAAGATATCCTTGACTCGTTGTTCTCCCGGTCGATATTGGAACCTCTCTCCCACCGAATACCCGTGACGACTGATACTTTTCGTCCCTTCTTTTTCTTTTTCCTCGCAACCCTTTACAATGGTCTGTCCATTTGATCCTTCCGTGCTGCTGATGTTCACATGAAAACTATTCCTTCTAGTTGCTCATGCCCTCGTAATGGTGTATCAACTCATCGCACTCAACGTCGCCATCAACTCGTACGACCATGCCCTTCTGACGCTACTGGTGTCGAACCAATTCGTTGAAATAAAGGGTAGTGTATTCAAGAAGTTTGAAAAGGACAATCTTTTCCAAATCACCTGTGCCGGTTTGTCGCACTTTCCCCGCAGCAGCTCAAGTTAATTAACTAATTACCAGATATCGTTGAACGATTTACACTCGCTCTTATGCTCTGCATCGTTGCTTTCCGTAACCTCATTGAACTCAGTGGGACTGAGTTTGACTTCACTGAAGGGTTTATACTTCCAAAGAGCTTCGGTTGGTTTAGAGGGAACAACGTGCTCTGGACGATATCTTACGTGAGTGCACACCACGCCTCTGATATTCGTTTCTGAAATTTTTTTCTCAGCCTGTAGTGACAGTTATGATCTCGGAAATGCTGGTCGACTGGCTCAAACACGCATTCATCACAAAGTTCAACCACATCCGACCATCAGTATACGAACGGTTCACGGACGTGCTTTGTCGAGACCTCGCAAGCGGGAGCGCGGTTGGTCGTCGTGGGGCAAGGAAGGTGAGTCTCCCAAAATTCTTTGCACGCTTGCTGACTGAAACAATATGAATGCAGCACACTTTCGTAGATCAATCGCCTCTTGTGGCGCGCCGATTAGGATTTGCCTCCGTACCCCTAGCAGCACTCGCCATCCTTGTCGGCTCCCAGTCGATCAGTTTGATGTTCTCTGCCAACTCAGACTTTACATCTCCTTGGACGTGGACAGTGTGGTCTCTCTCGAACGCGGAGATAGCCCATTATTTGACGTGGGCTGCGATGGGGGTTCTGTTTTGGTTATGGTCTGTGCTCTTGATTTCCTCTCCTACTTTTTCAGCCAACTGATGGTGTTTTGTAGTTTCGTAGTTATCAAGGTTATAATCGGCGTTAACCTCATTAGCTATGCTACGCGTCGGCGGTCAGGAATGGAGGCCCGCGAGGTGGCTGATGTCGTGAACGATTTTGGTAGAGATCCTATAGGGGAAGGGAAAGAGGAACAAGTTGGTTCCCGTTTTTTTTTGTCCTTCGCCAGCTGAATTCATTTTGCTTCAGAAATACAACAAGGAGTTGAAATCCCTTCTGGACAGTGATCGCGATGATGTACCGCGTACGGCTGAGATTGGGGAATATAGACCTGGTGATGTAGGGAAGAAGAGGGGTAGGGTGAAGTTGGAGGATCTGACGCGGTATACGATGGTCAAGCGAATCTGGTAGTGCTGCGTGTTATATATTGTGGGTAATGTAAGATACATGGATATCATGGCACTAAGCAAGAGAGAGTATCATGCGTATCATTTTTTGCATGCATTGCTAAAGATTCCAGGATTGGAGCGTTCTTCTCCTTGACGCTGACCTGGATTCTTGAAAGTCGCAGAACTTGCCACAGTGAGCTAGTCGCTAGTTGCATTTCAGTCGCATTGTGGATAGCCTTGAAAATTGTCATTTTGGTGACCGGAGTATAATTAACTAGAAACAAGACGAGATTATGAATCGGGGAAGGGAGGAAAGAGGCGACGACGTACTGTTATCTTCTACCTTTCCCCTTGCCTCTCACCACCGTGAATCCGTCTTCGTCTACCTCAGGCCCTTCCTTCTTACGCTCTTCCGGAGGAGGTTGCATAAGTTGCGGGGCTTCATCTTCCTCCATCTCATCTTCTTCATCCCCCTCCTCATCTTCCCAATCACCCTCGTCCTCATCATCACTGACCACCTTCTCCTGCGCACTCGCCTTCTTCCCCTTCACCTTCTCCGCCAACTCCTCAAACTTCTTCACCAGATCGTCTTTCCCAATCCTCGTCTGATCCCATATCTTCACAATATCCTGGGCGACGCTCTCAGCACTCCCATCTTCCACCACCGCCTCGAACTCGTCTGCCATCACTTGCAGGAGCATCTCTTCGATGTATTGGTCGTCGGGCGTGGGGACTTGGTCTTCGAACGCGTCTACGATGACTGAGGCGAGCCAGGTTCGCTTTTCCGCGCCGTGAGCCCCACCCCAATTTTCTTGGACTGCGATCCGGAGGGTTGCCCAGATGGCGAGACGGGCGATAACCCCCCGAGCAAAGAGGACTGAAGATGCTGCCGGCGGTGCACTGGTACTGCTTTCCATATTTTTCTTTTTCTTTTTCTGGGATATGTGAAGTTGTTGATGCACAGTTTGCTTTCGACTTTCACCAAACAACGCGTACACGTTCAATCTTTTCTATTATTATGCATAATATAACATTGAAAAATAAGGTATGGAAGAATAGGCACAAGGGTATATCTGGTTGGTATATCATAGTGGACTGCGCAGTATAATTAGAATCAAACCTTGGGCTCTATGCTAGGCATCTCATAAAACCCCGATTTCTCTTTCTTCTTCTCCGCTTTCTTTGCCTCCTTTTCCAACCTCGTTTGACGCTCCGCCGGTGTTTCATCTTTGAACCTGTAATCACCCACTAACCCCGTCCCGAATGCTTTCCTGATGCTTGTTGAAAATAAAGCGACGCTGGCTAACCACTCAGGAAGGACATGGAAGATGTAGAATGCCGCTTTTGCTCCAGAACTGTTTAAAGTCCCAGGCCCTGTCGACGTCCAAGAGGTCGTGGTATGATACATCACTGACAACCTGTATATTGCGATGGTCCCCTGTGCAAGAAACGATATCAGATCAAAAACCATAGGCCCACTCAAAGATAACTTGCCGTCAAGGTCGTCATTAAAGCAATGGTCCAACAAGCTCTTTTGCTGGTACGAGGCTGCTTTAAACGAGACCATGTGGCCGCACAGGCAAGCACGATAAGAAGAAAAAGGGCCACACCACAGCTGGCGTATCTATTTTCCGTTGCATTTGTATAGTTCAGGAACTAGAATAATCATTATATAGCGCACCTAAGTCTAGCTGTCCTGTCGGCATCGCGTTGGTGTTCATTGAGTATAAGGTTCCCGTAATTTACGTTCGCGACAATCCCAGGAACGGTGGCCGAAAGAAATGCCAAGTTGGAGAAATCAGAGAACCGGCGTGCCCAAAAGCGCTGACGTGGGTTATCGGGAGTACCCTCCGGGGGTTTAGGAATGTAGCACTCTTTAGTAGCCGCCGCGGCAGATTGGCCATATGTTTCTGACCCATATGTTGAATTGACGAGAAGACACCTTAGAAGTTTGACCAGGTCGTTTGCAATGCCAACGAATCCCATTCCAAAACTGATTTGCAGGTATGTTGCCAATCCTTTTGACATCCTACGTGACTCATTACGTGCCTGCACCGCGCGCAACGAGAAAATGACGATCCTGTAGGAACGACAATGGGTATGCAGGCAATATCAGACATACAAACTGTGACTCACCTTTCGATAGCAAATGCCAATGTGCTGATCAATAGTGTGGTTCTGGTCCTCCTCTGCAAGAAACGGAAAATGGCAAAGGGAGCGAGAATGCCATACAGAACAGCGAAGAGGACCGATGGTGCAAAATCGACTGGTAGCGGAGTACCTCCAACGGGGGTCGGGAAAGTCATTTGAAGGCTAGAACGCCCAAGGCGAGTTGCTTCCTGAGCCCACACAGCAAGCCTTTATAGGGTTTATAGGTGACTGTTTTGGCAGTGTAAATGGTGTGTGCTCCAACCAACGCTAGACGTGTGATCCGTTCGTTCCTCGAGTATTGCTGCGTGCGCAGTATGTATGTGCAGAGGATACGGTAGGCATCTTGGCTATCCCAACAATTGAAGAAAGTCCGTTTTCCACGAATTTACCTCGAGGCGATGCGCTGATAACGATAATTGCTGTTGCTTCACGTGCTCCACCAACTTCTCCCTTGGGCGTAGTAGATTTCCCTGCATTTCGTCTAGGATGCCGCGAAATGGGGAAATGGGGACAACGTCGGTTCATGGATAGAGAAGGGGTTTCATTTGGTTGCACATGATGTATGATGATGTATGTTACCTGGCTTCTGTTCTCCTTCGAGTCTTTTTTGAGATACTAACATCGCAACGCTACAATCTGGGTACTCGGATCAAGTTGAACGGCGATTTTGAATAAATGAGTTCATCTGAAATTGGAGGACTGGAAGAGCCAGGGAAGAGCCGAGCTGGGTCACAAGAAGAACAAACAAGACTGACTTTGAGATTTTCTTTTTGTAAGAACCAAGTAAGAACCCTTACTCACGTAGCGGATAGCTCTACTTCTGACGCAAGGTGCTGCCAGGTTACTACTCAACTTCCTTCCTGCAGAGAGGTGATACATTGGCGTAATCATATCTTGAAGGACCTCACTGATTGGGAGATACTCACACAGGAAATCGGCATTAGCGTTTGAGCCCTCAACATGATTGGGCTACTTGATACGCCCGTAGAAATTATCCAAGAAATAGTGGTTTGCTTACCCGCAGACTCTCTTCTTGATCTATTCGCGATTTGTCATTTGCTCAATTACCTTTCCACGTCGGCACAGACGGCACTACTCGAACATCACGGAATTCGAGATCCTACCCGCTGCACTTTTGATCTTGACAATTATACCACAGGGGCCCCATTAAGGGCTGACGCTCTATGCACCTTAACAGCGGGCCTTCATATCAAACACATGAAATTTCTTCAGTGCAACCTCACGATTTGCGGGTATAATGGCCAGTGGATGTGGCTTCCTTCCGAACATTTACTTCGACTCCAACGTCTCATACAAAGGTTGACCTGGATCGATGAGGTCATCCTGACTTTCAACATGGAGACAGAAACCGACCTTGACGACGCGGATCTAAAGTCTGGGATCGATATCCTACAAAACCTGCTCAACACGATCATCACGAAATCATGCAAAACTCTTCGCATCATAAATTCAGGGAGCTTTTTTTAAAAAGAGTTACATATTTAATCAACCAGACAGTGGTTCCAGTATTACTCAGCGAGTCCGCCGATTCGTCCGCCACAACAATTCGCCAGATTGGCAGTATAAGAGGGTCGATAGTAATGGAACTCGTTTATTCCTCACTTGTTCTCCTGCGGCTTTGCAAAAGGTTGCGCTCACCAGGATGGAAATTGCCGCCATGAGCTTTTTCACTCCGCCCTGCTCCAACTGGACGTTCATTATGCTAAAGCAATCTCAAATTGAAACACTCACCCTCAGCTTAAACTGGCGCCACTTAGGCTATACACCAGCGGAGCGGTCCCATATACTCTCTCGACTAGTGGTGGCCGCTCAAGCTTCAGTCAGAACTTTGACCGTCCTCGATATAACACACTTGCTTGAAACCCTGGGCTTTGCTGCACAACTACCACTCCTTGACGCACTTAACTTCATTTCTCGTCGGAAATGGAAAGCGGGGTCCTCGGACACCACGTCCATCCCTATTGTTCTGAACATGAAGACAATCTTTGCCCGTGCAGAGATGCTCTTCTTCATGTTTTCCAGGCCGCCGCCTTTGACTGTTCCGAGACTAGAAAAAATCTTTGTGGCTTTCTATACCAAGGACAAAGGAATGTTCAACATCACAGCTACCGCCACCTCCATCGCCCGACTTCGTGACTCTGTCGGGCCCAACGTAGATCTTCTTCCGACGATCGAAATGGACAGTGGTCTACGATCAATGGAATCTCTTTGCAACGGAAATCAACCAATTTGCCCAATATGGGAGCAAGAATTTTCAAAGTTTCCAACTCTGTCTTTGACCGGTAAAATGACTATACTGGACAGTCCCGACACATTCCGAATTATTTTGGAACTGTTGAGGCTGTTTTCTGGAATAGAGGATCTGCATATTCGACTTAGGCCAAGTCCGGAAGTCGATCCCACTCCCATCCACCTTAAGCCTTGGATGGTGAAGGCCATCTCAAATCAATCTCCGAACATTACATTCATCTATTTCAACGAAGTAGCCCAGCACATCTCGCTGCCGAGCCAAACACTATGAGAGGTAGCTTGCTGCCAACAAGATATCTTGCGGTTCGTGGTTAGGTCGGTGTTTGCTGCCACTCTGTGATTTCGACCTACTTCAATAATATACTTCTACAACACAATAGATTTTGCCAAGAAATAAATAGCACCACCGAACCTTCCAGCTCAAACAAGCATGATATCCTCCGGCCGCCCACCTTCTGCCGCCCACCTCCACGCTACGACTTGACTGCTCAAACTTGAATAACCATTTCCAATAAACACCTCCACCCGCCTTGCCAGCTCAACATCTAACACATACCGCCCAGTCGCCCTCTCCCCAGACTTCGGCGTGTCTGCAGATTGCGTTACCCCCAGCCTATCCGGCTTGCTCCGCCCACACCGAGTTCATCGAGAATTGCCGCATGCGCAGTATATGGAGAGGATATGGTATGCATCTTGGCTATCCCAACAAACTGGGTTATTTCCACGAATCTGCGTCAAGGCGATGCGCTGGTGGGTTGGGAGCTGATAACGTTAAACCATAAGTTGCTTCACGTGCTCCACCAACTTCTCCCTTGCGACCCGTCTAGCGTAGTAAATTTCTCCACATTTCGTCTAGGATACAGCGAAATGGCGAAGGACATCGGCGCAGCGCTTATGATCAGAAAAGGGGTTGGACGAAAATAATTTGTTTGTATATGTTACCCACTCTGCCCGCTCAAGCTTAGTCTGCACTTTTGACGCAAGGCGTTGCCACACTAAGTACTCAATCAATATCCTTCCCGCAGTACGTTGACGTTATCAAAATCTGACTGACCAAGAGATACTTACACAGGGTTGAGCCGTCAACATGGTTGGGCTACTTGATCTACCCGTAGAAATTATCCAAGCAATATTGGCTTGCATATTGGATCGCTTACCCGCAGACACTCTACTTAATCTATTCCCGACATGTCGTTCGCTCAACTACCTTTCCACGTCGGCACTACTCGAACATCACGGAATTCGGGATCCTACCCACTGCACTGTTGATCTTGATACCAGAAGGGCCCCGTCAACGGCTGACGCTCTATCAGCCTTGCTATCGGGTCTTCATATCAAACGAATGAAGTCTCTTCGGTGCAACCTCAAGACTTCCTGGTATTTAGGCCAGTGGGGTTGGCCTCCTTCCGAATCTTTACGTCGACTCCACCGTCTCATACGAAAGTTGACCTCCATCGATGAGGTCGTCCTGTCTTTCAATATGGAGACAGAGATTCGTCTTGACGAAGCGGACCTACAGTATGGGATTGATATCCTACAGGACCTGCTCAACATGATCCTCACGAAATCATGCAAAACTCTTTCCATCATAAATCCAGGGAACTTTTTTGCACAGAGTTACATATTTAATGAACCGGACAGTGGTTCCATCATCACTCAAGCATTCCACCAGATCTTCCACCGCAACGATTCACCAGATTGGCAGTATAAGAGGTATGACGGGAAGGGAACTCGTTTACTCCTCACGTGCTCTCCCGAGGCTTTGCAAAAGGTTGCGCTCACCAGGATGGAAATTGACGCCATGAGCCTCTTCACTCCGCCCTGTTCCAACTGGACTTTCACCATGCTACAACAATCTCGAGTTGAAGCACTCACCCTCAACTTAGCATGGCCCAACCCATTCTATACACTAGTTGAGCGGTCTCTTATACTCTCTCGCCTAGCAGTGGCCGTTCAAGCTTCAGTCACTTCTTTGCGTGTTAGAAATGTAACACACATCTTCGAAGCGCTGGGCTTTATTGCTCAACTTCCACTTCTTGACAAACTTGACTTCAATCTTTGGACATGGAAAGCGGGGTTCTCAGACGGAATCGCCAGTACATCATTCCCTATGGTTCTGAACATGAAGATCATGACTGCCCCTGCAGAACTGCTCTTCTTCATCTTTTCCAGGCCTTTGACCGTTCCAAGATTAAGAGAAATCTATTTGGCTTTCTATATCAGTGAAGAAGGAATGTTCGACATCACAACTACCGCCACCTCCATCGCCCGACTTCGTGCCTCTGTCGGACCAAACGTAGATCTTTTTCCGATGATCCACATGGACAGTGTTCCACCATCGATGGAATCTCTTTGTGACGGAATTCGACCAGTTTGCCCGGTATGGCAGCAAGAATTTTTCAAGTTCACATCTGTGTCTTTGGCCGGCGACATGACTCTACTGGACAGTCCGAACAAATTCCGAATCATTTTGGGACTGTTGACGCTGTTTTCCGGAATAGAGCAACTGCATATTCGACTTGCGCCAAGTCCCAAAGTCGATCTCACCCCCATCCACCTTGAGCCTTGGATGGTGAAGGCCATCTTAAATCGATCTCCGAACATTACATCTATTTTCTTCAACGACGTAGCCCAAAATGAGAACGAGGTCCTAACCACATCTCGGTGCTAAGCCCAACTCTATGATAGATAGCCTGCTGCCAACCAGACATCTTGCTTTTCAGGTCGGGCATTCGACATACTCCAACAATATACCTCTACAACACCATAGATTTTGCCAAGAAATAATTAGCACCACCAAACCTTCTCAACTAACAAGCATGATATTCTCCGGACGCCCACCATCAGCCCCCAACCTCAAAGCGCTCGGACTTGGGTACTTAAACTCGTATAGCCATTCACAATAAACACGTCGCATGCGCAGTATATGGAGAGGATATGGCAGGCATCTTGGCTATCCCAACAAACTCCATTATTTCCACGAATCCCCCTCAAGGCGATGCGCTGGTGGGTTGGGAGATTATAACGTCAAAGCACAAGTACTTAACTGCTCTTGCTTCACGTGCTCCACCAACTTCTCCCTTGCGACCTGTCTAACGTAGTAGATTTCTCTACTAGGATGCAGCGAAATGGGAAAGGGGGGAGAACATCGGCGCATCGCTTATGATTAGAGAAGGGGTTGGACGAAGTTGAAGAGCAATTCGATTCATTGTTTGTATATGTTACAAAATATTCTGCACTCCCCATCTCTCCGCATGAACTTGAACAGTGCCAGTGACGTTCGAGCTTAATCTCTACTTTTGACGCAAGGTGCTACCACGCGACTAAATCAATACCCTTCCCGCAGTACGTTGGCGTAATCAAAAGCTGAAGGACCTCACTGATCAAGAGATACTTACACAGGGAATTGGGATCAGCGTTTGAGCCGTCAACATGGTTGGGCTACTTGATATACCCGTAGAAATTATCCAAGCAATATTGGCTTGCTTACCCGCAGACTCTCTTCTTAATCTATTCCCAACATGTCGTTCACTCAACTACCTTTCCACGTCGGCACTACTCGAACATCACGGAATTCGGGATCCTACCCACTGCACTGTTGATCTTGATACCAGAAGGGCCCCGTCAACGGCTGACGCTCTATCAGCCTTGCTATCGGGTCTTCATATCAAACGAATGAAGTCTCTTCGGTGCAACCTCAAGACTGCCTGGTATTTGGGCCAGTGGGGTTGCCCTGCTTCCCAACCTTTACGTCGACTCCACCATCTCATACAAAGGTTGACCACGATTGATGAGGTCGTCCTGTCTTTCACTCTGGAGAAAGAGATTCGCCTTGATGACGTGGAACTAAAGTATGGGATTGATATCCTACAGAACCTGCTCAATATGATCCTCACGAAATCATGCAAAGCTCTTTCCATCATAAATCCAGGGAGCTTTTTTGGACAGAGTTACATATTTAATGAACCGGACAGTGGTTCCATTATTACTCAGGGATTCCGCCAATTCGTCCACCGTAACGATTCGCCAGATTGGCAGTATAAGAGGAACGATAGGAAGGGAACTCGTTTACTCCTCACTTGCTCTCCTGAGGCTTTGCAAAAGGTTGCGCTCACCAGGATGGAAATTGACGCCATGAGCCTCTTCACCCCGCCCTGTTCCAACTGGACTTTCACTCTGCTAAAGCAATCTCGAATTGAAGCACTCACCCTCGGCTTAGCATGGCCCTACCCATTCTATACACCAGCTGAGCGGTCCCTTATACTCTCTCGACTAGCGGTGGCCGTTCAAGCTTCAGTCACTTCTTTGCGCGTCGGAAATCTAACAAACATTTTCGAAGCGCTGGCCTTTATTGCTCGACTTCCACTTCTTGACACACTTGACTTCAATCTTTGGACATGGAAAGCAGGGTTCTCGGGTGGAATCACCACCAACCCATCTTTCCCTATTGTTCTGAACATGAAGATACTTAATGACTGCCCCCGCAGAAATGCTCTTCTTCATGTTTTCTGCTGGCAGGTTTTTGACCGTTCCGAGGTTAAGAGAAATCTATTTGGCTTTCTATATCAGTAAAGAAGGAATGTTCAACATCACAACTACTGCCACCTCCATCGCACAACTTCGTGTCTCCATTGGACCCAACGTTGATCTTTTCGCAATGATCCATATGGACAGCGTTGCACCATCAATGAAATCTCTCTGCAACGGAATTCGACCTATTTGCCTGATATGGGAGCAAGAATTTTCAAAGTTCACATCTGTGTCTTTGGCCGGCGACATGACTCTATTGGACAGCCCCAACACATTCCGAATTATTTTGGGACTTTTGACACTGTTTTCTGGAATAAAGACATTGTATCTTCAACTTAGACCAAGTCCCAAAGTCGATCCCATCCACCTTAAGCCTTGGATGATGAAGGCTATCTTGAATCGATCTCCGAACATTACATCTGTTCTCTTCAACAGAGTACCCCAGAAGGAGAATGAGGTCCCAACCACATAGGCCGAACTTTGAGAACAGATTTCGACATACTACAATAATATACCTCTACAACACAACAGATTTTGACAAGAAATAAATAGCACCACCGAACCTTCTCAACTCAAACAAATGTGATATCCTCCGGCTGCCCACCATCAGCCCCCAACCTCAATGCCACGACTTGAGTGCTCAAACTCGAATACCCGTTCCCAATAAACACCTCCGCCCGCCTTGCCAGCTCAACATCTACACATACCGCCCAGTCGCCCTCTCCCCAAACTTTCGGCGCGTCCGCGGATTGCGTTACCCTGCGCATGGGCCCACCAGCCCACCCGGCTTGCTCCGCCCACTCCGAGTTCGTCAATGCCTCTCTAAGCTTGTAGTATTGCAGATAGACAAGCGGGTGATCCCAGGCGCCGTCATGCAAGATGTGGATGGTACGCAGGTGGGGCCTTGATCGGACTTGGTGTGTGATTGCGTCGAGGATGCGATGGAGAGATGGGTAACAGTGTTCCATCACGGAGGTACCGTTGTTCACGTCGAGTGTTGGAGGGAGAATGGAGTCGGAGATGAGGGGGAGGGTGGCCCATGTTGTGAACCCCGTGTGCGTTTCGCCGAGGTAGCGGCAGTGTTCTTCGAAGTCACCTGTGAGAAGGGAAGTAAGTATTGATGCGAAGATGTGTACGGAAGATAGGTGACCTACCACGTCGGAGATGTAGCGCTACGTAGGAATCTCGATCCTTTGAAGATGGTTTATCGCGGAAATTGAGTGCATTTTGAACGCGGTCAACTATTCTCAAGACATCGCTTGACCATTCAAAATGGTTCGCGAGATATTTCTGAAAGGTCGGCCAGATTGGATGAGTGCCCGCCGACGCAAGGAAGCTTACACATGATATTCATCAGCACCGGTACAACTTGATGCGGAAAAAACAACGCACTTCCAGTTGAATATCCAATCATCGACAACGACACACCTGTCATTGCCTTCCAACACCGATTTTGCGTGCGCCCATTGCGTTTCGTAATCGCCCGAAAACAGCTGTACATGGGTGACTTCGCCCTCGGGGCAAATTTTGTTAAATACTTCTTCGTTGATGCTCCCTTTTGTTGGACCGCTTAGGAACGCGGATAGAGGCACTGTGGCCTTTTCACCTCGTGGACGCCATATGAGAGGCTGATATACATAGACGCGATTCGTTTGTAAAGCAAGATGATGATACAACAGAATTTCCTGCGCCTAGTGAGGTTTAACTTTCAATAAGCCAAGCGCAATGAACGAGAATGGGCTCAAACGCACCTGGTTATTGAACCCAGCACCCCGAAGTTGCTTAAACTTGACATATTTATGGCCTCTCGAGTTTCCGACTAGTTTGTTGGATTCCTTCGTTTCCGTGGTCGCGATGGTGGTGTACAATTGATAAGGTGGTCGAGATGTGTGGTAGAAATAGTATGTGACAAGACCTAGAAAGGCGAGGAGAAATAAAAGAGGGCGCAATGCGCGCCAGTGAACTTGGATGTGTTTAGGCATTACAACGGGCTCTCAATGCGGCATCGCTGCGCGTACTTGTCGAAGCGAGGTAACTCATTTTGCTTCCGTCATGTCTGCTGTTGTGTTTACTTTCAAAGCTCTTCAGATATCGTTGCCAACGACACCGGCCTCTTGCCAACCTATTGCCCCCGTTCTAACTTCTTGCTTTTTTCTAATCTGCATACATACTTACTTAGATGAATATCTGTGAGCGCCGAGTTGGCGCCGAGCCGCAGTCTACGAAATTCTGAAAGTTACCAAGAATAGCTTCAGGAACTGATGTCTACCACGATTGGCAGGCGCTTGCTCGGCCTCCGCAGCAAGGATTTCTGGAGTGAAAGTTTAAAGAACCGTGCATACAACGTGCATATAAGGACCGCAGTCCTTTCACCAGGATCTTCTAGGACCAGCTTTGATCCCAGCCACCATGGCCGATTCGTTCCCCTCACTCATTGGAGGCTTTTCCCTTCCTCACGACCTGGTTCCCTCAATCGTCTTTGCGGCAACTTATGGCTTGCTTATACCTATCTCTATTTGGCGTATAGTCAGCAAGAGGTCGCGCTCTTTTTTGATTTTTGGAACGACGGCGTTTGTCGTTGAGAGGTTCGTGGCCAACTCGCCAAGCTCTGCTCAATTTCAGAGTCATTAACTTCGTGGTTCAGGACCGTGATGTTTTCGTTGCGAGCTGTAATATCTCGTCAACCGCCTGAAAAAGCGGCCGAAGGATTGGTCGAGTACCTACAAACAACTATTGCCATGGGATTTGTTGCTCTTTCTCAAGATCTCGCTGGGATGATGCGCGCAGTCCTGGTGAACGGAACGTATGGCTCCGACATGTTGAATGCCCAGACTGAGAAAGTCCAAGAGAAGGAGCATCTGGAGCATGGTGGCACCCTCACATCGAGCTCTAAATCGATGTTCTCCAGCAATTACAACTTCTCCGTAAACTCGAACTTCTCAGCGTTTGATATGGAAATTCCGGACCATCCCAGGACACGATTCTGGATACGTCGGATTCATGACATGACTCAAATACTATTCGTAGCAGCGATGGCCACTGGGTTTATGGGGAACAGCAGAATCGTATCTCAGCGTCACGACCCCACGCAGACCACAATAAACCAAGCCTTAAGGTAGAGCCGTTGTATAAACCATTCCTTCGGTGCTAATCATCTCATAGGTATACGAGCACTGCAGTTACCGTATTTGAGCTGTTCGTTATCTCTGGCATGTGCATCTGGGCATACTATCGGATGGGCAGGGTCAATAAAAGGGCTTGTTCAGTGCTTGCTGCCCTCACCATCTTTCTTGTGCGTATTGCTTGCAATCGTTGCTTTCAACGCTTGACACATCAAGTTAGGCAATCCCGGCTATCTATCGTCTTTCAATCATGTCATTCACGACATCATCCTACTATTCCCTTGACCCTGGCTCAAATAACTCGACGCTGGACAAGGCCATTTTTTACCTCCTCAACGTCGTGCCTGAATGGGCATTCGTAATGATCATCTGCTCGATCAACGTCAGGGAGGTGCTCGGCATTTCCTGTAAGGGCGACGAGCGATGTAGAGATGAGACGAAAGAGGAGAGGGTACGTCGGGAGACCAAAGAGCAGGAGAAAAAACTGAAAAATGGGGACGCAACTCTGGTTTCAATGCCGACCATGTGCAAGATGGATAGTGGGAAAATCGCTGCTCCTTTGATTTTCGTGGACAAGTAATGGATCTGTATAACCTGTGTTAGCTGTATTATCGTGTAGTGTACAATAATCTTGGATTAGAGTTGTTCCATTGCCTTCAAAAATAAGCTGTTCACGTGATTATATGTATCCTGCTTGAAGCTTCAACATGTCTTCACGGTCGCCTTGGCTGGTTCCTTCCTGGCGAAATATCAAGAGCTTGCGCCGACCATGTCATTCAAGGGGACCTTCAGAGTCTCGCCGTTCTTTTGTAGGTGTATCGGAGGCTACGAAGCTTCAGAAACCTAAAACCAAACTACCGACGCCTATATACGAAGTCGAAGGCTACGAATCTTCAAGAGGTCGCGACCTTCCTCCGATTGACCAATGGCGCAAATACTTCCCTCACGATAAGGAGACATCTACTCGCATTTCACTAAGGAATCCAAACACGACAGACGCGTTGGCGAATGCTCTTGTACCCGAGGGTTCGTTGGGGAAGGTTATCATTGAGTCGGATCCAGGTCCGTCTGTTGTGTTCTCTTTTTTTTTGGATGAAAGTGGTTTAAAGATATGGTGCAGGTCCGGGACAGCTCACTCGTTCCCTTCTTAAACTTCCAAGAGAGCGGATAAAGAAATTGATTGTACTTGAACCCAACAATCTATACCTGCAATACATCAAAGTGAGTCCCAAGCTGATCCACGGGCACTTATTTATAACCCCTTACCTTCTCGTACAGCCTCTACAAGCAATTGATGATCGCGTCGTGATTTACGAGCAGAGCGGGTACGAATGGGGGGTTTACAACAAATTGGAGGACGCCGGGGAACTTGATGATGTATTAAAAGTTCCCTGGACTAGTGGAGGTGAGTTTATTGGGTTGATGTTCAAACTTTTATGCTTGACGCGCGCGTTATTTCATCTAGTTCATCCTCAACTCGCATTTATCACGCATATCCCGACCACCGTGTTAGGAGAACAACTCATAGCCCAATTGTTCCGCGGGATACCAGACAGACAATGGTTATTCCAGTACGGCCGGGTACCCTTATGTTTCATGATGAGTTCACGGATGTGGAAGGCACGTTGAACCTATTATTACCTCGCCAGAGGAGCTTATGCAATCACATATAGCGACTTGATGCACCGATGGGGGGCACCCAACGCTGTAAAGTGGGGGTCATGGGCGCAGCGACTTCAGAGATCACTGAACTCCTCCCATACGAAGCGACGCAACCGTTCAAGGATCACTTCCATCCAGTGCCATATGCTAAATATGCACCGGTACCTTCTAAACACCCGGATTCACGGCGGGTAGGGAACCCATACCAGGTTGTTCTGACCGTTCCCAGAGAGTTTCAGGTGCGTAGACTGGTTGGTATCTGCTTCATTTATTGTTAATTGTCATCTTTCTGACAGGCAATTCAACCGGGCCATCTGGATTACTGGGATTACTGTTTACGCAAGATGTTCGTTCAGAAGGCGACGCCGCTGAAGGCATCAATAAAGTACGTTGATCATGCGCATGAACATGCCCTTTTGCTGAGTTATCCTTTAGCTCACTTGGTCCTGGAGCGACAACTCTCCTCAAGAAGCTCACTGACCACAACCTGCCGCCCTCGGAACAAGTCGATATCCGGAAATGCCCAAATAGCTTGAATGTTCACGAGTGGAGCCTCCTCGTTAAGGCTTTTATGGAATGGCCGTTTGCTCCAGAGGTAGGCTACTTGTCTCTTCCTTTGAGCGATTGATCATTTAGCACGCATTTTTAGGATCTCGCTATTGACACTGTCTTCTGCAATACCAACGAGCATCGATAGCCCTAAATCTGACTGCATTGAGGATGCTGTATTTATAGACGTTACTCTGATACCATCGACATCTTTGTCGGGCATTCATGGAAGAGTCTTGGGGCCTCCGGACCATTAAATTGACGAAGTACGCTTGAAATTCCACCCCGTCCTATCTTCCATGTCCCCTGCTCATGTCAACAAGAAAGTGTCTTCTGGTGTGAGTTAACTCTCCACTCGAGCACGGGAATCCGATAGTTCAGTCAAGAATGTGGCAGCTGTCGATTGAATCCAGAAGACGCGAAAAGCTGTATTTCAAAAATAGACCACTTTCTTCGCTTTAGGCTGCGTCAACTGTCCGAAAGCCTTCACAACACCGGAGTGAGCGCCAGTCTTCACCTCCAGCAGCCTTTTTAGTTTATCCTCCTGTTTTTCCTCTCTTTCCACTTCCTTTGTCTTCCGTTTCAGGGTATGGAAGTCATCTTCGTCCGCTCCTGCTTCTCGGCCCGTTCCCAATAGGGCCGTTGTTTGAGCTACATCTGCAGCAACAAATACATCAGCCGAAGTTAAGGTCAATGAGGGGCGATTGCGTACCTTCTCTTCTCAGCCCACAATCCTTCGCTAGATGGGCAGTGTCGCCGCAAATTTTACAGCATCCTCCGTTTGGGTATACGCCCTTTGCCTTGTTTTGAGGACAAGCTGAGGCTAAATGGCCTTTTCCACTGCAAACGAAACATGACGCGAACGGCATGGGGTTTTCCGTATCCGCAGGTTTCTTGCAGCGCGAGAGGGTGTGTCTTGTCGAGCCGCATCTAACTTAGTGATGAGAACACGGGAAAAAATGGATCCATTGAAACCTAGACATACCTGTAACAAATGCCAACTGATTTCCCTTTCCCATCTTCTGTCGTAGCTTTTGGGCAGTTTTTGGCAGCATGGCCTTTCTCTCGACAAGCAAAGCAGGTTGTACCCGCCTGCTTTTCTTCTATCCGCTTCAAGCGCCTGGCTTCTGAGGGATTGACAACTAATCACGACCGTCAGAACTAGTGACATGATAAGTAATAGATGGCGTACACTTTTCTCGTTTTTTCTTGTTCTTCTTCGCGGTCGTTTTTGATGGCCCGACTTCCTTTGCTTCCCCCTCTCTACCATTGGTGGGTTCCGGCACGACAGCCGCGCCTTCGGTACTAAGTTCGCCAGCTGCGTTCTTCGCTGCATTACCATCTCTCTTGGACAGCTTCGTCCTCTTTCGTTTCTTTTTTGGAGGCGGTTGATCTGTTTCTGGCTTGTCACCAGTTTCGACGGCATTGTGCGATTCCTGAGGGATTGACGTAGACTCTTGAGGTTCCGACGCAAACCCAGCTGCTACATAGGTTCGTTTCATGCCAAAATTCGTTGCGCGAGTCATGATATTCACGAGGGACGAGTGGTATATTTTTGGAGTTCCGAGAATGTATTTATTTATTACGAAAATGATTCTGCTAAGGTTGCACTCCTCGTCCGACCATGAGCCAGCGCAAGACTGTTGTTACGAAGACTAACGACTTGGCACGCCAAACCGCTGATGTTCTCCATCAGTATGAAGACTCGGACGGTCATTTTTCCCTGGTCAGGTAAGTCCCTTCGACGTCTTCGTCGTCTCTCATTGCTCACTTCCTTTTCTTAGGAACTTCCGTCTTGCAGACCTCGTAACCATCATGAACGGCGTCTGCGGTTCTTTCTCTATATTTTCCTCTGCACGATATCTCTTGACGAACGATATTGACTATCTCTGGACCGCGATGGCATTCCCCCTCGCTGGACTTATGTTTGACTTTTTGGATGGAAAGGTGGCGAGGTGGAGGAAATCGAGTAGTATGCTCGGCCAAGAATTGGATAGTTTGGCTGATTTGGTGTGTAATCTCACTGCTTATTCTTTTTTTCGAAAAACACCTTAATCGTGCTCAACAGATTTCATTTGGAGTTGCTCCCTCTTTGTTGGCCTTCGCAGTAGGCCTAAGAACCTACCTGGACACCGTCGTTCTTACTGGTTTCATCTGCTGCGGCCTTGCTCGACTTGCTCGATTCAATGCGACAGTCGCCCTAATTCCTAAAAATGACGGCGGCAAAGCCAAGTATTTTGAAGGTCTTCCCATCCCATCATCACTCGCACTCGTTGCCGTACTGTCGTACTGGACGAAGCAGGGATGGATCGAAGGGAAGGAAGGGATCCCGTGGGGCACTATGACGCTATGGGGAGAACAAGGAGGGCGCGGAGAGTTGCATGTGGTTAGTATTATCTTTGCATGCTGGGCTGCTGCCATGGTCAGCAAGACGCTTCGCGTTCCCAAATTATGAGTAGTTGAAGGAATTGGGCCAATGCATAATATTCCAAATGCCTTCATAGTGTTCAGGCGGTGTCAAGTTTGTCTCTGGCGACTTCTTTTTAGCTTCGAGCTGCTCCAACCTATGCGCGACATCGGATACATGCTACGCGGACGTCAAATACGTGGCAGCGAAGTCGGTTTCCTGGTGCTTCACTTATGCCGTGTTTCGAGGAACTGTCCACACAAGTTCGTCGTTGTTGTTCTCTGCGGCCGGCATACAAATGAGTGAGGTCGCAAGCTTACTGCCACCACCCCACCAAAACGTCCGAGGCCTGGATATATTGCACATTATTGTGCCTAGTTAGACGTGACAATGAGTACTGAGTACTGAAAGCCTGATATATGTAAAGGTCCGAAATACCCCGGTCCTCGTTCCCAGACAGCAGAAATACAAGTATCACACCAGATACCAACTTTTCACTATGCGAGAGAGAAACGGCCATGGCTCTGCGTCATTTGCTCTACACTAGAGATATATCTTCCCCATTCATCCAGCCTAAAACCGCGTCAACATTGTCCGAAAGAGAAAGGGAGGAAGTTTGGGATAACGCACTCTAGACTGGTCGGCGCCATCGACCACATCGTCAAAGTTTCATTATCCATCATAGGTAACGAGTCCCCAAAATACGATACATTGCCGGAATCAGGCGGATTCGTTGCAAACAATGAAGAAAAGTCCACAGAGTCTGTTGTTGTTGGGATTGAAAATTGCACATTCCCGTTCACTTCAGTATCCGCAGGATATGGGTCAGTGAAGAAATTGCTTGTCGGCAAGTTGGATGGCAGGTTCATTCCAGGCTCAAATTGACGGAAGCCATTGATAGTAGAAGAAGACGTAGCACTGGAAGGTGTGTCTGGAATAGGAACAGAAACATGCTCATTCAAGCAAATTCGTTCATCCCCAGGATGAAACACGGAATCAGAGAAATTGAACTGGCCGTATATAGGAAGTCGTCCGAGCTCATTGCTGTACATTGGCAAGGAAAAATTCATTCCTTGTTCAGGTTGGACGGGCTTCGATGATTGAGGGACGGACGACACACGACGAGAACCGGCAATACTCCTTGGTTCATCAGGCGAGGACGGAATGCTTGTTGGAGGGGCATTATGATCTTCACGTGGTCGTTTCTTGTTCGAAACCGCTGCATAATCGTTATTTCGAATGGAGACGTCGCCGGCAGACGCCAGCTCAGATAAGATATCCCTTGAAGCGTGTAATGATCAGATGGTGTCTGTCATAAGAGAGAAAAATGCTCACCAGAGTCGACCTGCAGATGCCCACCTGAAGGATTGATAAGGGGTGAGAAGCCAATGGAAAAAGACGTAGATCGTCGCTCACCTTCCTTCAGATGCCTTGAGTACTCCCATACACCGTTGAACGTCTTCCACTTCCCGACGAGGATATGGGGCAATCCCTGACCTCTTACCGCTCCATATATTCAGAAGAAGAATCACGGCAGATGTAAAAGCAGTGATCTACAAAAGAAAATACTTCAGTAACGAGCCGATCGTGAGCACCAGAACCTTTATACCTGTAGTTGAGATAATGGTAACGCGCTTAAACGGCTGAAAGACTCAAGAACATGACAACAAGATCGTGCAGCATTCGTACATATCGCCAATGAAGGGAAAGTAACGGGAAACGGATTTCGGGGTGTCGGAATGAAGGGCTTGTGAATGAAAATCTGGAGGTGATAATAGATTGCGTGGAGGGCAGCCGACTGTTTCAGGAAAAGTTGGTTTGTGCAGTTTGGGTTCCACCGGACTTGGAAATGGTTAAGACACATTAGCAAACAGTACAATGCGAGCTTACGATGGTCAGGAATCGAATCCATCCAATGGTTCATCGCCGAATCCAGCTCTGCGACTGTCTGCTCATCAGAACGATGTGGAAGATGACCAAAGACGCGGTTTGGCCTCTTAATGGGATACTGCGACCGATATAAATCAGTAACGCCGGGATGATCAAAAGAAAGATAGGAAGCACTATAAGACGCATCGCGGATGAGAGGATATTCATCAAGGATAGATAACAATTGAAATATGCAATTGTGGATGGCTTCCCGGCGGGTTGTTCGAAACCAGTCTCCCAATATTCGTCATCACAATCCAGCGGAAGATCGAGATCAAAGCTGTGAAAAGAATCGCCATGAAAAACCCGGAAAATGCAGGTAAAAGAGAATGACGCACTCCTCATCATGTAGGCCACTAGGACGACCCGAAAACGAGCCCGACCAACGATCGAGGCTTAATATAACCCTTGTATCACAAGACGTTAGGACATCGCCGTTCAGCGGAACAAATGAAGAAGCATTCACCAAAACGCTCGCTTCCATAGTTCATCTTCTGTATCAGGAACCCTTATATCCTTTCGTCTCCGATGGGCACCTACGTCTTGTGCTAACCGCAACGCAAGCCCGATCTGCAACCAAACACCATGCGAAATTTCACTTGTTTGGCAAAAGAGGACATGTAGCGCGTGCATCTGAAGCTCGTGCAATGATGTCCTCTTGTGCAGAGATTTACGAACTACATCCACTTGTTCAAACCACTTCCAACCCGAGGATCGGGAGTCGGTTGACCCTTCCGCAAGCACACGCGGGTCTGAAGAGTACCGTGCACCATGGGCGCAGACCAGGAGCAGCACTCTTGCGAACATGGGGTCTGTCAGATGCAAGTCACTCGCGACATCAGCCTCGAACGTGGGGCGGTGCAGAAGTGGAAGGAAAGGGTTTATTTGAAGAAAGTAGATATCGATGAGGGATGGCATTAAGTCGTCGTCCGGGAAATCGAAGCCCTCGTACACTTCATCTGCCTCCGGATCAAAGCGAGCCCACTAGGTTCCGTTCAATATTAGCAACCTTTACAGTGATACTTGATAACCTCAGACACACAGGTGGAAGTTCCCAAAACTCTTTACGCTTTTGAAATGTTTTGACATTGTTCTTCGGTACTCCCGTAAATTCGTGTTTGTGCTCAAGAGCAGCCTGTATCAAATGGAATCCACTAGAAACGAAGTTTGTTGGATGGCCAAACCCAAAAGGCAGAATGATACGAGGTACGAACCTGGATTTTCCAAAAAATCGGTTCTGGGGAGGATTCAACTTGAACTTGGACATTTTCCAGATAAGATCATCAGTGGACGGGTCTTCAGTGTCGTTGCGAAAGGTCGGCGGTTCCGGTGAACTGTCTTCCCCAAAGTTCTCAACTTCTTGATTCAAATCAACACCAGGAAGAAGCTAATCAACCTTTTTAGTCGTTAAATGCAGACTGTGGAAAAAGGCGCACCTTCGTCAACAGCTTGTCCATCTTTTCAAGACGAGATTCCAGGCTTTCGACATATCTTTCGAGAATTCAAGCCTTTCAGTACGAAGCGCAGGATATCTATAGGCTTTACGAACCCCTTTGCAGTGCCCAATGTCTGGATAGAGGAATTGTCAAGTTTTTGCATTCACGAGGAATTCTCATGCAAACGCACCTTTACGACCTCCTTGTGCGTACATTCCAAACCCAGCTGAGTGCAATGAGTGCATCGATTGCCTGGTAACTCCCCGCTGTCACCTATTGCGCATTACTAAAACTTTGAAAGACCATAGCTATTCATGAATGCTCACAGCGAACTGCACAAAAACGAACATGTCAGAGCCCACGCCCTGTAGTTTGGTAGATACAACGCACTCTTTTTTCGTTTACAAATGTCGCACGCGCCTGGTATCCTTCGTTTTTTCGACTGTGACCGACCAGTGTGTACGTCGTCGCTTTGATCTGAAGCAGTCATGTTTCACAGATCTCTTTCGTAGTCACAAGGAATGTCGGTGTGTGCGCTTCACAAAGGGGTTATGGGCATGATCAAATTTCGAGTCATTTCAAATTCAGTGACGTCGTCCGGCGGCAAGATTACAAACAAGGGACCAACCTCCGTTCGACAAGGCAAATGATATGAGATAAGGTGTAGAATGGAAGTACAACAACACGTGTTGAAGTGAAAAAAAAACTACACTTCTCCCAGAATATCAACCAAAATTTCCTTTACCGTCGTCGTCTTTCTCACTGGCAACGGACTCTTCCCTTCATTCCAGCCACTCCAACGCCCCTCCTGGCGCTCATCAGAGTCAGGTGGACAAGTAGTCCACATACTCTCACTGTCACCCATCGGACCATCCTCATCAAACCCAGACCCAGATCCGAACGTCGCACCAAAAACAGCGCTCGCAAGCACCTCATCCTCCGGCCCATCGCGCAACTTCACTCGATGTGTTATAACACGCGGCATAATCCGCGCGACGTCCACCTCAGACACGTCTAGCACTACAGGGGCTCTGCTCATCGAAGAGGTGGTGGAAGTTGTCGTTGATCGAGAAGCGCTCGAAATATTCACAGTCACGTATTCTGAAAAGTCATCAGACGTCCGGGATTGGCCGGCTTTGAGACCATTAAGTTCTGAGAGCTCCTCTGAAATGTCGTCGTAGAATTTAGCTGTGGGCCGTACGAGTTCCGTGCCTGTAAGGTCGGTCCCTAGCACCCGCTCGGCACGTACAAGATCTTGGGCATCCTTCATCGCTGTTGCCGTGAGGAGAGTCGCGTCCAGCTGCGAGGTATGGCGCGTCGCTGAGAAGAGATCAGACAGGAACAGGGACAGCATCGGCGAGATATGTGCGCGTCGAGATGTCTCGCGGAGGGTATCAAGGAAGGACGCAGGGATGATGGCGTCGTTTGGGAAAAGCTTGTCAGGAGCCTTGTTGTTTTGTGAAAATGGTAAAGGCTTGGTGAATATTGGTGGTGTTTGTGCTTGTGGGAGGGATATTGGGTGCATGGGTGAGGGAGACGAAGGGTTCGAGTAGGAGAAGAAGTGCGGATGAGATTGGGTATGCGTTGGTGAGAATGGTAGTGAATGCAACGCGTTGCGAATACTCTGAGGGACGAAAATATCGGTAGACATGGCGAATTTATCGAGCTATAGGTGAATGTAGATATAAGAACAAGTTCTTTGAGCAGAATATAAACTCACCAAGCTCTTGTGTATAGCTGGTCGGTCTTTCTCGTTTAGTGGGCACACAAAAATCAGAATAAAGCCGTCAGGCAAATTCCAGGTTCCATCATAGTCTTCTGCATGATGCTTTCTATCACACTCATCCTCGTCGTCTTCTTTATGAGTGGTATCTCGGTTTGGGCCTTCAAGAACGATCCTGCGCTCAGCCAAGACCCTTACGAGCGATCTTTGAGTTGATAAACTAGCATTTTCCAGGCCTGATATTACCAGAGCACGGGGTACCTCCAAAAGTAACTTATTCTCCAAAGGCGACTTTCGGCTCGGCATCGGGTCAGTGTACGCATGAAGAAGATGAGGCTTCAGGGTAGACGCCGATGATAGCGGATTAGAACTCGACCCCGTAGCAGGCTCCATCTGTTGCTGTGCCGCAAAGTACCCCTGCAGTGGGGATCGCGGCGGCGAAATGCCATGGTCCTGAGTCTGAGTGGCAGCGGCCGCTAAATCACTAGGGAACGAAAATGACCGAGTGTATTCGGCAGGCTGTTCACGCAACCTCCTCTTGGATGGAAAATGCACCCGTGGCCAAAGGTGTTTGATTTTGTCAGTGGCGGTGGCTGGGCTCTCATCTTGTGACGTCTGGTTAGAGTTGGATAATGAGGAAAAGTTGGACGGCAGGAACAAGGAGCGCAAGAACGCTGTCGAGGTTGAGGCTGTCACGTCGTGATTATGATTATGACCTGGTGCGCGTGGTCGTATCTTCACCTTGTGAGTCGTGTAATTCAGGATGGTTGATAATGTCTAAAAGAGAGATGGTGTTAGTAACCTCTCTTATGACGCGACCGACGTCCAAGGAGATCAAAAGATGATAACTGATCAAGTGACAGTTTTTTCTGTTATACACGGCACGTCAGAGGGCGCGAGCTCGTGTTGGTGCACTCCAGGGGTGCTGGCCGCCACTTCAAGTTTCAAGTAGCCATGAGAGGAATGGTCGGGCGCCTCTCGGGCTCTCTCGGCGCGGTGTCTTGAATACTCCAGTAGTAATTGATACCATAGATGTCCAAACAACGGAGATAAACGTAGATGCACCCACACGAGGCTTACTTTTTTGGGGAACCAAAGATGAAGCAGCTCACCCAAACAGCGAGTTTGACAACGAGTCCGATATCCTCTTCTGGGGTACGCAGTATCAAGTGCTTGTCCCCAGCAACGATGCAAAGGAGAATGGACTGGAATATCACGGAATCTAATGGGACTGACGCCGAAGTGACATGGCTTCGAATGTGGGAGAGAACCGCTGGGAAAAACGCTGGAGTCCCAATCAGGTGTAGAGGGAGATGGTCCGACGAATGCATCAGGACTCGGATAGCTCGGTTACCAGGCCACGCCGACGGTATTTCGAAATGATTGCCAAGGGCTGCAAACTCCTGGAGACGAGTGAGTTGCCATTGATGTGAAGCAACAAAAAGATGATATGAATATAAATTCAAAGGGCTTACAAAGTGAGAGGAACGTGGTTGGAAGAGGAATCCGAGGCAAGAAGAAGAAGTGTTGCGTGGCTGATGGTAGCAGGAACGAGGCTTTCATAAATTTGGACCGTGAGCTATGGTGAGCTGGTAGAGAGGAAGGACGGAGAAAGCTCGCGAGTTGGTTGCAACTTGCTAATGATGAAAATATACAAATGGGGTATAGATTAGATATAGAGACGGATTTAGATTTCATTACCTCGGCTCGTTTCCCTTACTTTCTCGTCCGCCATCTACCAGCGCCTACCCCGCTATCAATTTCTTCCTCGTTTCGCGCAGGTCCGCCTTATCACCCCTTAACGGTCGCCCTTTTCTTTCGTCACGACCGCAACTTTCATCCACCGGTCAGCTTTCGCCGCCGTCTTTCTCCTTCGTGCGATTCTCCAAGCTGGACTCGCATGAGTTTATGGCGAACATTGTTCAGTTTTCCGTCGACAACACCTCTCCTCAAATCTCTTATTTTCCGTTTGCCGACACTTTATCCACTCCGAATCTCAGCGCAGGCTGGAATCCGTATTTCTCGTTGTCAGGCTTTGCGGGTGTTCTTGGTGAATCAGGAAATGGGACAAGCCACCATATTACGTCCCTCGATGGCGCTTCACTATCGATACACTGGCGAGGTGCGCCTATTGTTTTCTTTTCACTCTTTTTCCGCTAAAAAGTAGAAAGGTACCGGGATTCAGTTGCAAGGGAACGCTACCAATGCCAGCTACTCGTTGCTACTCGATGGGGCCGCTATTAAACCTGACGTCGTCGATTATTCGAACAGCATCCTAGCCACTATACAAGGCCTTCCAGACGTTGAGCACACCATCTCACTAACTACCCAGATACCAAGCAGTCAAGACCCACCTAATTCCTCTATTGTTGTTTTTGACCGGGCCATAATTATATCCACAATTACGAATGATACCTTCCCAGAGTGCGTGCATCCTTTGTGCCACTACATGTTTTTCAAATGTTGATCTCGTCTCCACTTTAGCGAAAATTTCACCTTACGAACATTAAATGATAACGATATCGCTTACCTTGGCCAATGGTCATTTCAGAATACCTCAGGCGTTTCATTTCACCAATCTAGCACAGTTGGCGATCGCGCTCTCGTCACTTTCAACGGTAAACACAATTCGACGAAGAGCTCAGTCAAATCTGACCCCATCGTATCTGCCCAGGGACCACCACGTTTCTTCTAAAAGGCACGACGTCGCCGACTTCAGGCAACTACACCGTCACTCTTGACAATATATCCACATCACTCTCCGGGAAATCCTCTTTTGCAGCCCACGACACTCTCCTTTTCTTTGCCTCCGATTTAGACCCGAACTCGAATCACTCCGTTGAGATCCGTAACGATGGTGGCGGAAATCTTGCATTACTCGTTGGCGGATTTAACGCCTACGCAACGGGTGCTATCCTCAAGTACGTTCTCTTTTCTTTCGTTGTAAATATCTCATCGTTCTGTTTTAAAAATAGTGATTCCATCGAAACGCCGAAATCATCCAATATTAGCACTTCTTTTCCAAAAGGAACAATTGCGGCCTTTACTCTCGCTGGCATTCTTGCCTTTCTCGGGATATCAGGGTTTCTCTTCTTCTTCCTCGTCTACAGGCCGCGAAGGCGACGACGTCGACTATCAAGGGCTGCTTTTAGATTCCGTCAACGCCCGCCGAGCAGCTACAAAGAACACGAAGCCGTCTTAGACATCGGACCTCGTGGATCAGGAGACGATGACCTTGTGATAGACGTATCTAATGCAAACAGCCTACATCGCGGTAGCAGTAAAGGCGGGTACGCTCTGTGGAAGTTGGAGGGTGCTGTTCCGACTGCAGGGACCTTGGGTGTTGATTTCAGACATTCAGACTCGTTCATGCAAGGCAAGTATGGGAGTGCGAAATACGACGAAGAACTGGCGTTCGAGGAACTGGAACCGTTCAGTGCGCGTTCGTGTCCCTCGACGAAGGGAAAGCGGAGTTTAAGAAATAAGGGTAAAGCGAAGAGAGCCACAGACGGGTCGTGGTCCCCAAGCTTTACGATTGAGCTCCCGCTCGAAGGCCCGCATTCAACGCCAGAAGGTGATCACTCGAGCGCCATACATGGGCATGGAATCGAATCGCTTTCTTACATGTCCCCTCCCAAGTCACCCACTAGAGAACCATCGCATAACCCCCCTCCACCATCCTACGCCGCCTCCGTATCGAATAGGGCCTCCAACAGATCATCCAATCCTTCCGTACCGCGCTCCATTTCCCATTCAACTGTCTCTTCCCCTGTCCCTACCCCGAAGGTGCCTTCATTACAAGACCTGCCCTATGCAGACCTCAACCCCAGGTCCACAGAAGACAATACAGTTCCACCTCCTCTTCCCGTTTACTACCCATTGGAGTCTATGTCCAGGGAAGACAGAGGCAGCATTGTTGGCTCTAGTACCGACGACCATCGGAGTATGATTGCTGGGTCCGTCGTGAATCAGGTGCTACGCAGTCTCAGCCCACGCACGAGTGTGCTTGAGATTACCCCCCCGAAGCAGCAGCAGCAGCACAAGGAGGAGAGGAAGCGCAAAAAGAAGGAGAAGGTTCTTGGTGAGGCTTCGACTCGAGGGTCTCCTTCGCCTATCCAAATACCGAAGAGAGACCACGAGCACGCATCTTCCAGTTCGCAGGAACCGACCAAAGTGAAGAGGTCGAGGAAGGGTGGTAAAAAAGTCTCCTCACGGCCATCGACTGCGAATGAGATGGTGGAAGTTCAGGATGGCGTTTTCCTGAGTGTACCAGAGACAAGTCCGTTTAGAGTGGACTTTGCTGAAAGCTCGTTAGTTATCCCCCCACGACGTGCATCTACATCCAAAAGGGACTCCAGCTTGTCCCCGGTTCGTTTTGACTTTGGACAGTCGGACGAAGGACCCAGTTCACCTCAGGAACAGCAGCAACCTGAGGAGCTTGTCCCAGCCATGAGTTCTCGTCAAGCATTCCGTCTTACGCCAGCCAGCATACATCCCCTCAACTTGGGACACTCTCTATCGAGGAATTCTACCATTGCGGAGTCCTTCATCGACTTTACATCTTCATCTGAGAACTCCTTGCGTCCGCGGTCGGGTATTTCCTCCGCCACCCGAGAACGACACTGGGACGCATCTACGATGCCTGATATGCCTGGGGATAGTAGGTCTAGATGGAGCAACACCACCATGTCGACAAGCCACGACCGGATAGGGACAGCCGGCACATTTGGACCTCCTCCCCCTCTGCTAGCTCCGCAACCTAACATGCCAGTTACTATCCCCTTCCTCCTCACCATTCCTTCCAACTCGAGTGCGGCTTCTGCAGATGGTGATGACGTTGACGACGTTGCGTCGAATGACCACAGCAGCAACTTGAACCATCAACGACAATCCCACCTTAGTGTAG
The DNA here is from genome assembly GCF_000143565.1 of Laccaria bicolor S238N-H82. Classification (NCBI taxonomy): domain Eukaryota; kingdom Fungi; phylum Basidiomycota; class Agaricomycetes; order Agaricales; family Hydnangiaceae; genus Laccaria; species Laccaria bicolor. The sequence continues at coordinate 1,449,735 of NW_001889876.1, forward strand.
GATCGCAACAACCCAGCGACGCACTGCATGTTCATCCTCGTTTTGAGAGCCTCGAATCCCCAACGGATAGCGTACGAATGTCTATTACGTCTGACCTACGCTTCAGACACAGCGACTCGCACGAGTCACGGCGTACGAGCTCTTTCACAGCTCCTATAGGGCGGGAACACGGGTACGCAGCTTTCCCGCCAGAGTTGGCTGAGCGCTTTGGGCCTCTGTCCCCAGCCATCTCTACACCTGGCTATATCGTGCAAAGAGTGCTTGGAATTCAAACTCCTACCTCGACCTCGAGCGCAGGTGTTCGCCCAGGCCATTCACGGTCTGGTTCGAGCACATTGGGTTTGTTCAATACGCCCCCGACAGCGCGGCATGATTTCAATGCTGATAGGTTCAACGATACGTTCGATCCATAGCATTGATCATGGACGGCACCCTCTACTTACTTACTCTAATTTGTCTTGAACGAACTTTCGCTTGGACGTTTCACGCTTCATTATGATGGTTGTGCCTGTATTATATCTACTGATCTAGCACGACTAATGTCCCTTTAACCAAGTCCATGAAATACCGTGGCTTACGAGGGTGCCATTGAATCTTTCCTCAGACCAAAGCTGACAAACCGACGGAAGTCGGAAAAGACCTCTCGTTTTTGGTCTCCAGGACGACCTTCCCCAATCGTGGATCCCGTGGACGGACCACTAGGTGTTGGCGTGGCAAGACTGGCAAAGATACTCTCACCCGCCAAAGGCAGTGATATCCTACTGCCGGCCGGACTGATCAGACTTCCACCGACATACCCGGCAGCAGGTGGATCCATGTCAAGTGATGACAGGAAAGAGGTACTCTCTAAATCCGTTTTGGTGCTGGTGATCGTCAGGAAGGAATCAAGAAGGTTGTTTTGGACTGCCTTCGGCGTTCCTTTTAGGTCCAAGATCTAGATCAAAAGGACATTGGCACAGACAAGATGCGTAGATGAGCGCCCTTTAACAAACCTTTTGGAAATTTGAAAAGGAGGCGTCTCCAATCAAAAGAGTGTAATTCAATATGAAACCTTCGGGAGGGTCCTACCCACCGCATATATTAATAGCGTTATCAACGGAGGAATGTAGAACGAACCACTGGGGTAACAATAACTTTGAGCAATGCCTCAAGTCGAGTCGTCGTCTTGGTCATTGCTCGGGTATATCTAAATTATAAGAATCTTTGAGAATCTATGAGTTCAAGGGGGTGAAGGAAGGAAACATACGTGCTGGTAATCAAGGCCTCGCCGGGCATCTTTGTCAAATATGCCTTGACCGTTTGTAGGTCAATGAGAAGCTGCAACAGAATGAAGTTAGATTCTTCTCGACTCCAGCGATCGATGCTCTTGCCTGTTCAGCACCAATCTCCTTCAGCGGCCGGCTTCGCACGAGTGAGTTCGTAAACTTGACCAATATCACACTATCGCAGCTCTTCAAATTTGACACAAGGAGTTATATTATGTCACCTTACCTACAAGCTTTGTCGAAGAAGTTACGCAGATACTTCTTCTGCTCGACAAGAGGCTTGATCAGTTCCACAACTTGCTCCGCGGCTTTCACTAGGTCGTCACTATAAGGAGATTGTCCGCTAACTTGATTGACGCTTGACCAGATCGAGCGTGACATCGTTGTAAAACAAGGGTCGCAAGCAGCCTCAAATTCTCGCAAAAGAGCAGCAATAGCCGTCGAGATGGAACTGCAAGGCGAGAAAACATTGAACGAGAGAAGGGAGAGAGTATGGGAAGGGAGGATGAACCTGACGAATAGATCACATTCCACTTGGAAGGTGATCTTTTCCTTAAACTCGCTGTTGATCTTTTCGCAATACTTCTTCTCAAGCTACGGATCGGCGGTCAGCCATTGAAATGAAACAGTTATGAGGAGTAGAGTCACCTCAAGGGCCGTCGTCTGGCAGTAATCAGCAGTGTTGATAAGTAGACACGACTGTTTTAGGCTTTCTACATCAACACGGCTATCTGTAGACATGCGAACAACAGCAGTTATAGGTCTACAATGGAAGGGAGATAATTAACGGCGTGACCTTTGCGAGAATAGAAAGAAAAACCTCACCTTTTCGCATTGGCAGCGAGCACTTCATCTGTAGACAATAAAAAAAATGTCAGATAGAGGGGCAGGTCAAACAAAACACCCCACTTACCTGCGTATATGTGCAACCACTTCTTATGCAATGTTGCTAGCTCAAACAAAGGCTGCCCAGTCGACAGTTTCGCACATTGTTCCAGACTTTGTGCGTAGAAATAGAAAAGCTCCGTCGACGAAGGAAGAACAACGGGAGGAGGCGAGATGTTGTCTTCGTTGCCACCTTGTGAAGAATCTACAGACGCACGAGGTTGAGGTTTATTTGACTTCCCTTTACGGTGCGGGGCAAGCATGTCTGCGAGGACCCTGAAAATTCGCGAGAATTAGGATCGAGAGCTCAGGTATACCAATTGACGCACTTATCTTGAGCATCAATGAAGATGCTCATCTGAGGCTCGAAAGCAGAGGTGATCGTTCGTCCAGGCTGGGAATGACTGGCGTCAGTTGCTTTCAGAATGTCTTGAAACTTAAATTTATGAGGTGAGATGTCGGCTTGCTAAGAGGATCACAGTGCTCACGGGAGTTGCCCATTTCTTAGCAATAGAGGCTTCAAACTCAGTTGTGATTTGTAGGTTATCCAGCAGGGCCTTCACGGTCAAAGATGAACCGGTTTTCGTCAAAAGTGTGGTAACGTGATCCCTGGTACGGAAATGAAGTCTCAGAATGATTATTTTGAAGGGTGTCACATACCCGGTTGTCTCTGCGAATTTTGCCAGGAGATGCCAACTAACTCTCCACTCCGATGGGAAGGCTCTACCCTGTTCAATTTCGTGACTCTGCAATAGTCGACGAAACCACGCGAATCGTCTTGAAAGGTTATCCAACTGTCCAGCTTCATCGTTTGTTCGGAAGATTCGACGGTATTCCTTCAGTTCAAGTGCCACATAACGATCTATGACATGGGCCCGAACATCGGGACCTATGACGTCCACGACTAGACAAGCTTCCGATATAGTGCTTGTCTTGATCTGCTTGGTTGAATCCTGTACAAAGCTGGTGGCGTATGTTAGTTTGAGTGGTTATTCACCAAGACAGAGACCTACAAAGCGTCGAAATCCTGATCCAGTTGGGTGCGAAGTTTCATCTGTACGTCTTTGATGTGCTTCCATACACGCGCTATTGACGGAACGGATTTATAGTCCTTGAAAGATTCTGCAATTTCCTTGACGGCCTGGGGTGATTCACGTTAAGGTAAGTATGTGGTAACGTAGGCTGGCACTGACCAACAAGGTTTGGGACACCTCGCCGTACTTCCTCTCCTGAATAAGTTCATCAAGCTGAGTGAGCGCATTGACTAATAAAAGTGTTAGAAACGTCGAGTCGGGATGATACCACCTACTCAGCATTTGCAGCCTTTTCATTGCCGTCATACTTGATATAAGATTCTTCTTTGCCAAATCCAGGACTTGGATATCCTTTGTGATGTTTCTGACGACCGCTTCTGACTCGGTTGCCTTTTCTCTGATCCGTGACATTTGGCCTAACAAGTCCTTGAATTAGAACCGTCATTTGGCAAATTAAGGGGGAGAAACGTTCGAGTACGCACAGAAATCATCTCCTGTATCATTGTCATCCTCTCTGGATCTTGATTCGCTTTCAAGTCGGCCTGCAGGAGGTCAATCTCCTTCTGGAGCTCGGCTTGCGTTTCGGCCAGTTGGGTATTTACGACTTCGATATGAGCCAAGGACGCCTCTGGTGTTGTTGAGCATTCACATTATTCAGAACCGAGATGTTTCGCGCACCATCAGGAAAGAAGTTGTTGAGTATATTTACCGCGGTGAAGTTCTCGGTTAGGCCGTCGAGAGGATCCACTTCCTGGGTAGGGTTAATCTCAAGGACGCGTTGAATTGACAGTATGACTTCATGGGGTAGGTCGTCGCAGTACATATTGCGCAAAAGTTTCGCAGAAACGCGGGAAGTCTGCTTGTGCGTGGCCCCGTGAACGTTTCTGACGATGACCTCCTTGTGATGGATTATTTACCTCACTATTTTGTAAATTGGTAAAAATAAATACTTAGCTAAGTAACTAGAAGTACTTATGTCGAACGTTTTACTCACCTTTGGGCTGAAATATGAGAGGGGCAGGGACGGCTTTCCCCGGATTTCCGAAACGAGACATGAAATCAGACCCTGGAGCTATTTTGAGCCTTGTTTGCCATCGCCCTCCAGGGCGGCGTCGGCTATCGGCCTTGTTCGGGTCCTCGTCACAATCGTTACAATAATAGATCTGATCGTTTACACCTACTATAGATTAAAGGTTGACGACTCCCAGCCAAACGTTGAGCATCGCAAACCTGCTTCCACTCTGCTGGCAAAGCCCCGGCCTCCACCGCTTCCAAACTTCCAAGGCCCCGCCGAATTGACAGATGGCGCAAAGGCAGCCAAGAAGACAGTGAAAGGCGCAGCGCTGGCTGATGGAGAAGAAGAAGCGAGAGATACAAGGTGCGTAGCGCGCCTCACCCGATACACTGATTACCTCCTCTTTATTCCTTAAACGGGTCCACCCCGTCGCTTGTATCTCCAACAACGAGCTTAGTGAGAAGCGACCTCTTTGGAACACATTGCGTTGACTCCTCAAACAGGTCCAATCGAACACTCGTATCTCCAACAAGGTAATGGCTAACGAGACAATGTCAGTCGACCACGGCAAGGCCATTGAGACTGCGCTTGGCTCTGTGGATAGCTTCCTTTTCTCCAGCGAGCTTGGTTGCCTGTCTGATAACAAGGTGAGCAGCTGATCTTCAATAAATGTCATTCTATTGCAAATGAGCTCGCTTTTACAGCAAGCACACAATGGCCAGTCGAAGAAGAGCATGTGCAAGAGGCATATTGTCAGGCTTATCACGGAGATGCGAGTAGCGTCAGCACCGGCTCTTTGGGCTGTACAGCTGCTCTGGAGGTTGGTGCGCCACAACTAAGGTTTGTTCCAGATAATGATGGATTTTGTTTTGTAGGTATCAAATCAACTCAATCCAGGGGGAGGCGGGATCAAGATGCAGCTCATGAGTCTTGCAATGGCGGAGGCGACGAGGTTGTTTGGCAAAGTGTGGAGGTGCGGCGTCGGGTAACAGCCAGGGCTTTCTTCCTTTCTCGCATCGCTGACAATGTGTGTGTAGAGTTCTCGTCAGTAGGCGCGCATCCACTGCTGGCAGAGTGCTGGCCTCCACCGCTTCCAAGGCCGAAATCGACAGTGGCAACTAAGAAAACAGCGAGGAAAGTTACTCCTCTTACATCTACAAGGGTGTGTGTTTCAACCAATACATATAATTCCTCTTCTTCGGCCCTTGGACAGGTCCACCCTGACACTGGTATCTCCAAAAAGGCGATGGCTATCCTTAAAAGCTTCGTGAACAATATCTTCAAACACATTGCTACTGAACCTTCCAGTACATGCCATGTAGGTCTTCGTCTCTCACATTCTGTATTTATGTTAATTACCTCCATCAATTTTGTATTACAGGATCAAATCAAGTCTTGAGCAGCATAATGAGAGCATCGACTCCGTTCTGGTCTCCTTGCTTCTGGCGCCGTAACGTGAACCAACCAAGTTTTTTATTGTCCAATATAATCATTAACCAGGTGTCCGTAAAACTTATTTAGTGTCCATAGATTTGACTAGGATGTCCGTAAATTCATGATAAAGCTATGGGCATGGAGGAAATTGGGGTGTTTGGGGCAAGGGAATGTGTCCGTCGTAATTACTGAATGACCGAAATTCATGCATCAAATTCAGAGTGTGAGTCCTCCCTTTCTTCGGAGTTGTCTCGTTCCTCAGGCGTGCCGCGTTTGCTAACGCGCCGCTTGTTGTGTGCGACTCTGATAGCCTTGAGGAGCGCCTTCACCGATTTGTCGGCCACCGGGTAAGTCTCACAGAAGCGAGCATCGTCACGGCCCAAGCTGATGAGATTAATGTGTTTTCAGCTTTCAGATGTGCATGCGAGCCGATGAAGAAATCACACACCGTTCATATTCGTTAGCGATCATCTTTCTCTGGGAATACAAGGAGCCGGTAAACCTTTTCATCCCACCCTGATACCACTCCTTTGGCCAATCTTTCAGAGCCATTACCGATGCATCACCAAGCTCCCACTGCTGAACTACGTCACGCCAATTCTTCACATCAGGGATCACCACACCAGGAATGGGAAAATTCAGGCTGTCCGAGGGGCTTTGAGTTTGGGCATCTCCTGCCAGGCTATCGACATCAGAGTGGCTGGGTATGCTCGAGGTACGGCGGTTTGGCGCATGTGCAGAGTACGGATTGGAAGAGTGGCGAGCACTGTGACCACGGCGCAGCGAAGATCGCTCCTGAGGCATTGGCTCTCCCACACTCATTGACGGAGGGGATTCCAGATTAGGCTCAGGGCTGGGAGATGCAGAAAGGCGAGTTTCGGACAAGGCAGCTGTGACCTGACCGACAATCTCAGAAACAGCGTTTCCGAGAGAACGATCCATCGAGATTTTCCACTGCCGGATTTCCTCAGTAGAGGGTGGCGCCTGGTTGATGTGTTCGCCCATGAAGCTTTTATCGGCCTCCGCTGCGATTGGGCACAATGCGTTTCCGTGACCTGTCTCATAGCTTTGGAGTGAATCTACAAGGTATTTTATCATTGTGTCGACCTTTCGAAATTTGACGTAAATCAGTGACAAACACGCTAAGTATGATATCACAGAAATCTACCTGTTCGCCTTTGGCCCACCCACCCCACCATCGAATAATACTCAAAGACCAGCGACGGCCAATCGGTGCATACATGAACCGATATTGAGCGCCACCTCTTCGGAAGCAATGCGTCGTGTAGGTCTTCGTCAGGCCAGCACCGGCCACGAACTCGCTGAGGTGCTTCTGGAACGTGTCATATGACATAGTGCGCTTCGGATCAATGGTGCCATTATGCGAGATATGGGGGAAGATAAAGTCACTAGACTCGAGACTACGGCCGAGGCGGCCCTCCAAATATTTCAACCAGCGTTGGAGGTGAGTAAACATGTCCATTGCACCGATATCTTGCTGATAGATCTTATAAATGCCACCTAGTCAACAAAAAATCCCTAAAGTTAGCTTTGGACAACGTCGGAACAATGATTTACACACTTGTGCGTGGACCATCATAGCCCGCTTGCTTCTGCCAATTCTTACGCTCTTCAAGCCGGACCTCAAAATAAGGGAAGTGGTATGGTGCAGGTCCCTTCAAGCCCATCGTAAGATCGCCATACTGTAGAGAGAGGCCTTCGAAAACCCTAAAAGGTGATATCAAGCTAAATTCCCAAATTGGACATGTGTAAACTCTCATACGGTCATACCTTAGCATCAACACGAACAGCGTTGGATACAACGCCCGCATGAGGCCATGCAGGGCGACGGACTCAGGATTGGATGGCACGTTATCAAATAGTTCATTGGGGCATCTTCCCTCTGACCAGTCCATAATTTTTTGCAGGTCCTCGAGTGACATGGCCTCGGCATGCTTCCGTGTTGCAGCTGCCCCCTTTGTAGCTGCCCTAGTTTTCACCGCTTTCATCAAATCGTGGATAGCTGGAGCTCGAGCTGGACATCCAGAGACCTTCCCAGTGGTTTCATCCAGGGAATAGGCACCAGCATAGGTCTGTCCCTCCCTGCAGGTTTGTTTCAGTAACGGAAAAGTGGGAGATTGTCAATTGATGGTCTTGAACGCTCACATTTTATCCCAGTAGTCTGCAAATGCTCCTTGGATTCCTTCTGCGGAGCTTTTCGACAGTTCCTCCGTGAATACTTTTTGAACAAGGAAGAACTCGAGTGCAACAGCGGAGTAACGGTTTGGCGGCTTGTCGAAAGCTTTCGCAAGCTCAATGGTAGGGATTCCCTTGTCACAAATCTCAATGCCTTTGAACTCCCTCTCTGCGACGATATCAGCCAGAAACTTTCGTCCCCGGGCAATGTGTCCAGCATACACCTTGTTTGTATTTTTGGACTTGCCATATTCGACCAAACGGGCATCGCGAATGTTTTGCAGGGTCTCGAAGTCAGCCGTTTTGGCTTTGGTCTTCCTCTCCTTTGATTTTTTCACGCTGTGGTTGCTGCCCATGGTGTGTGCTGTCAGTTTGAGGTGGATGAGTGATAGACGTAGCGGTGTCTAGGTCTCATAGCGGTGTCTAGGTCTCTTCCCTGTTTCAAGACAAACGGAGCCGAAAAGGGGGAACCTATTTTTTTGCTACCAAATTTCAAGATCTGTACGTGGTATGTCTGTACAGCAGAAGTGTATCTACAAAATAGATAACTATTGCCGTGGCATGCCGATTTTTGTTGTAGTTGTGTAAAGAAGTCCATAAGATAGAACATGTCCGTGACAGATAATAAAAATGTGCATGATAGAACCTTTCAATCAATGTAAATAGCATTGTCTAGTGAGCTACCAAGTGTGGCATGATGCTCAGCAACGAGCGCAATGCTATGCCCAGCAGTGGGCACCACGTTAAGCCCAGAGATGGGTGCCATGATACCCCTAGCAACGGCGGCAGTGGAAGCTCCCCCATGCGCAGCGATGGGGCCGACCCTATGGTCAGTGCTAGGCCCAGCAACAGGTGCCGTGTCATGCCCAGCGATGGCAGCAGTGGGAAAAAGCTTCGGGAATATCTGGAATGATAAAAACATCTAGAATAAACGATGAAATAGGCTCAGAGAGGATCACGTACAGCTTTGTAGGTTGAAGACACAGCGAGGCTGGGCTTGTTCTTACTCTTTTGTGCCTTCTGGTAGCGTGCGACGAGGGCTGGCAGTGCTTGCTCAAGAATGGAGCAGGGCACCCATACCATCATTCTCCCCAGCAAAATTTTTGTCTTCTTTGTAGCGGACTTTGTGGTAGCTTCGGTGAACGTTCGAAGACCTCGAAGACCAGAGAGCGTGGCCGTAGAGAGGTGGCCTGTTTGAACTTCCACAGTATAACCTGGAACTGCTTTCTTTTCGGCCTTCTGCTGTCGAACGATGCGAAGGATGGACGAGAGAGCAAACGTCCCTTCAGCAATAGTTTGGGCAAAATGCGCCGTAAGCATTGCAGTAGGATCAACATTGGCTTCCTGATTTCTCATTAGCAAATATCAAAGTGAAGAGATAATGTGATGACGAACCTCAACCAGTCGATAAAGAGTCATGCCGGGCCAAACATGTTCTTGGAAGCATGAAAGGATACCGTCTGAAGTGCCCCAGGTGAACGAGCGCTCACAGAGCGCAGCTAGTTTGGTGAGGTTGACTTCTCGAGGTACCCATGCAGCTGTATTGGGTAGTTTCTGGCCGGGGGACCATGATGTGATGGGATTGACATAAAGGGCAAGGATTCTGGGGTCGGGGAATGTATTGGGTACACTGTTTGAAAGGGCAACCTGGCGTCTAGAGAGATGACCAGCGTCATTGTACCGAAGCGCCATGCGTAAGCGATTGCGCCATTTCTCAAGAGACCGTTCCAGTTCCGGTGGCGGGCAGGTCTTCGTGGCATGCAGTAGTTCGTCACCAAAGCCAGCACGAGCAAGGCTGTACGCCGTTGTCATACCACAGCCCTGCAATCCAACCTAGGCTGAATTAGTCACAGAAAAGGGAATTACGGCAACTGCTGGCTCACCGGATCGTAGTCACCTCCACTGAGTATCGCGAGTAATAGAATTCCACCACTTGTGAGGGACAAGGTCGAACAGATGGCGTCAGCCGTGTAGATATTGATGTTATCACCATCTTCTTTGACATTGGGGCTGGGAATGGCTATGGAATTGTTCGAAAGGATATTGAGGTGAAGACTTACTTCCGAATGAGATGAGTTGCTCCAAAAAGGAGCGTATCCGCATCGTCGCTTAAGACGGCATCAATAATCCCGTGAGAGTTGAGGACCGCCAGTTCTGCTTCTGCCTCTGCGGGTGCCTAAAAGTGGGCCTCGATTAGTCTCAAGGAGAAGTAAGTCAGGAGATGAGCTCAACGGTATGGAAACTATAGCCATATTGCTCAATGAACTCCTGGAACGAGCTCGTCAGCGCATGTGCCTTGGTGCAAACATTGACGCCTCGTTTAATCGACGGACGGTGTTCTCCATCAAAAACGAAAACAAGGTGGATTGGGAGCTTGCGGAAGCACGCGAGGCGATAGAAAAGGGTTCGGAGCTCGGGGTTTTCACCAGCCTGGTAATGCATGCCCGGTACATGGAAGATCGACTGTGTCTGGTTCAGCCAAATGCTGACAGTGACTGGATTAGCTTCCCTCATGAATAGATGAGATATAAATGTTATACCTTGCGTCAACACCAATCATGAGGGTCCGAGCTCCACGCCGATTTGCCTCAAACCCTTCTAAAACTGTGAGCTCAGTGAAAGGGCGTGATTGCTTTGCTTTCAGCAGAATCTGATAAAGACAATCAGTTTTGGGGGGACCACAAAAGATTTGAGTGTCGTACATTCCAGATGCCAGGGATACCCATAATTTCTAAGAGGCCTAGAGAAGGGAGGACGGAGGAAAATGTCGAAGATGTAACCTCCTAATTACGGACTCTCCTTTCCGAAAGTTTTCGACTTGGCAACATTGTATAGTTGAGAATGAAGCGGGTCCGTGAATGAGCAGCAGAGATGGTGTTGTGGCATGGTGCAGATGGTGAACAACTGCAGCCCCAGTTATTTCTGCCTGGCCTAAGCAGCAGCTGCTCGCTCGCTGGCGCTCGGATATACCAAAGCGACATAGACGAGGCGAGCAGCATGCAGCATGCACACACTGGGCAGAAAAAGATAGACAAAGAGAAAACGGGTGGCGAACGAACGCTCAACGATGAGTCACATGCTTTTGTGCCTCACGTGTCAACTACGCGTCGTAAACTACGTGTTGTAAACTTCGCGTCGGACTCGCGCTCGACTACATACAGATAAAAATGTATGGTAGAATAAACAACATGTGTGGGCAAGGACAACTATATAAACAAATCAGTCTACTATGGTGCTATCAAGTCATCAAACATTAGGAAGAACACAGTTTTCTATGTAGTCCTATGGTGTAAAGTCCAAATATGAATGCATAAGTGCACCTAAGGACTTATTTCTGAGAGATTTACCAGTAAATCCAGTGGATTTACTGGATTTACTGAGTGATGGCTTGGCCGCTCCCAGCCGATTTACATTTGCTCGCTTCCCTGGCGCTCCCCATCTTTTGGATCCCTTGCTCAGTCTCCGAGTGATATCGAGTACGTGTTGATACTGGCCACAATCCTGCGTGTTTTTTGTGCATCTTCGTTGAGTGATATGCCTTTCAGTGTTGCGTTGATACCTTTCTTTTCAATATCCTCCAGGAGAATGTTAATCCTTTCTACGGAGGCAAGTTTTATTGAATTCAGGTTATCTTAGCAACAGCTCATTACAGTGTAAAAGTCTTCTACTTAATCGTTGTCTGTTCGGTTCGATTCATTCTGCACTGGAGTTGTCGGAGCGACAGCTGATCTCGCCAAGTATAACTGCTGTAATTAAGCTGGAGGAGATTAGAGGAGATTGCCACCATCGTTCCAGGGCTATCTCAGGGCACAGGGGCATCTATGACAACCTCGGGAGACCCTCGTCTATGGCCCCCACACGAGCTCCTTTGAGCACAGGTAACCACTGAACTCATTAACCAAGCTGACGAAACCCTCCCGCTACCCCCCCCAATCGACCAGTTGCACTTGGGATGCGTATACTGGAGACAGGCAGATCAGATATGCAACAAGCCCATTTACCAAAGTTCAGCGTCCCTTTCACGATTGCCGCGCTGCTCGCCTGCAGCTTCTGGAGCAGCTTGCTGTGCTTACCTGGTGTGAAAATGTAACCTGGGTGGATAAAACATTAGCAAGATGCCAAACTAGTTCGGTCCCATGCAATGCTCACTTCTATCACTAGCACGATGCTCGTTATCCTTTTGAACAAGCTCGCCCCTTCCTGTGCCGCCTGCTTTGGAGCTGGGTCCTGCTGTTTGGTCATCTTGGGCTCCTCGCTGGATGCTCCAGTCAAATACGTAGTCGTACTGGTACTCCTCGTGCACGAAGAGTTCACGGAAGAGTTTGTGAAGATAGGAGTAGTCAGGTTGGTCGTCGAAGCGAAGAGCACGAGTGTAGTCTAAGAAAATCTCAAACTCGTTTGGGAATCCATGGCAGAGAAGGTCGGTGGGGGTATTTCTGCTTCTTGTGGCAACTTTTAGACCCTGTCAAGGAAGAACTGCATGGAGGAAGTACATTAGGACATAAGCAAGAGATTTGAAGTCATCACGACGTACTTGCTCAACACCTAAATGGGTGTTGACCGATGGATGTGCACCGCGCAGTACCCGTCAAGTCCTTGTTCTCTCTGTACGGAATGTGGAGGTGGGTCTTGGGGTCACAGAACTTCTTGGCGAGACCAAAAGCGAAGGCATTGAATTCATTACCGCGCTTTCCAATGCCCATCAGAAAGTTATCTGGCTTGATATCAAAATTGCGACGTATGAAGTTGCGTGAGTGGATATCCCATCCCAGAGGATCAGCGAAGACTAGAAATATGGAGAAAGACACGCACAAGGTGGTCGGTGCGTAAAAGAACAGTGGACTCAGGCTCAAGCGCTCAAGACCTGAGTCCACGTGATACAATCTACGCAAATGCGCCAACCGTAAACGTTCAAACGCTCAAGCTAGCGCTCAAGGACTCTAACCGCTCCACAAAAACATTTTGTTCTTACGAATTCACGTCTCTGGTGTATGTGTGGCCGTGTAGCCGAAGAGCGCTGTCCCTTCAACCCTGCCCCTGAAACCAACCTTCAGGGAACGCTCGCTTCACCGTCAATGCCCAAGATCGCCACGCTTTTTGCAACACTTCGACAATCCGGAAACATCCTCGATTTACTTGGTTTTACAGCTATTATCATAAAACCTTCCGAATATCCTTACTTTATTAGGAAGGTAATGGTGGGGGGTGTCAGGCGGAACCCTGAAAAAAAAATAACGAGTGTTGGTCTCTTTTCCACATTCCGCCACCCCCTTGCTACAAATACCAGAATTTCTTTTCCTAAATTTCCACTCGTAAATCGAAGAAATCTTTGAGGTTGGAAAAGCTGC